>NW_020621603.1:10168121-10481173 GCF_003573695.1 Papaver somniferum | reverse complement strand
ATAAGTCCTTCCTCCGAAAGTGATTGTCTATGGACTGAGTCGAGAAAATACAACTAATCGGTTCACACTTCGTGTGATCGTCTATGGATACGAGATCGAGACAATACGACAACAAGATAATTTGTGTGATTGACTATGGATACAAGATCGAGACAATACAACAACGAAGTATGATTACTTGATAATAGGTTCAGACTTAACCAAACACAATAAAATTGCTATCCAAAAAGGTGTTGGCGCCCAGCTTGTTGTTAGGGCTTCCCACCACCGACTTGTAAGAGACCTTTTATTTTATTTTCAATAAATGCCTAGGATGGCACATTTATATTATAATAAAAACAATTATAATTGCGGAAATAGAAAAGTAAAAGACACAGCAAGATTTTTTTAACGAGGAAACCGCAAATGTAGAAAAATCCCGGGACCTTGTCCAGAATTGAATACTCTCAGGATTAAGCCGTTATACAAAATCTAAACCAACTTTGTATAGTTGGTACCAAGCAAATAAACCTATAGTTCACTTAGTTCCGTCTGTATCCCTGCGCCTCCAAATTGCAATAAGCCATGCACTTAGAACAATTCCTTTGGTTCGTATTCCAAACAATAAAGGAACAACAAATCTGTTCGGTATCAACTCTTTTCAATCAACATGATATGAGTTTGACAAAAGGCTCTTCTGTTTATCCCAATAAACTCCTTTGTCGGGTCCTTAGATATATCCAATAACAATTACCGAAGTAATTGTCAAGATTTTTCAATCGATACTTTGAATCACAAAGATTGTATTGATGTCGATCTACTCAACTAATCAATCAAATCTATCACAAAGATAAACCGATTATAGTTGGATCCTTTTCCAGCCGAAACAAGTTTTGTGCACACCAAAGATTATGAACTCAAATATCTTCTTTGATCTTCAATAAACACCTGCACACAATCAACTTGAATCTCTTGTGATCAATCACACACAAAACGGAGTCTGTTGACAATAGATTATCACAAGACGTCTTTAGATATACAAACAGTCTAAAGATCCCCGTCGAAACTTCGATCTAGTTTGAGTGAATCTTATATCAGAAGAGAAGATTCTCAAGCATAAACAAACTAGGTGCAATCAAAGTTCAACAACCGTTAGTCAATCAAATCAATCATAAACTAATAATAAACTGCAATTATCTAGTTTCCCACCAACGGTACTAATAGAGCTTCTCAATCCCAAAGAAGTCTTTAAACCAAGAGGCCGTAAGAGATTTCGCCTAATTAGGTTACTTTCCTCTCCGAATAGGCGGCTCCACTAGTAACAACACAACTAGGTAGTTTTGCTGGATCTGAGGATTAGTTTGCTCGAAATGCAAACTTCAATATTTATAGACCTAGGAAGTTTGGACACCAAGGAATTTCCAAAATCGAATATTTTCAAAGATATGCAATAAACACAAAATCGGTTTTCATAATTCCTGGAAATTCTCTGTCCAATTAATGACCGAAATCTCATAAGAAAATCTCCAATTAGTAAATGCACATTACTAATTTTTATTTTCTAAAGATATGCATTTTAATTGCTGGAAATTAAAAGCATATAAAAACTAAAAACCTTAGTTAAAAGATTCTCAATTTATTTCGATCCGGGATTCTCCTTTAGCTATTAAGGAATATCTTTGAACAATAAAAGATAAGAGTTATTGCACATGTTCAAAGTATGTCGACATCTTTACTTTGTAAATCCTTTTTCATATTTACAATCTTGGAACCGATTTGCCACACTTCCAAACAAGTTTAGAATTGGTTCATCTGACTTCCAAGAACTATGTGATTGATTATCCTATCACCATAAATGGGTTTCAAGGTTCTACCTCAACATAAAGTTTCGGTTCTACCTCCAAGTGGGTACTAGGATCGGTTACACTAGTTACCATAAAATGGCTAACTAAGTACTAGGATCGGTTACCACTTCTTATGGTAAAACTTGTGATCGGTTGACCAAGTTATAGGATCGGTTACACCAACGTACTAAAACTTGTTAAACCTCTTACAAGGATCGATTACACTCTCTCTTGTGATAGGTCACACCTCTTGTTAGAGCATTGCTCGGTCGAACTCTCATGCGTTGCTATCTCAAGCATGTTTGTCAATGTTAGTGATCAAAACTGTAAGTCTTGATTTCTAGTCTACTATAGCTAAGGTCTCGGACTAGGATAGAAAGTGTAGTTGAGCTCAAAAACTCCATGGCAGTCATCATACAAGATGAAGGACTACTCAAGGAACCGGTGGATCTTCATCGACTAAAAGGTATGTGGAGACTTGAACTTATCTATCACTCAAAAGTCTATTTATCTCATATCTGGAGATAAAAGTCGTTTTGCTATATAAACTTAGATTATACACATTTGCTATTTCGAGCCGAGTTTATCTCGCCTATCTATTTCTCGAAATATGTGTTGGTAAGCTTTCGTTTTAGCCAAGTTCATCTTTACCTAGTGACGAAAGTCATGACAAGTTTCAATCACTTTGAAAATTGCTTACTTTGACGAAAAATAGTTTGTGAATAACAACTATAGAATATCAACGTCCTCTAAGAATGTTTCAATGATTGAAATGAGAGTTTAGATTATATAACCATTGGAGGATATAAGCATTGTTGTGGAAACACATATATGTATAAGTCCTTATTCCTTGAACCGAAGTTTGCGAACTTTGTTGATCAAGAGAACCGGAATGGTGGGGTGAGCCAAGTCCGCGAACTAGCGGAAGTTCTCGTCCCGAGAAATTCTGCTGGAGTTTGTGAACTCCGTCCGGGAACTTAAGTCCGCGAACCCAGTCCGCGAAATTGAGTAGGTTATATCTAAAAACGATATTTGTGAACTTATTCTTATATAAACTAAGGAATCCAAATTGCAAACCGTGGTTATATAGTTCATGAACCGATTCGAGTGAATTAAATCGTTTTTGCTTCAATTGTGTCTTGTGTAGTTACATAAGATTTCCTTGCAATTGAACAACTCTCTAACTAGTTCATTTGAGTCACTTGAACTAGTTATGGTGAAGAAGAATATGGTTGATATGAAAGAAATCATATGGATAACCATTTGGTTGACTATTGTTGAACCAACAAATGTACAAGTTTGGGTACTGTTACACAAGCCTAGAAACGTGCATTTCATTTGTGTGTAACAAGCTAGTTTTTGATTTAACGGTTGAAAGATATTATCTTGAATCTAATCAGCTTTTCATCTAATAGTGAATATTGAATGCTTTGTTACCAAGATAACATTGATTGCAAACCCTTATTTGAAAGACTATATAAGGGAGAACTCTAGCAACTGGGAAACCTAATCCCCACACCTTCTGTGTGATACTAGTTGTGCTAAGTTAGAGTCTATTCTCTTTTAACCTTTGGTTTCTTCTTCTAAACCAGGTTAACGACTTAAATACTTCATTCGAATTGTGAAGTCAGACCGATACTACTTTCTTGTAGTTGTGCGATCTGATCTTGTTGTTTCTATCGTACGAGTACAATTGTAATAATTGGCTTGAGATTGATATCTCCGATAGGCAAGATATAAAAGAAATCAGAAACACTTCGTCTCATCGTTTGTGATTCCGCAATATCTTTTTCGCTGCGTCGATTAAGATTATTGTGAGGTGATTGATAATACTAGGCTGTTCTTCGGGAATATAAGTCGGTTTATCAATTGGTTCATGTTCACCTTGATTCATCAAAAGACGGAACAAAAACTTATAGGTATTTCTGTGGGAGACAGATTTATCTATTCCTGTAGACTTTTCTGTGTGATACAAATTTGTTTATTAAAGTCTTCGACTTTGGGTCGTAGCAACTCTTAGTTGTGGGTGAGATCATCTAAGGGAATCAAGTACCTAGCATCCTGCTGGGATCAGAGATGTAGGAGCATAACTGTACCTTGGATCAGTGTGAGATTGATTGGGGTTCAACTACAGTCCAGACCGAAGTTAATTTGGAGTAGGCTAGTGTCTGTAGCGGCTTAATACCGTGTGTGTTCAATCTGGACTAGGTCCCGGAGTTTTTCTGCATTTGCGGTTTCCTCGTTAACAAAATTCTGGTGTTTGTGTTATTTATTTTCCGCATTATATTTTGTTATATAATTGAAATATCACAGGTTGTGCGTTGTTCAATCAATTAGAATATCTGACCTTTTGGTTGTTGATTTAAATTGATTGATACTTGGATATTGGTCTTTGGTACCATCCAAGTTATATGTCTAGTATTTGATAAAGACTCGCAGATTTCTGTTTGCTTGAGTATATATCAAATCGAGAGATTGAGATATAAACTCTTTGATATACTTTTTATCTAGATTGAGTCTGACTGTCTAGTTGATTCTCTAGAAAGTATATTGGAGTTTATCCATACAGATTGCTAAGCGAAATATTGGGTTTGGTTGTTGTACCCCCACTTTTTCACCTCTTACTAGGATCAGTTACCTAATGGCTAGTATTTAGTCACACCAAATTCAAGATATCGATATTACCATCTCAGTTGATTACTTAAGATCAGTTTCACTAATAAAAGTCATACCAATACAAAAGTTAGGCCTTGTGAATAGTTTTACCAAGATACATAAACAAGTTATGATCGGTTATACTAAACACACATATTGGTAATTCAAAATATTTGCAATGAATAACAATACCAATAAGCCTAGCGATTTCCCTTTCGATTCACAAAACAAGTTTATGAATTTACTTCCTTTAAACGAATGTAAAACATTGTTTTCTAGGACGAAATCTTCACCCATACCCATACATTATCACAATGGCATTCATACGATTATGTCGATGTCTTATATACGAAGTTCAAAAGATAGACGTTATACTTCGTATTGTATTCCTTAATACTATGTCTAACTAAACTATAATCATTCACAGCTTGGCAGTTATGTTTTCAATATGCACGACTTGAAAGATACGTTAGGGACTGAAATAGTTCAAGTATTATTAACCTCAAGTGGAAGGATGATGTCGTCGTTGTAGCTCCTTGCTTCTTCACATTCTTCAAGTCTTCACGTAATACTTGTAATGTCTCATATCCTAATACTTTCAAGCTAACATATACGAAGTTGACTCTAGTATATAATCAAGCGACTCTTTAAATGAGTTTTGGTTCACTAAAATATGACAACCAAACTTGACATACCAACGCTTGGTGGATTCAACCGAGCTATGCTCTAACATCCTTGGGAAACTTGTTCTGGGCATCTGTGGCGCATACCATAAATCTTCAAAGATTGTTCAGAGTTTATTCTTGTATAGACTGCTAGTCTCTCAAGATAATCTCACATCATCTAAGATGTTAGAAATCCTAGATGATGGAAAACAATCTAAAGGAAAAATTAAAGATTCCTTTAAAAAGGTTTGTTGCGGGAAAGGTGTGAATAAAAGGCAAGGATATGGAACCCTACTAGAATTCTTATTAATCTTTTTGAGGAATACTATCGAGATGGATCAATTGACAAAGATATATTTATGGCTTTTAAAAACGTTTTTAAATCTCTGGAACGACTTGTCTTGATTAAGGAAAAGGCTTGTGCTGGTAAAAATTCTAATTCTGTCATTCTTGACACACATTCGAGTTTTGGCAACAACTTGCTCAAAATCGATAAAAATATTCTTATAGGTGGTGTTGCAAGTTCCAGCCATTGGAAAAATCCTTCCTTTAATCATAAGAAAAAGGAGTCAAAAATTTCAAATAACCCTGAGTATCATCATTACTATGATTATACTTCTGGTGAATTTCACAAATATCGACCGGAGAAGATGCACGAGGGTTCCTCTTCTCATCTTGCCTCTTCGTAACAAGATTTGCGTCACTCCATTGTATATAACTTGGAGTGGGGCAAGTAACTGTCTGATTTGTTTTGTGTCTTTGTATTATGGGTTAATTTTATTTTTGAAATTTATTTTTTCCTTGAAGAAAAACTCGTTCGACGGAATTTTTCTGTCCGCCTGAGATTAAATAAAGTGATATAGTTCTACTACTATCCTTTTACTGCACTATGTTGATTCTTTTCACAGTGTGCGAGCCTTGATGGTTGAACGATGTAAAAATCCCACTTTCCTTTTGCGGGTCGCGGTTCATGAACGGGTCCAAGCCCATCAATGGGTATATAAGAGTGTTGGTACGCGTACCCTTCTACTTCCTTCCCTTGTCCGCGTACGTGAACTAAGTCTCTTCTAGGTTCGCGTTTTCAACTCCATTAAAAAATCGTTCTTGGAGGTCCAAGAGAGGCAAAGGGTTGTCTTCACTCTCAAGAAGTTTTTCAAGTAAGTTTTCTTCCTTCTTTTTGATTTTTTTAGATCTCATGGGAAATTTCAAGGTTTCAAAGAAGGTTTCAAAAAACTTGGATTCATCCTCTTCTAGCATGATCATACCTAAAAATCAAGATTCTATTAGAATTAGATTTGTCAATAATTCTAGTAGTAATATCTTTGAAAGGATTTCTTCTAGTGGTTTCATTCTAGAAAAGAAATTGGATATGGTTAATGGTCATAAAGAAGATTTGGTTTATTTTGAAAAATTTAATCTTGGAAACATCTTTAATGGTCTTGGTGAAGATTTTGACACTCTCACAAGAATCTTCTATGCTAACATCCATGATGTTGATCTTGATGACATGGAATTCAAGACCATGATAAATAGAGAAATGATTCTTTTTAATAGAAATTTGATTTCAAGGATTACCAAAATTCCTTTGGGTAATTTTCTCCTTCCTAGACCAAGGAAGAAAGAACATCTTATGAAACCATTTCTAATGGTCTCTGTGGCAAGAGTGTTGATTGGATTGAAGGGAAATTTAGTCTTGCTTTGATGTCTTTCGAAAAACTTGGTATATCTAATCATTGTCCCTCCACAATTGAGAACTCTAGGTGGAGTCGTGAGTTTGCGGAGTTAGTCTATTTCCTTGAATTGGGTTCTCGAAGTCTTGATATTTGTAAATTCATCATTCTTCAAATGTTGTCAATGATGTCATCCAACAAGAAGTTAGGCTTTACTTGCTTAATTGAGCAAATTTGTCGAGCATATTCTATTGCTCCTATTGGAAACTCTATTGGAACTCCCAAACTTGTTCGTCCTTGTATTGTTAAACGTACGAAAGAGAATGCTTTCAAAAGACAAAGATGTGATTCACTTGACGGTTCTTGTGATCCTACCACCTTGAGTCTTCTTCATCAAATTCACAAGGGTGTGTGTAAGATCAATTCCAAGGTAAAATGTGTGCAAGAACAATTACGTGTGACTGCTACTAAGTTTCCCGAAATCAAGGAAGATATGGATATTGTTCAAGCCTCTTGGATGGTTTCCGATGATGAAGATGATGATTAAATTCCTTATCTCTTGTTGTTTTATTTTGTCTAGGAAACTTCTTATGAGAACTTATTCTTATGTTGTAAGAAGGATAACTAGGGTTTGGAATAGCCTATTTTGTGATTACACTTTACTATTGCCAACTATTTTCATCTTTCAATGTTTTATATTTATTTATTTAAATTCTAAAGTTTATTTGGAAGATGATTTTGCAATATTAATCTTTATCGGTTTTATATATTGCAAATAATGTTATGGGATATGTATGTGTGCGTCCGTGAACTATGATTGTCCCATATATGTCAAAAGTCAAGTCTATTATGTCATTATACAAATATTGATGGAGAATAGAATGAACTTTTCATGACAAAGATTATGTCTATGGTATCATTATGCAAATATTGATGAAAATAGAATGAATCTTTGTATATTCCGCAGTATTGATCTTTCTCAAATATTATGTGAGAGTAATGTATGGCTCCGTAAGTTCCCTTATGTTGAGCATTTCCGATTAAATTAATCATGGGTTCTCTTGTGGTTAATTTAATTGAGTTTTTTGGATACAAATACATGTTTCATGTAATTTTTTAGTGTCCAAAGAAATCATTCTTTTCCTGTAAAAGTAAGGTCGCTCTTGTTTTTCTTTCGGGAATAACATTTAATGGGGGAGAGTTCTTAATTGAACTTGTGCTTAGTTGCCAAATATTTGTTGGGAGTGCGGCTGTGGAATATTGTATGAGTTTTCTTGTATCTTTATAAACTCCTTGATGAATACACTAAGTTTCGACTATGTAAATCATCGAAACAAAGTTGATATGTTGTCTTTTAGTCATGAAGTATCTCTATGATAATTTCATTATGATCCCGCTAGTTTTCGTACCTTTGCCAATTTATATGGACAAAAAGGGGGAGAATTATTGTGTAGTTCACACTACAAATACATATGGTTTACGGATCATTATATAAGGGGGAGCGGTTTCCATTGTGAGATGAAGTATTCAATAAGGGGGAGTTATACATATCACCGTAGCATTATTGTCAAAGTTGTGATACAATTGAACTTTGATGTTGTATAATAATACTATGACACTGAATAACAATAATTGATAACAATCGTTTTCTTATTATTATGGCTCAGATCTTCAACAAATATGATGCTGAGTTGAACACGTTCAGAATCACCGGAGTACTTGGAAGTGACGAAGATTTCGAGTAATGTTGAAGACTAAGGAAATCAAGTATTTGGATGAGAAGCTACAAAGTTTATTTATTTTATAATCCATATGTATTGATAGTTTTGTCACTAAAATTGACAAAGGGGGAGATTGTTAGAGCACTGCTCGGTCGAACTCGCAAGCGTTGCTATCTCAAGTTTGTTTGTCAAGTTTGGTCGCCAAAACTATAAGTCTTGATTTCTAGTCTACTTATAGCTATGTCTCAGATTAGGATAGAATGTGTAGTTGAGCTTTAGACTTCACGGCGTTCATCAATTGAAGATGAAGAACTACTAAGGGGAGCTTGTGGAACGTCATCAACAAAAGGTATGTGGAGACTTGAACTCATCTATCACTCATAAGTCTATCTCTACTCTATCTCCTATTGAGACAAAACTCGTATATCTATATAGAATTTATTTTATACACATTTGATATTTCGAGCTGAGTTCAATCGCTTACATATTTCTCGAAATATGTGTATGTAAGCTTTCGCTTTAACCAAGTTCAAATTTTATTCTTGACGAAAGTCAAAAAATGATCATGTGAAAATCGCCTGGTAACATCTTACATGATTTGTGTGAGACAGTCATTTAATGTAGACTCGGAATGTTTCGTATTGATCTATTGATCACTTGAAAATTGCTTTGAAGCTAATAGTTTATATGAGACAACTATTCTCGTCTCCTAAGAATGTTTCAATGATTAAAATGGAGTTTAGAATAATTAACCATAGATTGGATATAACACAGTATGCATACTTGTATGCTAACTGTTGCAAGTTATTCCAAGTACGGGAACCATAGTATGGATACCCGTATGCGTACTGGTTTAACAGTTGAAGTCCGTGAACTTAGTATGCATACCCATATGCGTACTGGCTTAATAGTTCAAGTCCGGGAATTTAGTATGCGTACCCGTTTGCATACTAATTCAACTGAGTTCGGTCGTGAACGACAGTATGCGTACCCGTTAGCATATTGGCGGACAGACCAAGTCAGGAACTCTAATTATGCATACCCGTTTGCATACTTGAGTAGGTTCAGTTTTAACATCATTTTATTTGTGAACAAATACATTTATATAATAAGGAATGCAATCTTTTGTAAACAGTGGCTATAATATTCATGTACAGATTCAAGTGAATCAAAAATTGTGTCTTGTATACTTCTACGAGAATATAAACAATTGAACAACTCTACCACTAGTTTCATTTGAGTCATTTGAACTACTTGTGATAAAGATGAACAAGGTTGATATGAAAGTGTTCATATGGCTAACTTCGGTTAACTATTGTTGAGTCAACCAAGTGTACACGTTTAGGTACGGTTACCCATATCTAAATGAAGGCACGTTTCATTCGTGTGTAACAAGCTAAGTTTGTTAGAGCATAGCTCGGCCGACCTCGCATGCGTTGCTATATCAAGCATGTTTTTCAATGTTAGTGATCAAAACTATGAGTCTTGATTTCTAGTCTATTATAGCTAAGTCTCGGACTAGGATAGAAAAGTGTAGTTGAGCTCAAGGACTTCATGGCGATTCATCATACAACGACAAAGATCTACTCAAGGAACTGCGGAACTTCATCAACAAAAAGGTATGTGGATACTTGAACTTATCTCTCACTCAAAAGTCTATCTATTCTATCTCCTACTTCTTTTGAGACAAAAAGTCGTATGCTATATAGACTAGATCATACACATTTGACATTTCGAGCTGAGTATTCACTACTTATCTTTTTCTCTAAATCGTGTATTGGTAAAGCGTTTCACTTTGATCAAGTTTATCTTCACCTAGTGACGAAAGTCATGAAAAGTTTCAATTACTTTGAGAATTGCTATGACGTGAAACGGTCTGTGAATAACGGCTATACAACGTCCTCTGAGAATATCTTAATGATTGGAATGAGAGTTTAGATTAAATAACCATGTATTCCTTAATCCGAAGTTTTCGAACTTTGTTGATTGAGAGAAACCGGAGGATTTGGCTTTGCCAAGTCCGCGAACTGTCGGAAGTTCTTGTACCAAGAATTTCTGCTGGGATTCCAAATTCGTTCGTGAAATTCAAGCCCGCAAACTGGCGGAAGTCTCTTTGCCGAGATTTTTTGCTGAGTTTGGAAAACTCTGCCGGTTTCCTTAAGTCCGCGAACTTGTTTGTGAGCTTAGGTGGTTATGATCTAAATATGTGCTCTGAACATGAAACTTAAATTACTAAGGAATGCTTCATGCAAACCGTGGCTATAAAGTTCATGATCTGATTCAATCGAATCGAATCATCTTTATTTCAATTGTGTCTTGTGTAGTTACATAAGATCTCATAGCAATTGAAAAACTCTCTAACTAGTTCATTTGAGTCAATTGAACTAGTTATGGTGAAGAAGAACTAGGTTAATATGAAATGCTCATATGGTTAACCTTTTGGGTTACTATGTTGAACCAACATACACGTACATGTTTGGGCATGGTTTTCACAAACCCAGTACTCTACCCAAGTGTGTGTGACAATCTAAGTTTTCGATCTAACGATTGAGAAATTTTATCTTGACTCTAAATCAGGTTTTCATCTAACGGGGAATATGGATTGCTTTGTAACTAAGGCAAAAACCTGATTTGAAGGCTATATAAAGGAGACATCTAGCATTGTGCAAAACTAATCCCCACACATCTGTGTGATACTAGTGCGCTCGCTAGAGTCGATTCTCCTTTAACCTTTGGTTTTCTTCTCTAAAACCAGGTTAACGATTTAAATACTTCATTGGGATTGTGAAGCCAGACTGATACCACTTTTATCGTAGTTGTGTGATCTGATCTTGCATCTTCTATCGTACGAGTACAATATATTGATTGGCTTGAGATCGTGAGAGTTCTCCGATAGGCAAGATAAATAAGTCACAAACATCTTCGTCTCACTGTTTGTGATTCCTCGACAAATCGCTTGTGTGGTCAAGAAGGATTGTTGAGAGGTGATTGATTAATCTAGGTTGTTCTTCGGGAATAGAAGACCGGATTATCAATTGGTTCCTATTCACCTTGATTTTATATCTTAAGACGGAACAAAAACCTAGGGTTTTTCTGTGGGAGACAGATTTATCCTTTGATAGACTTTTCTGTGTGAGACAGATTTGTTTATTATCAAGTCTGCGATTTTGGGTTGCAGCAACTCTTGGTTGTGGGTGAGATCAGCTAAGGGAATCAAGTGCGCAGTATCCTGCTGGGATCAGAGGCGTAGGAGTACGACTGTACCTTGAATCGGTGGGAGACTATTTGGGGTTCAACTATAGTCCAGTCCGAAGTTAGCTTGTAGTAGGCTAGTGTCTGTAGCGGCTTAATACAGTGTGTATTCAATCTGGACTAGGTCCCAGGGTTTTTATGCATTTGCGGTTTCCTCGTTAACAAAACTTCTGGTGTCTGTGTTATTTATTTTCCGCATTATATTTTATATAATTGAAATAATACAGGTTGTGCGTTAAGATCATCAATTGGAAATCCAACCTTTGGTTGTTGATTTATATTGATTGATCCTTGGATATTGGTCTTTGGTACCGTCCAAGTTATTCCTTGTATTTGATAAGACTCGCTATTGTTTTTAGCTTGAGTAAAAATCAAACCAAGAGAGAGATATTAACTCCTTGTGATACTTTAATCTAGATTGAGTTTGACTGTCTAGTTGATTCTCTAGCAAAAGTATTTCGGAGTGTGTCCATACAGATTTCTAATCGAATTATTGGGTGGTGTTATTAGACCCCCGCTTTTCCAATTGGCATCAGAGCAGGCAAACACATTTAAGACCTCGGCATTCTATGTTTGTAGCGATCTGACTCTATGGACAAGAGTATTATCTCTGATAAACGCGTCACCAGTAATAAAGATTCTCTCTCGTCTAATTATATTAAAGAGAAAAGCTATTCAATCTCGAATATAGAAAAACCTTGTAGTTCGACGAGACAGATAAACAATGGCATGTGTGTTTTTGATCTCCCTTCGAAAGAGACCTTCTCTTCTAATAAATGGGATACAGATGAAGAGAATTATTTGATCCTAAACCTTGTTAGAATTCAAGCTGTCAGATTGAATCAGTTAAAACACCATGTCAATGTTCTCCTTGGTATTGTAAGAAATTGCAAAGTCCATGGCGATGCTGAAGATTAATCTTCATGCTTAACTCTTGAGGCTTTCCTCGAAAAATATTCCTTGGATATTGAACATCGTTTGAATAAACTCTCCGTTCAAGGGTGTTCAAAGCAATCTAACATATCAAGAACTTCTGATGCTTTACTATCGGAAGTAAAAACAGGTGTTTCTAATGTTACCACCAAACTTGGGACATTCTGTAAAAGAGACAAATATTTTGATGATAATATTAAGACAACATCCTCAAATCATTCTTATGATCAAAAGGTATGTCTGGTCTGTGAGACCAAGAGTTCTGTTAGACAAAAGAGAAACTCTAAGTTGAATAAAGGATCCTTAGTTCAACTGCAACACACCCTAGATTTGATTCTCAAAGGTATGACTGACATCCGTATGATTGAGACAATTGGCTTTCGTACATATCCTTTGTATGCTACCAGGAAAGTCAGTACAGTGAGTTCCTCCAATGTTCAAGGGCAGAATAGACGTCTTAATAAACATCGTCCTAAGGAGGTTCAACGCCCTGTCTCTAAAAGCAACCTTGTTCCTGTTGAGAAAGTCATCCCAGAAGAAAGGAAAATCGATGAGATGAGAAAAGACATTAAAGAGATAATTTTAAGATACAAAGAGCTTGTCAACAGATTATCTTCTTCCTCATGTCAAGACACTTCTGGTAAGAATTCTAACTATGTCTCTTATTTTGATGACAATAAATTTTATGATAATTTCTCATGTCAGACAGGATCCCTCTCTAAGACTAAGAGAAAAAAAAACTTAACCAAAGACATAAACCTCGTAATGAGCCTGTAGGCTCGTACTTGTGCTAATTAATCACAAGGTTCGAGAACTTACTCATATAAAATCCTGTTGAGTAAGTTGTGTTAAAAACAGGTATACTTGTTGCTTGCATCTGTTAAGTTAAGTTATTTTCTTATCGTCCATACCTAAACTTGTGTTGACAGATCCGCTAAGATCAAGTATTGGTTAAGTCAAAAGAAAATGTTGCATACTGTCTTAAATTTTTTTTTTAGGACCTGTTTTCAAATGTTTGAAGGACTTTATTTCTTGGGTATTTGTTGTACTCGAATGGATTCCGTTCTGGCCCGAATCAGCAGTTTTTTTTAAACCCTAAATTGTTGTCCCCAAGGATAAATTATCCAACCTCTTAAGGTTACAAGTCACGTACGTGTACCTCTGGTGGTTTTTGGATTTTCAAAGAATGTCTTCCTCCTCTTCTTGCTATGGTGGTTTCGGAAAATGATTTCTTGACAAAAGTGTTGAGGTTGATTCCAGGAGGAAGAGAACACTTGTAGATGAAGATCATCCCAATGATTCATGCTTCTTTGCTTATTCTCATGAAGATGTTGAGAAGGATGATATGATCTCTGTTGAAGTCGTTCATGAATTTCTTAAGTACTTTGGGGAAGTAAAACAACAACTTGTTGATACTTTAAAAGGTCTCGATAAGGTGAAAACTGAGTTGGAAAAGGTTGTGTCTGACCTTGGTCTCATAAAATCTCAAATCAATGATCTTCGTAAAGAGAATCATCTCTCTGATGAAGCAGAGAAGGCTGGTGTTCACAATCCCGAAGACTCCATGTCTTGTGAGGATCCTGTACTGCCCATATCCCTATTCGCTGTTAGGAAAACGATGGAGTCTGATTCTCTCTAGCTTGTTTTTTTGTTGCATAGTATGTCTTCTTTTTGGATTAGTTGGAAGAATAACTAGTGCTTTGAATAGCGAAGATTGTGACTACACATAGCTATTTTTGTTTTCATCTTCTTATGTTATTTTTTTAGGTTTATTTGGTTTTTAAATTCTAAAAATATTTGGAAGATGATATTATTGCAGTATTAATCTGTTTTGAAGTATTGCAATATTTTTATGGGATATGTATTGTTTGCGCCCGTGAACTTGAAGGTCCCATATTGTGTCAAAAGTAAAGTCGTTCATAAATTGATAATCGTATTGATGAAAGGACGAATGGACTTTTGACAATTACAAAAGTTATGCCTATGCAGTCATTTATTTGATGGAAAATATGATAAAATCTTTTGTTTGACAAGGATAAAGTCTATTATGTCGTTATGCAAATAGTGATGGAAAATAGAATAGATCCTTGTATGTTATCCATGGTATTGATATTCATTGATCCATTTTGTTATGTTTTACCATGAAGGCTCCATTGTGTATATTCTGTTGAGCACCTTACAACTATGTCGATTAATATTGGCCTTGTTGGTTGTTCCATGAGATGCTATATGTTGAGCATTCTTGAACTAAATTAATCATCTTGATTGGTTATTTAGTTATTTGCTCCAAAAGTCTTCTTTTGTCAAGCAAAATCCTTTGACAATTAAATTGATTTCTTCGGTGATTAGTTTCGTTGTGTATTCCAATTATATTAATTATAGGTTCTCGTGTAATTAATCTAGTTGAGTTTTTCATATATTCCACAAGTTCTTGTGTTGAGTATATGAACGACTATACTAATCATGTTCTATTGGTTGATATAGTCGTATATTCCGTAAGGTTTTCCTTATGTTGAGTATTTGAACAATTAAGGTAGTCATCTCCGTGTGGTTATCTTAGTCGTAGCTCCGTAAGTTTACTTATGTTGAGCACAATCAATTAAATTGATCACTTTTGTGGTTTGATTTAGTTGTGTATTCCAATTAAATTAATCATGGGTTTACTTGTGATTAATTTGATTGAGTTTTGGATATAGAAAATCATTTTCATATGGTTTTTTGGTGTCCAATTAAAAAATCCTTATTTTCTTTCGAAATTAAGGTCGCTCTTGTTGTTCTTTCGGGAATGACATCAAATGGAGGAGAGTTCTTTTGAACTTATGCTTAATGGTAATATCTTGCGGGGTGTGCGGCTGTGGAATTTTATAGGGGTTATCTTGTATCTTAAATCTCCTTGATGAATGCATTTAGCTTCGGCTTTATGATTGCATCTAAATTAAGTTGGTATGTATTTTTTCTTTTAGTCTATGAAATATCTCTTGTGGAAATTTCATTATGATCCCGTTCTTTTACCTTTGCCAATTTTATTGACAAAAAGGGGGAGAAATAATGTAGTTCACACTACAAATACATATAGTTTTCGGATCAGTGTGTAAGGGGGAGTGGTTTCCATGATCGAGATGGAGTATTGACTAAGGGGGAGTGATACATATCACCATAGTATTGTTGTTAAAGTCGTGATGCAATTGGACTTTGATGTTACATAATGATACTATGACACTGTATAATAATGATTGAGAATCTCGATTTCTCTCATTGTTATAGCTACGGATCTTCAACAACGGTGGTGCTAAACTTACAACCTTTGGGATCATTGGAGTACTTGGAAGGACGAAGATTTCAACGAACGTTGAAGATTAGACTATGGAATAGGAGCCTCTAAAGTTTATCTTTTTTGTATTCCATATGTACTAATAGTTTTTTCACTAAAATTGACAAAGGGGGAGATTGTTAGAGCATAGCTCGGTCGACCTCGCATGCGTTGCTATATCAAGAATGTTTGTCAATGTTAGTGATCAAAACTATGAGTCTTGATTTCTAGTCTATTATAGCTAAGTCTCAGACTAGGATAGAAAAGTGTAGTTGAGCTCAAGGACTTCATGGCGATTCATCATACAACGACAAAGATCTACTCAAGGAACCATGGAACTTCATCAACAAAAAGGTATGTGGAGACTTGAACTTATATATCACTCAAAAGTCTATCTATTCTATCTCCTACTTCTTATGAGACAAAAAGTCGTATGCTATATAGACTGGATCATACACATTTGACATTTCGAGATGAGTGTTCACTACTTATCTTTTTCTCAAAATCGTGTGTTGGTAAAGCGTTCGCTTTGATCAAGTTTATCTTCACCTATTGACGAAAGTCATAAAAAGTTTCAATTACTTTGAGAATTGCTCTGACGTGAAACGGTCTGTGAATAACGGCTATATAACGTCCTCTGAGAATGTCTCAACGATTGGAATGAGAGTTTAGATTACATAACCATGTATTCCTTAATCCGAAGTTTTCGAACTTTTTTGATTGAGAGAAACCGGAGGAATTGGCTTTGCCAAGTCCGCGAACCCAGTTTGCGAACTCAGTCTGTGAACTGTCGGAAATTCTTGTACCGAGAATTTCTGCTGGGATTCCAAATTCGTTCGTGAAGTTCAAGTCCGCGAACTGGCAGAAGTATCTTTGCCAAGATTTTCTGCTGAGTTTGGAAAACTCTGCTGGTTGCCTTAAGTCTGCGAACTTGTTTGTGAGCGTAAGTGGTTATGATCTAGATATGTGCTATGAACATGAAACTTAAATTACTAAGGAATGCTTTATGCAAATCTTGGCTATGAAGTTCATGAGCCGATTCAATCGAATCGAATCATCTTTGTTTCAATTGTGTCTTGTGTAGTTACATAAGATCTCATAGAAATTGAACAACTCTATAACTAGTTCATTTAAGTCAATTGAACTAGTTATGGTAAAGAAGAACTAGGTTAATATGAAATTCTCATATGGTTAACCTTTTGGGTTACTATGTTGAACGAACATACACGTACATGTTTGGGCATGGTTTTCACAAACCCAGTAAACGTCTACCCAAGTGTGTGTGACAAGCTAAGTTTTCGATCTAACAGTTGAGAAATATTAGCTTGAATCTAAATCAGGTTTTCATCTAATGGTGAATATGGATTGCTTTGTAACTAAGGAAAAACCGTGATTTGAAGGCTGTATAAAGGAGACATCTAGCATTGTGAAAATCTAATCCCACACGTATGTGTGATACTAGTGTGCTCGCTAGAGTCGATTCTCCTTTAATCTTTGGTTTTTTTCTCTAAAACCAGGTTAACGACTTAAAGACTTCATTGGGATTGTGAATCCAGACCGATACTACTTTTATCGTAGTTGTGTGATCTGATCTTGCATCTTCTATCGTACGAGTACAATCTATTGATTGGCTTGAGATCGTGAGAGTTCTACGATAGGCAAGATAAAGAAGTCACAAACACCTTCGTCTCACTGTTTGTGATTCCTCGACAAACCGCTTGTGTAGTCAAGAATGATTGTTGAGAGGTGATTGATTAATCTAGGCTGTTCTTCAGGAATAGAAGATCGGATTATCAATTGGTTCCTGTTCACCTTGATTTTATATCTTAAGACGGAACAAAAACCTAGGGTTTTTCTGTGGGAGACAGATTTATCCTTTGATAGACTTTTCTGTGTGAGACAGATTTGTTTATTATCAAGTCTGCAATTTTGGGTTGCATCAACTCTTGGTTGTGGGTGAGATCAACTAAGGAAATCAAGTGCACAGTATCCTGCTGGGATCAGAGGCGTAGGAGTACAACTGTACCTTGAATCGGTGGGAGACTGATTGGGGTTCAACTATAGTCCATCCGAAGTTAGCTTGTAGTAGGCTAGTGTCTGTAGCGGCTTAATACAGTGTGTATTAAATCTGGACTAGGTCCCGGGGTTTTTCTGCATTTGCGGTTTCCTCGTTAACAAAACTTCTGGTGTCTGTGTTATTTCTTTTCCGCATTATATTTTATATAATTGAAATAATACAGGTTGTGCGTTAAGATCATCAATTGGAAATCCAACCTTTGGTTGTTGATTGATATTGATTGATCCTTGGATATTGGTCTTTGGTACCGTCCAAGTTATTCCTTGTATTTGATAAAGACTCGCTATTGTTTTTAGCTTGAGTAAAAATCAAATCAAGAGAGAGATATTAACTCCTTGTGATACTTTAATCTAGATTGAGTCTGACTGTTTAGTTGATTCTCTAGCAAAAGTATTTCGGCGAGTGTCCATACAGATTGCTAATCGAATTATTGGGTGGTGTTGTTAGACTCCCGCTTTTTCAAAGTTCAATCTAACGGTTGAAATATATTAGCTTGAACCTAATCAGGTTTACTTCTAACGGTGAATATTGAATGCTTTATTACCAAGGTAGCATTGGTTGCAAACCCATATTTGAAGATTATATAAGGGAGAACTCTAGAAATCGGGAAAACTAATCCCCACACCTCTTGTGTGATACTAGTTGCGATTAGATTCGATTCTCCTTTAACCTAGGTTTTTCTAAAACCATTATAGGTTAACTACTTAAAGAATTCATTGGGATTTTGAAGCCAGACCCAACTATTTTCTCTGTAGTTGCGTGTTCTGATCTTGCTTTATTCTATCATATTGAGTACTATCTTCTCTATGATTTGATCGAGATTCATTCTCCGATAGGTAAGATAAAAAGTAGTCACAAATATCTTCGTCTCATCGTTTGTGATTCCACAATATCTTGTTGCACTACCATACGATTAAGATTATTGTGAGGTGATTGATATTACTAGGCTGTTCTTCAGGAATATAAGTCCGGTGTATCAGTTGGTTCCTGTTCACCTTGATCTATCAAAATACGGAACAGAAACTCGTAGGTGTTTCTGTGAGGTGATTGATATTACTAGGCTGTTCTTCGGGAATATAAGTCCGGTGTATCAGTTGGTTCCTGTTCACCTTGATCTATCGAAAGACAAAAGAAAAACTTGTAAGTATTTCTATGAGCGACAGATTAATCTATTCACTAGACTTTTCGGTGTGAGATAGATTTATTTATCAAGTTTTTGAATTTGGGTCGTAGCAACTCTTAGTTGTGGGTGAGATCAACTAAGGTAATCAAGTGCGTAGAGTCCTGCTGGAATTCAGAGGCATAAGGAACGCGAGTGTACCTTAATTCGTGTGAGATTGGTTAGGGCTCAACTACATTCCAGTCTAAAGTTAACTTGTAGTAGGATAGAGTCTGTAACGGCTTAATACAGTGTGATGTTCAAATCTGGATTAGGTCCAGGGGTTTTTATACATTTGCGGTTTCCTCGTTAACGAAATTTCTGGTGTTTGTGTTATTTCTTTTCCGCGTTATATTTTCTATATAATTAAAATATCACAGGTTGTGCATATTTCAATCAGTTGGTGAATCCAATCTTTGGTTGTTTATTGAAATTGATGGACGCTTGGATATTGGTCTTTGGTACCATCCAAGTTATTACTCATATTAATCCGGCTCACAAATTTCTATCTGTTTGATTGCAGATTGATTTTACAAATTGAGATATAACTCTTGGATGTATTTTCTTTACTTAAGTCTGACTGTCTAGTTGATTATCTTGGAAATATATTGGAGTTAGTCCACACAGATTGCCTAAACGAATTATTGGGTGTGGTTGTTAGACCCCCGCTTTTTCAGTAAGTTCTGGATTTGTGAGTTTTGCTAGCTTGCTATTGCAAATATATTTCCACACCTTGATCTTTGATCTAAAAGGAAATCAAATACCCTTATTTGTTAGAGGCATATTAGTATCAAAAGTCTTCACTTCGGCTGAAGCAACTCTTAGGAGCGTGACTGTAACTGAATCGCTTGGAGGGCGGATTCGGTCTCAACTACATTCCAGTCCGAAGTTTGATAGTAGGCTAGTGTCTTTAGTGGCTTAATACAGTGTGGTGTTTAATCTAGACGAGGTCCCGGGGTTTTTTTGTTATTGCGGTTTCCTCGTTAACAAAATTTCTAGTGTCTTGTGTTTTTCCTTTTTCGCATTATATTGTTTTTCTTTATAATTGGTTTTACATAGGTTTGTACATATTGAATCTAAGCATATACGTCCACCTAATTTTAATTGATTAGGAGACTAGTTTCTTGTAGAATTCGTATCTTGAAAGACAGATAACAAGTTATTTGGATACAACTAGATTGATCTTGAATATTTATTTTTGAGATCGTCCAAGTACTCTGCTTAACAATCAAGTTCACGGAACTTGTGTTTATATACATATTGATTGAGTAGAGGTTGATATATTAAGTCTATAGATATTGTCAAGGATCATTAAGTTGGTCTACTTGCAATTGTGTTAAGTTTTGTCTATACTGCAGTTTGTCGAATGAAAAAGTTGGGTGTATTTGGTATCCCTGCGTTTTCACGGTACATACTAGGTTTATCTTCCTAAAATAATCTTAAATACAGTTTCATAACCGAACATATAGGTTTTACAAGGATTGTCCATATAGGTTCTCAAGCAAAAAAGTTGGTGGTGTACTATTTACCTCTCCTTTTCAATTGGTATCAGAGCACGAAAACACCTAAAGACTTAATAAGTATGTGTTTGTAGCGATTCGTACCTATAGACATGAATTTGAGCTTGTGTCAACCAAGTTCAATTTATGTACCACCAAGATTTGTTGGCACAAATTACTTATGGTGGAAAATAACAATGCATTCGTTCTTGCAAGCTCGTAATTTCCAAACTTGGATTCGAGTAATCAAGGGTTATCATCCTACGATGGTCACTGTGAATAACAAAACTACTTTGAAGGATATATTGAAATCAGTACTGCAAAACGTATTTCTGATGGATTGAATATTATTATACATACCATAAACCAAGATATCCAACATCATGTGACTACATGTGAAACTTCGAAATAATCTTGGGATATATTGTAAACCGTATTCGAAGGGAATACCGTAGAGAAAGAAGCCAGGATTCAAAACCTAGCATCTGACTGGGAAAACTTTTGTATGTATGATGATGAAACCTTTGATGAATTTAACCAAAAACTCTCTCAAATAGTGAACTCCTCGCATTCGTTAAGAATAACTATTCCGGAGAAAGATATTATGTGCGAAACTCGCAGGTCTCTACCATCATGATACGAGACTAGAAAACATGTAATCACAAAAGCAAACGATCTTTCAACACTAGAAAAGTGATCTAGTCGGTAAATTGAAGATCTTTGATAATGAACACCAGTTTTGAATATGAGATAGGTACTTCTCTTAAAGTTGTAAGCAATTCCAGTCCCTCTGGGAGGAAAAGTATTGTGCCTGAGACTAAGGATGATACTACACAACAATTAAGAAAAATCTTTAAAAAAAAGGAAAAATAGATTTTTTAAAGATACAACATCTATCTATCTTGCCTGAAAAATATTACGAGAACCTTGATAACAGAAAAGCAAGATCAGGATAACTATCAAGGTAAAGATAGTCGGGCCTGGCTTCACGAATACCCAGAGTGGAGTCTTCTAGTCGTAAACCTAATTATGTTCCTCAAAGAAAACCTAGGATCAAAGAGGAAGACTCTAGCTATTAACTAGGAAACAAAGTGTCAGTGATTGGATTTCCCAGTTGAAAGAGTATCTCTATTTATAATTTTTCAAGATTGAGGGTTGCTTAGAATTCAAGCTAAAATAACTTGAGAATCAAGCAAACACTTTCTCTGTTTAAATGACACCCTAATTAAGGTTTCAATTAACAAATATGAGAATTAATCTTGAAAATACAGTGAAAGAATATACACAGTGGTCCAGTTATGGAATTGTGTATAATGACCATTCTGATTTAGCAAAAATGCCTTTCGAACCAAAGCAAGTTGATATTTATTTAAACACTCAAGAGTTTAATCATGATGCACACACATAAGTGTTTTAGTGATCAATGAAATATATAAAAAATAAGTCTTTGAGCATCTGCTAAATTCTACTTGGACTTGGTGAAACGGTTCGTGAACCGTAAGCCTAAAGTTCACGAGTTAGGGAGCTACAGTTCGTGAACCGGGTTCGTTAACCCTTCTCGGCTCGAGAACTAAGATGTACATTGTTCGCGAACTGGGATCACCAACCGTACTAGGTTTATGAACTCAGATGGACATAGTTCGTGAACTGGGTTCGCAAACCTTAAGCCTGTTATACCAACACCAAAAATTCAATTCACCACAGTTCGTGAACTGTTCCTAACTGAACTTTCGGTTTGCGAACTGGTTCGCCTACCTTCTATTTATTTCTGAATGCATATATTTATGGTTTGCAAACTGGTTCACAAACCTACCCTGAGCAAAAAAATCATTAGTTCATGAATTTCTCTCTTATGATGTTTAAAACATTCCCAAAAGATAAAATCACTTATATGACGATTTTCAATTGTTCCACAAATTAATTCTTGAACAATAAATTTTTTTCGAACTAATATTGTAATGGACCTTAGAACATCTATGCTTGAATCATATTTCAAGGTTTTTAACAAGGCAAGCTTGACTCGAAATTTCTTCTTTGTAAATCTACTAGAAGTCATACGACATAGTTTCAACAGATAAAATGGTAAGATAGTGAGTAAAATAGAATGGTCCAGTCTTCACATACCTGATAAAACAGGTTATCCAAATGTCTTTGTCGATCTTCAGTCTTCGAGGGTAATGTCTGATACTCAACTACCAAATTTTAACCTAGTCCGGGACTAGACTTAGTAGACTAGAAATCAATATATATTTTTGATCATCTGACATTGACAACAAGCTTAGCAAAACTTGCGGGGTTCAACCGAGCATTGATCCAACATATTCTACATGTTTATGTTCAACTTTGCTATGATTCTCATAGATATTTCTAGGACAAATTTATTCATAGAATCACTTCGTGGTTGTGGATTATTAAGTAGTCTTGAGTGTTATTCAACACCATTACGAGCTTGTAGGTTCAAAGGCGGCTGAGGCACTACGAACCATCATTGTGCATGGTTCCATTACCATGGAACATAATGCATATTCTTATGGGTAGTTTCTTGGCCAACTTCTCACATGCTTACATGAATTCCTAATAAGAATTTGATCTAAACTGAGAAAGTGTTTTCTTGAATCTCAAGATATATCATCTTGAATTCAAAGTTACCTACGACCTTGAAAATCTATAAATAGAGAGACTCTTGCAACCGGATTTCTTAATCCCTAGCACTCTTGTATCCTAGTTGTTAAGCTAGAGTCGTCCTCTATAACCTAGGTTTCTTCTGTGAAACATAATTAGGTTAAGACTTTGAAGACTTCACTTATGTTTTCGTGAAGCCCGGTCAGACTATCTTTTAACTGATAATTCTTGAATCTGAATTTTGTTTTGACTAATCTTTGAGGTTTTCGTAATCTCAGATCAAGAACGAGATAAATAAAAATCACAAAGTTCTCTTCGTCTTGGACTTATGATCCCTGAAAATAGGTGTCTAAACTCTTCTTTGATTTGTTTAGATTGTTCTTGATATGTGGTTAGTAATCCAGGCTTCTCATCTGACTGAGTGTAAGTGTTTCGGATTCATGAGGTTTGTTGGACTTTGTCTACTACAAACATAGGTTGAAAGATTGAAATGGAAATCAAATAGGCTTTTATGTTAGATACAAATAGGTATCAAAAGTCTTCACTTGGATTGAAATAACTCTTAGGTTGTATAGGACATAAGCTGAGGGAATCAAGTGCGCAGAATCTTACGGGTTTCAAGAGACATAAGGAACAAAGATGCAGCTGAATTGGTTTGAAGGTTAATTCGCTCTCAACTACATTCTAGTCCGAAGTCTGGTAGTAGGATAGTGTCAATAGCTAATACAATGTGGTGTCCAAAGCTGGACAAGGTACCTGGGTTTTTCTGAAGGTGCATTTTTGCTCATTAACAAAACTTTTGTTCTTTTGTTTTCCCCCCTCATATTATTTTATCATCATAATAAGTATAACACAAGTATTATGTAATCAATCTAGATTATTTAAGTCTTTATTATTTGAGATAAAAAACAAAACTTGTTATTGTTAAATTCGTATCCTCAAAAATAGATTGCAAGTTTCATACTTGTTAGGATTCAGATCCTCTTGATTTGGATTTGACTAGATTGATCTTGTATATTGATTTTTGATATCGCCCAAGAAGTCTTCTGCACAATCAGGTTCATGGACTTTTAGTTTAAACATTTTGATTGTGGAAGAACAAGAGATAAACTCTATACGCAATATTATTCAAGGGTATTTACTTTGACCTACTTTTGATTGTATTATATTTTTTCCATACAGGTTGCCGAGAAAAAAAGTTGGTGGTGTACTTGGTAAGATCTCCTTTCTATTACCCATTTAATGTTTTTTCCATTTCAATACTTAGAATCTCCTTCTATCTCATAGGATCATCGTCTCACTTTTTTTCTTCACCGAAGTAATATGCATGAATGAGTCTTCAATGACGATAACCAATGTAGGTTTGCAATTCACTTTCTTCTGAAGGGGATTTTAGTACCATATTGGCACACTCAATAATATAATAAATAAGTATATATATCAATATTGATAAGCGATTTTATAATTTTATCATATTAGAATAACCAAGTCACTAACACTAAAGTCATTATAACAAAATCCTCAAGTTGTGTTTCTAATGAGTAAAGACTTATAAGAAAAAAGATAGAAATGGAACAAGTCAAGTTTGTAGTTACTAACCTCAAGCTGAAGGATAAACTCTTTTTTTCTTCGATACGTCTTCTTATATTGAAGAGTAACTAAAGAAAATCTCAATATTTCTATTGTTCCTTGTCAACCTAACGATGTTGACTTTAGGTAACCTGTCAAATAACTCGATTTTTCAACTAAACTTGATATACCAACGCTTGGTGGGTTCAACCGAGCAACACTCTAACAATCTCCCCTTATATATGTAAATTTTGGTGACATAACTCTTTATATTTGGAGAATATAAGAATTAATAGAAAATTACAATTACGTAACACCACTTATTCTGTCTACATATGCCGGATTCAAGTTTGAACAACATATTCCATTCCTGCAAGTACTCAAAATATGTGTTTGTTGTTGAAGCATGCATATAACAATAAATGTAAGCTAGGAATATATTTACTACGAACATAATTGTTATCCTTTCGTGGTATGTAATACTACACATCATGATATGTTTCTCCCCCTTAATCAATATTTTATTTTATTTTCGTTAGATATGTCATTTATAAGCACACACATTTCTTCACAAGTGATCCGAAACCATTCTATATACTCCATATATTTTTTATTTTTTTGTCACAAAAATGACAAAGGCCCGAAAAATAAGAAAAGAATCCATGAATATTACCCATTTTGTCAAAAGTATCAAAAATATGTTGACTATTTCTAAACTATCAAAACTATGTTGGTTGGAAAACTAGTTGGCGTTCGTGTGTGTTAGACTTTTAGGACAAATTTACCTTTCCTGGTCGAGTTAATAGGTGGATTTAGGATTATGATAGAGAAGTTGGTTAAATCTTAACAATCAGCATTCATTCTTACCCAAAAATAGTACTGAAGTAGCAAAATCCCACTTATTTTCTTCTCTTTTTCCAAAATAGAGTCGCCTATTGTGGATTAAGTATCATCATCATATCGTGGAGTTATTGATCATGATAAAGTGTATTTAGTTAAGTGAGATAAATGGGGATCGAATTATGCTCTGAAATGACGAGGGTACCAATTACATCACAATCTTTTCGATATCCACCTATTCACGGAACACCTTGTGTGATTTAATATTGACATGAACTGTCAAGAAGATGACAACCATAAGATGTACACTTGGTATATAGATAAGTTCGAAACCGAACCGAACTATGGGATTAAACCAAGTGTTTGATTAACTTACTAGTGTACTTACTTTAATTATAAAGACAAATCAATATGCAGAAGTAAAGTAAATCACATGACACATAAAATTTTGTTAACAAGGAAACCGCAAATGTAGAAAAACCATGGGACCTAGCCAGTTTTGAATACTCTCATAATTAAGTCGTTATACAAAGACATACAGCCAAGTTTGTATAGCTGAGACCAAGTAAATTGACTCTAAGTTACCCATTTCCTTTAGTACCCCTGTGCCTACTACCAACCCGGTCTGCACACGTGAATTCTGAGATAAAGTCCAATACCTTAAGTCGTTCCACATGCTGTGAAGACTTCTATCACTAAACATCTTTGGATCGTATTCTGAAACAGTAAATGAATGATCTATTTCAGCAACCGCTCTATCAATCTCAGTTCGTTAACCAAGGATACATGTTGATTTACAAAGGTTATTTTGTTTAAATAATATAAACTCCTTTGCTTTTGTTAGATCCACTAAGATCAAGATTACCTAAATAATCAATCTTAGTTCATAACTTACCATAGTAGATCTTAAAGAAAAATACCTAATGATAAATCACATATCTATACAACAAGCTATAAAAGATATATCAAGCTAAATGAGCTTGTCATATTCCAGTCAATCAAGAGTGTACAAAGTATCACAAAGATCAGAAAACCAATAAGAAAATAGTCTAATCTTCAAATCTTTAGTCCTGAAAGTAACTGACAAACATCTTGATTATACTCATACTCGATCATGCACAGAACAAGGTCTGTTAATAATGTAATCACAAGTAATATCTTGAGATCTAGAAAGATCACATATGAAATCTTTGATCCTTGAACTAGTTCGAGTGACTTTATATCAGAAGAGAAGGTACATCATAAACAAATTAGATCTATCAAGGTTCAACATACTGTTAGCCAATCAAATCAATAATCGAAAAATAAATAAACAATACGATCTAGTTTCCCAGAAACTTCTTGATCCTAAATAAATTTTTAAAGGGACAACACGTAAGACATTTCACCTATGTATGATACGCTCCTCCCTAGTGATTATTACGAGAATACTACTAGTGGGCTTACTCACACTAAACACGAAGTTCCATGTTTTACACGACAAGTTTGAAAGAAATACAAACTTCACTATTTATAATGACCAAGATAGTTTGGACACAAGAAATTACCAAATCCGAAAATACTAAAAGATATGTAATAAATACCTTATTTTTGGTTTTGTAAATATTCCAATTATTGCCCAACTAATATACCGAAATCTCTCTTGTACGTCAACGCAATATTAGATAACGTAAAGAATATACTTTACTAACATAGCGACCAGAGATGTGATAATCCACTAGGATATGAATGGAACCTAAATTCCAAATATCAAAAAAGATATTATGAAATATTTCGGTTTGGTATCTCATCTTAAGTATCAATGAATACTTGAACATTAAGTAATAAGAGTTTAGCACATGTTCAAAATAGCATGTCCACATGGTGAACTTTCCATGTTAACTAAATATTATGTCCGTTAGCTATCAAACTCAAAGTTTATATGCGAAATAGGAAAAAAGTTTTATTGGTTAATCAAGGGATCGGTCCAGATATAGATCCTTGTGAATGGATCGGTCCTTCTAGAGATCCTTGGGAGGTCCTAGTAGAGATCCTTTCTTAAGGGGACGGTCCTACTAGAGATACTAAGGACTGGTCCTAGTAAAGATCTTTGTTTAAGCGATTGGTCTTGGAATAAATCCTTTGATTCCTTCAACTATGAAACAAGTTTAGCAAGTATACTTCCTTAAACTCATGTAGTTAAGCATAGTTTTCTAGGTATGAAACAAACCTAAAGTTTAACACCCTAACTAGTAACGAATTACAAAGATAGTGTTATGTTGCATCTACGAACTTCAAAAGATAAACGTTATAATTTGTAATCCAATATACCAAAGTTATGTAAATCAACTAGTATATATTTTCTTGACACTTTGACCATGTAAATATACTTCGTATGTTATGTTTTTAATCTAAACGACTTGAAATAAACGTAGATAGAATTGGGAACAAGTCAAGTCTGTATTACTAACCTCAAACATAAGGATGATGTGTTCGTTGGTGCCGATACGTCTTCAGGTTCTTCAGAGTAACATGAGTTTGTATCAATATTTCTAATGTTCCTAGTATAACCTACCAAAGTCTATTCTAGTAATCTAATCAAGCAGCTTCGAGTTTTGGAGAAAAATATGACAACCAAACTTGACATACCAACACCTGGTGGGTTCAACCAAGAAATACTCTAACAAGTTTATTTCTTAATGATATTTCATTTTTTGGTTTTAATATCCATGGTTTATAGTAACCCACTATTAAATCGATTCTCTGGGTTTGTATAAGTAAGGGAATTTGAAGTATTTGCTAAAAAAAAGGTACTCACTCTAATCAGATTTTTATAATTCATTTTATATTTTCATATTAGTAGTTAGGGTTTATAATGTAGTAATAGAATCAAATATAGTCCTTGGCTTGGATGTAAAAACGGGGGGTAGGGTGTGTACCAAAATACACCACCAACTTTTTCTTAGGCAACCTATATGGACAAACTTAAATACAATTCTGAGAGTTCAACCTAACGAATTTCAATCATGGAATAATATTTAGAGTTATATCTCTTTCTCTCACAATCATAAAGTTTACAGAGACAAGTCTGTGAACTCGATTTATGTGTGAGAATTCTTGGATGATTCCAAAGATCAATATCCAAGAATAATCAAGTCATATCCAACAAACAAGGATGGTATCTACTTTGATTGATTTACGTACAACTTGTAATATTTCAATTATAAAGATGACCAATATAATGCGGAAAAACAAATAACACAGACACCAGAAAATTTGTTAACGAGAAAACCGCAAATGCAGAAAAACCCCGGGACCTAGTCCAGATTGAACACCAAAGTGTATTAAGCCGCGGCAGAAACTAACAATTAACTAGACTGGAATGTAGTTGAGACCGAGTTAAACCCTCACAACAATTCAGTGACAGACGCGTTCCTTACGCCTCTTGAATCCCAGTAGGATTCTGCGTAATTGAGTATAGCCACGGTTTGCAAAAGATTACATTCCTTATTATATAAATGTATTTGTTCACGAATAAACCGATATTGTAACTTAACCCACTCAAGTATGCAAACGGGTATGCATACTAAGAGCTCCGGATTTGGTCTGCCCGCCAGTATGCAAACGGTACGCATACTGTCATTCACGACCAAACTCAGTTGAATTGGTATGCAAACGGGTACGCGTACTAAATTCCCGGACTTGAACTGTTAAGTCGGTATACATACGGGTATGCATACTAAGTTCATGGACTTCAACTGTTAAACCAGTGCATATACGTGTATGCATACTATGGCTCCCGGACTTGGAGTAACATGCAACAGTTAGCATTCAAGTACGTATATTGTGCTATATTCATTCAATGATTAGTTGTTTTAAACTTCATTTTAATCATTGAAACATTCTTCGAAAACGGGAATAGCTGTCTCACACAAACTATTAGCTTCAAAGCAATTTTCAAGTGATCAATGGATTAATACGAAACATTCCGAGTCTACATCAAGTGACTGTCTCAAACAAATCATGTAAGATGTTACCATGCGATTTTCACATGATCATATTTTGAGTTTCATCAAGAATAAAAGATGAACTTGGTTAAAACGAAAGCTTACCAACACATATTTCGAGAGAAATATGTAAGCGAGTTAAACTCAGCCCGAAATACCAAATGTGTATAAAGTAAAGTCTATATAGATATACGACTTTTGTCTCAATAGGATATAGAATAGAAATAGACTTCTGAGTGATAGATGAGCTCAAGTCTCCACATACCTTTTGTTGATGAAGTTCCACAAGCTCCCCTTAGTAATTTTTCGTATGTCCGAAGACTCTTTGAAATTGCGTTTGTTTACATTTTCTCTAAAGGAAAGGGCCAAAACATGGTTTTACGGTTTGAGACCACAATCAATCAACACTTGGGACCAACTCACAGATCTATTTTTCAAAAAATTCTTTCCACATCATAGGACCATCGCTATTCGTCAAAGTATCAATTGTTTTGTCCAATTGGATGAGGAAACTGTTTTTGACTATTTTGAACGTTTTAATGATTTGTTGAGCGAATGTCCACACCATGGATTTGAGAAGTGGAGACTTGTCGCTATCCTCTATGAGGGACTAGACTTTAAATCTCGAGCCATGGTTGAGTGTATGTGTAATGGTGAATTTCTTGATAAAACTGTGGATGATGCATGGAAATTTTTAGCTGAGATTGCAGAGAAAACCCGTCACTGGGAATCCATTAGGGAAACTGAGACACTGTCACATGATATAGGTGGTAATGAATTGAACTTTGGAAATAGCATGTCTAGTCCTTCTCATGTGTATGATATTGAATATGAACCTAATCTAGAGGAACATGAGTTGACTAATGACACCACAACTGCTAATAGGGACAAGTATGCATATTACTATGATGATGATGATGATGATGATGTTATGTTAGAAGAACATGTCTATACTGAAAATGTTGTGGAACCTTTGGTTTCAAATACATTAGGCTTTTCTGCCCCGACCTTCATGAATGCTATTTCTTCTAGTATTTCATATGCATGTGATATTGATACTGATTTAGATATTGTGCAATTATCCTGTGAAGAGAATGACTTAGGTAAATCTTCTGTTGACACTAATGATCCTATGCATGAAAACATAGTTGATGTGTCTGATTCCATACTTAAGCCACAATATATTGCTTCTGTTGATGATAATTTGAATATATTGGATAACCATGATTCTGAATTAGGACTTGTGCAAATTTTTTGTGATGATGAGCATGCTACACATCTTGAGTGTGACTCAGATAATGCTGATGTGACTGATAATATTGATACTCTTGATCTCATGCATGTGAGACGCTTAGATGTCACTTTCTTGCCTAAGTCACAATCTGATAGCCTTCCACCCAACCTAGATTTGGTTTGTACCCATATTGTCAAACCAATTTTTCTGAGAGTCCCTAATCTAGGTTTGGAACTGTGTGCTTCCCAAGTCCTTTTGGACTATTTTGCTTCTAAGTATAATACATTTGAGGAACCACAGTTGGAATTAGCATGTGTACCCGTCCCTAGCAAAGTTCATTTCGAGTTAGACCTTGTGCATGATGAACCCCCAAAACTGCGAGATTTTGTTTCCAAAATTTTATCCGTTGAAAAATCCAGGTTTGGGGGTAGCTCATTTTGTTTCACAGCTTCACTTGCATGCCTATCATATTATTATTGTGTGAAGCTGTTGAAACCTCTACACTTTGTCATTTGGGTTGATCCTCAACTCTTTAGATTGTTAGTGTATGGTGAATTTTTTGTATATAATCCAGTAGACAAAATTTCTTAAAAACCCTTTTGTTCCTTTTGTATATATTTTGCTAATCCAATATGATCTCGGCTGACATATGTTGGATTCTTGCCTTGAATAACGGAGTTCTAATATTGCTTTCGCCGAAATCGGGTATTCTCTTTCCTTTTTCTCTACTCAACATGATCCTCTTCATATGTTGTATTATAATTTTGTTCATATTTTGAAACATTGAGGACAATGTTTAGTTCAGGTTTGGGGGTATAGAGTAGATACCACGATAATATGCCATAATTGAAAACAAAACTCCATCTTTTTGAAAAAATTGAAAAATTCCAAAAAAAAAAAAAATCAAAAATCAAAATTAAAAAAAAAATTAAAAAAAAAAAAACATAAAAATGGAGCTCATTTACCTTGAAATGTTGACTCTTGTGCAAATATGTAATTTTTAGGAGTCTTAGTCTAGATATTTAGGCACCCTGATTCTAGCACAATTCATATAGTGATAAGAAATCTGCACGCGCACGATCTACCAATACATGTATGGCCTCGATCTTCAAGGTGTTTGATAGGAAGTTACGATTGCCAATCACTTTAGAATACTGAACGAAACTTGACTAGCTTGTTCTTTGGTTGGTTGGGATAGAAGGTGGAGGTTACATTAAGAAAAACAACCATCGAATTTAACTGGGTGCATCAAAAAGGGCTACCTCTTGCGAAGTGTCATGTAATTTTTGTTTCTTTTTCCTTATGTATCAAAAGTGATCTTTAAAAAAAAAAAAAAAAAAAACGATGTATATTCAGAAAAAAAGAAAATATCAGAAAAATACAAAAAAATCAAGTGTTTATCAATTCCATTCTCTCTTGTTCCAAAAATAAAAGAGAGTAGTCAATGTAAATAAGAGTCATGTAAATAGTCATTTTGTTGTTTCATTGTAATAAGCAAGGAGGGTGTATGCCATTGATGTACAACGCGAGTAATTGTGAAATACCTCCAACTCATTCACAATTCTCGTAAAGTCCGGACAGCTAGCTAGATTTCGACCTTGGTTCTTAGCCTGAGAAACTATTTCTTGGTGATTAGTAGTCATAACTTCAGATCTTTCTTTACACATGTGTAGATACACTTTACACTCTTATCACATGTCTTTATTTGTTATCAGTGCTAGGATTGTGCCTTCGATAGCTAGATTGACATCTCCATTTTGCTGTGAGCTTAACTGACTTGCACATGTCACATTTGATGGAATATGATCTTATATTTTGACCTAGAACTTTGTAGGTACGTTCTAAGCAAACCTTCACGAGACTTCAACTCGTCCACTAGGGACACTTAGTGGTTTAAAAGGCTTAGTGCATATGCTAAATGCATTCGAGAGACCAGCGACAGTGGTATAGTTAGGATTTCCTTAGTTTTGTTTTACTTGAGGACAAGTAAAATTCAGGTTTGGGGGTATTTGATGAGTGCTAAAAAGTGCATATTTCTATATATTTTTCTTGGCATTTAACTCATCTTTTGTGCATTAATTCTACATTTTATCCCATATTCTGTATTTTCTTTGTTTTCAAGAATAAATATTTTTATTAATTAATTTTGCATTTTTAGGTTGTAAATAAAGTTTGGATGAATTGCGGAGCGGAAAAGAGCTTAAGAGTAGTGAAAAGCCGGAAGAATTACGCAAGGAAGCCGCAAAGAATGGAGCGCAAGACCAAAAAGCTAGGAATGGGCTCAAGAAGGAAGAATTGTTCTTAAAGAAGATATGGGCTTGGCATACCCAAGGCCCAAAACCCTTACCCAAACCCATTTTCTATATCCATACCCGCCTCCATTCTCAGCCGTTAGATCGGATCCATCTCATCATCCAATGGTCGCTTCTTCATCGTTCATCAAAATCTGAAGTCCCTGCAAAACACCATAGTACCTAAATTCCAATCCTTCAGATTAGATCACATTTAGATCCTACGGTCGCTTCTTTGCCTGCTCATCAAATCTCGATACTTCCGCTTAACACTACAACACCTAACCTCGATCTTCGCCGTCAGTTTTGATGTATCTCGTCATCCAACGGTCTCCCCTCATCCATTTCAATCGCGCCGTTGGATCATTCCATCATCCTATAATCCTACGGTCCAGCTTCGCGAAACATCAAAATCCTCTACACCTGCTCAACACCCTAGTACGTAATATCTATACCCGCAAAACAAACAGCCCCTTCCTCAAACCCCATCGACTCCATCTTCTCTTCCCCCCCTCTCTGCAACAGAACCACCATCCCCTGCCGTACCACCACCTACTCCACTTCCACAACCACCACTACCTACTCCTCTACCACCACCACACCTCCACCATCATCACCCCTACCTTCCTACAGCTATTACCCATCTTTATAGCCCCCTAATTCGTCAATTTCTCCCCTGCAGAAACCCTAGGTGAGTGGTTGACGAATTAGTGAAGCTAGAAAAGCAATTGAAGGCATGGAGAGGAGCAGGAAACCGAGGAGAGGAATGGGTTGAAGAGGGAAGCGTCAAATCGCAGGTTTGGTAAGAAAAATCCCTAACCCTAATTTTTCTGATTTGGGAACTTTTTGGGGGAAAACAATTGTACGTCTAATTGAAGCATGGGTTGGTTGATTGGGTTGTTATCAGTGTGTTAGGTGAGTGAATTTTGGATTTTTGGGTACACCCTAGCTTCACTGATTTTTGGGGATTTTTCTTATATGTAACTATAAATAGAGTTGTGATGTGTGTGAAAGGGGTTATGCCTGGATTAGCCAGAGCACCACCTCAGAGGCCTGGACTAGCCAGTGCCCTCAATTATCCATGTTCTGTGAATTTCTATTATAGTTCTTAATTCAGTTAATTTCCATTTCAAATGTTAATTATGTTTATCATGTTTTTGTAATTGCTCACCATGTGTGTGTTGTTTGAATTACCTTGTATGATGTTTATTGTTGTTCACAAGATTAGCATGAGCTAAGTTGCACTGGCTAAGGCTCAGATGAAGCCTAGTGCACTGTTAAATGATGAATTGCTAGGATAGTCGTCTTAATGCTTGTCTTGCTTGAGTAATGGGAAGAAGTCAGTGCTCTGATATGCCTGTGATTGGCTGTGCTGTCAAAAGACAGTCAATACTAGGGGCATATCAGTGAGAAAGCTGATTCTCCTCCCATTCTAATGTATGCTTAAGATCCTAATTTCAACCTAGAATTGCATTGCTTGATTAGGACACAATGTGGATTCTAAGCCCTTAGCTTAACCACAATCCCTATTACTGTCACTTACCTGTTTAATCTTTGCCTGTTTAATATCCTTACCTGTTTTATCTCCTTGCCTGTTTTACTTGTTGAATTTCTTGCAATCTGTAGCTGTTGTGCACTGAAATCAGTGCACAAACTCACCTCTGCCCTTGGCTCACAGCCTTGGTTCCTTGCTGTTTTGTCATTTGCTTTGCTTTGCTAACTGTTTTAGTGCTATTCACTGCCTTCATCCATCACTGCTCACTGCCATATTGCTTTGCACTCATTGATAGCTTAGGAAAACTTCTTGTATGCTCCCACTCCCTGTGGACAAACCCCTACTCATCCCTATACTATAAAACTTGGCCTTGTATACTTGCAAGTTTTGTGTGTTTTCCATTCCACACCAGTACAACTTGTAATATTTCAATTATAAAGATGACCAATATAATGCGGAAAAACAAATAACACAGACACCAGAAAATTTGTTAACGAGAAAACCGCAAATGCAGAAAAACCCCGGGACCTAGTCCAGATTGAACACCAAAGTGTATTAAGCCGCGGCAGAAACTAACAATTAACTAGACTGGAATGTAGTTGAGACCGAGTTAAACCCTCACAACAATTCAGTGACAGACGCGTTCCTTACGCCTCTTGAATCCCAGTAGGATTCTGCGTAATTGAGTATAGCCACGGTTTGCAAAAGATTACATTCCTTATTATATAAATGTATTTGTTCACGAATAAACCGATATTATAACTTAACCCACTCAAGTATGCAAACGGGTATGCATACTAAGAGCTCCGGATTTGGTCTGCCCGCCAGTATGCAAACGGTACACATACTGTCATTCACGACCAAACTCAGTTGAATTGGTATGCAAACGGGTACGCGTACTAAATTCCCGGACTTGAACTGTTAAGTCGGTATACATACGGGTATGCATACTAAGTTCATGGACTTCAACTGTTAAACCAGTGCATATACGTGTATGCATACTATGGCTCCCGGACTTGGAGTAACATGCAACAGTTAGCATTCAAGTACGTATATTGTGCTATATTCATTCAATGATTAGTTGTTTTAAACTTCATTTTAATCATTGAAACATTCTTCGAAAACGGGAATAGCTGTCTCACACAAACTATTAGCTTCAAAGCAATTTTCAAGTGATCAATGGATTAATACGAAACATTCCGAGTCTACATCAAGTGACTGTCTCAAACAAATCATGTAAGATGTTACCATGTGATTTTCACATGATCATATTTTGAGTTTCATCAAGAATAAAAGATGAACTTGGTTAAAACGAAAGCTTACCAACACATATTTCGAGAGAAATATGTAAGCGAGTTAAACTCAGCCCGAAATACCAAATGTGTATAAAGTAAAGTCTATATAGATATACGACTTTTGTCTCAATAGGATATAGAATAGAAATAGACTTCTGAGTGATAGATGAGCTCAAGTCTCCACATACCTTTTGTTGATGAAGTTCCACAAGCTCCCCTTAGTAATTTTTCGTCTTCAATCGATGAACGTCGTGAATTCTAAAGCTCAACTACACATTCTATCCTAATCCAAAACATATCTATAAGTAGACTAGAAATCAAGACTTATAGTTTTGGCAACTACACTTGACAAACAAGCTTGAGATAGCAACGCTTGCGAGTTCGACCGAGAACTGATCTAACAATCTTCGAAGTGATCTAACAATCTTCCCCTTCGTCTATTTTAGTGACAAAACTATCAATACATATGGATTACAAAATAAATAAATTTTGTAGCTTCTCATCCAAATGCTTGATTTCCTTGGTTCTTCAACATTACTCGAAATCTTCGTCACTTCCAAGTACTCCAGTGATTCTGAACGTGTTCAACTCAACATCATAGTTATTGAAGATCCGTGGCCATAACAATAAGAAAACCATTGTTCTCAATTATTTTTATACAGTGTCATAGTATTATTACACATCAAAAAATTCAATTGTATCACAACTTTGACAATAATGCTACGATGATATGTATCACTCCCCCTTAGTCAATACTTCATCTCACAGTGAAAACCACTCCCTATTACATAATGATCCGTAAACCATATGCATTTGTAGTGTGAACTCCACAATAATTCTCCCCCTTTTTATCAATATAAATTGATAAAGGTGCAAAAACTAGCGGGATCATAATGAAATTCTCATAGAGATACTTCATGACTAAAAGGGAACATATCAACTTTGTTTCGATGATTTCACATAGTCGAAACTTAGTGTATTCATCAAGGAGTTTATAAAGATACAAGAAAACTCCTACAATATTCCACAACCACACTCCCCACAAAGATTTGGCAATTAAGCACAAGTTCAATTAAGAACTCCTCCCCATAGAATGTCATTCCCGAAAGAACAAAAAGAGTAACCTTACTTTTGCAAGAAAAGAAGGATTTCTTTGGACATTAACAAATTACATGAAACATGAATTTGTATACAGAAAACTCAATCAAAATAACCACAAAAGAACCCATGATCAACTCAATAGGAAATGCTCAACATAAGAGAACTTACAGAGCCATACAGGACTTTCACATAGAAGTGGATCAGGGAAAGATAAATACTGCCGAATATACAAAGGTTCATTCTATTTTCATCAATATTTTCACAATGAGACCATAAACTTAATCTTTGTCATCAAAAGTTCATTCTATTTTCCATCAATGTTTGCATAATGACATAATAGACTTAACTTTTGACATATATGGGACAATCATAGTTCACGAACGCAAACACACATAACCCATGACATTTGTTGCAATATATAAAACCAATAAAGATCAATACTTGCAAAATCATCGTCCAAATAAACCTTAGAATTTAAATAAATAAATCTAAAAACATTGCAAGATGAAAATCGTCGGTAATAGCAATGTGTAATCACAATATAGGATATTACAAACCCTAGTTATCCTTCTTAAAACACAAGAATAAATTCTCATCAGAAGTTTCCTAAACATTATTTAAGCAAGAAGTAGAAAAATATTTCACTTACTTTGAAGACTCTTATCATATTCCTTATAATCATCAAGCTCATCTTCGATTAGATCAATCCTGGATTCGAGATTATCCATCTTGTCCTCAAGTCTTTTGGTAGAAGATTCGAGTTTACTCTTCAAAACACATACTTGTTCCAAGACAAGATTCATAGTTAATGAGAATTTTTCAAAATGAGAGACGGTAGGATTCACATCGGACGAGGAATCACGTTTGTCTTGACACATCTAATTATCAGAGGAACCAAAAAGAACTTTCTTAAAGGGAAAAAGAACAGTCCATACATCATCTTCTTTACTGCAAAGACTTGAAGATGACATGATAGGATACAAAAAATGAAATGCTTTCTTAAAGGAATGAAATTTTTCAACTTAAAAATAAGAAGATATGGAACAAATTCCTAAAAAAACCTTTGACCAAAACCCTAACAGAATTTTGGGTATCCAAAAGAAAAGGAATTTATTAGGAAAACCGTTTAAGCACATAAACGGTTCTTGACTCAGAAAATACAATTACAGGAAAAAGAAGGTACACAGACAAGAAAAAAAAATAACATAAATCTTTTCACAACCCTCTTGAAGATTATAGTCCTTGTTCAAGGGAAAACAAGAAAAATCTCAGAACCTATTATAGATTGTAATTTCTCCCATCCAATAAAGGATCGGGTGGATTCTTATGAGAAGAGGAAGATTTTGTTTTCCTTGTTTCTGATATCTTTTTATAGAGAGACGATCAAGGGTGGACGACTTCCTTTCATGCAGTGTTCTGAAAGCCCTGTTTATTGATTTTCGAAAACTATGAACGGTTCTGATTATCTCTTTGGAAAGTGATACAGATTTCTTATGAGTTTTTATTTTCTCCTTCTGATAACAAGAATTACTTGAAGAAGAATTTTTAAGAACCTTTGTGCACACATCTGCGGGTGATCCTGGTTTTAATACAAGAGACACAATTGATTTGTTGTGCTATTGTATTTTATGTCTTTATCATTACAAGAGAGATTTGAGTATGACATGTTTTCAGGAGTAATATGTTGATACAGTTTGAGAGAGCTTATCGAAACTAATCGATTCTTTTTCTTGGAATCACGATTGCGAGATGTCGCTTTCTCTTGTCTCAATTTTTTCAGTTGACTCTCCAGATTTTCGATCCTTTTAATCCATGCTTTATTTTGTAGTTGAAACTTACTCTTCATTGAGTCAAATCTTTGGTTAAAAGATCAATTTTCTTTTCTGGGGAGGATAGATTGTTTATCCTGGAACAGTCAGAGTTGTTTGAGGGACAAGTGTGATTTGCAGCAAAGTAGGTGAGAGAACATTCACAGGCTTCTTCCTCAAGACAGTAGTCAAGAGTTTTCATCCATGATTTTGTTAACTCACTAACCTCCTTATTAGAATGACCATAGCACATGGAACAAGTTCCATAATCATAGTTTTTGTGAACTTTTCTTTCCTTTTCATTGATTGAAGACAAATTCTTTTGAGACTTTCTTTTTCTGTCTTAGAGTTTTATTTAACTGTGTACAAACAGTGAGAGAGTTGAATTAAAGCACTTCTCATCCTTTGTATCAATCAATTCAAGACAACGTGACTTTACTTCAGATGTAGCAACATGATTGCAAGACATACGAAGTTTTTCTCTTTTACTCAGTTCAAGATAAAAAAATCTTTAGCTTTCCGACAAGAGTATTTCTGGAAAGAGTATCAAGGTTATTTCCCTCAACGATGGCATGTTTCTTAGAATCATATTTGGCTGGCAACGATCTGAGAATTTTCATCACAATGTCCTTCAGGAATAGTCTTACCCAATGCAAAAGATGCATTAACAATTTCAAACACTTTGTGATTAAACTCATCAAATGAATCTTCATCAGCCATACAAAGTTTTTCCCAATCATAATTTAGGTTTTGAAGCCTAGCTTCTTTCTCAGAGGAATTTCCTTTGAATACAGTTTCTAAGATATCCCAGGCTTCTTTAGACTTAGTGCACGTAGTCACATGGTGCTGAAGATCTGGGGTAAGGGCATGGATGACAGCATTTAATCCGTCAGAATTTTTCTTTGCAGCGAGAATCTCGACAGGATCATATGCACCAATATCCTTTGGAACAGTTACATCGCCTTCTGTAAAAACCGGAGGATCATAGCCATTAACTACACGAACCCATGGTTGAAAATCACGTGCTTGAAGAAAGGAACGCATAACAATTTTCCACCATAAGTATTGTTAGAGCATTGCTCGGTCGAACTCGCATGCGTTGATATCTCAAGCATATTTGTCAATGTTAGTGATCAAAACTATAAGTCTTGATTTCTAGCCTATATAGCTAAAGGTCTCGGACTAGGATAGAAAGTGTAGTTGAGATCAAGACTCCATGGCAATCATCATACAAGACGAAGGACTACTCAAGGAACTGGTGGATCTCCATCGACTAAAAGGTATATGGAGACTTGAACTTATCTGTCACTCAAAAGTCTATCTACTCTATCTCCTATTCTTGAGACAAAAGTCGTTTTGATATATAGACTTTCATTATACATATTTGCTATTTTGAGATGAGTGTAACTCGCCTATATATTTCTCGAAATATGTGTTGGCAAGCTTTCGCTTTAGCCAAATTCATCTTTACCTAGTGACGAATGTCATGTTATGTTTCAATCACTTTGGAAATTGCTCTGACGAAAAATGGTCTGTGAATAACGACTATATAACATCCTCTGAGAATGTTTCAATGATTGAAATGAGAGTTTAGATTACACAACCATTGGTAGGATATAAGCATTATTGTGGAAACACATATATGTATAAGTCCTTATTCCTTGAACCAAAGTTTGCGAACTTTGTTGATCAAGAGAAACAGAATGTGGCGTGAGCCAAGTCCGCGAATTGGCGGAAGTTCTCGACCCGAGAATTTCTGCTGGAGTTTGTGAACTCCTTCCGTGAGCTTAAGTCCGCGAACCGAGTCGGCGAACTTGAGAAGATTATATCTAAAATCGGTTGTTCTTGAACTCATGTTTATATAAACTAAGGAATGCTTTTGCAAACCGTGGCTATAAAGTTCATGAACTGATTCGAGTGAATCAAACCGTTTTTGCTTCGATTGTGTCTTGTGCAGTTACATTAGATCTAAGCAATTGAACAACTCTCTAACTAGTTCGTTTAAGTCATTTGAACTAGTTATGGTGAAGAAGAATATGGTGGATATGAAAGTGATCATATGGCTAACCATTTGGTTAACTATTGTTGAACCAACAAATGTTAATGTTTGGGAGCGGCTACATAAACCCAAAATTGGAAATTTCATTTGTGTGTAACAAGTTAAGTTTTCGATCCAACGGTTGTGAAACATTAACTTGAATCTAATCAGGTTTTCATCTAATGGTGAATATTGAATGCTTTGTTACCAAGCTAACATTGATTGCAAACCCTGATTTGAAAGACTATATAAAGGAGAACTCTAGAAACTGGGAAACCTAATCCTCACACCTTACGTGTGATACTAGTTGCATAGCTAGAGTCGATTCTCCTTTAACCTTTGGTTTCTTCTTCTATTCATTGGGATTGTGAAGCCAGACCGATACTACTTTTCTTGTAGTTGTGTGATCTGATCTTGCATCTTCTATCATTACGAGTACAATTGTAATAATTGGCTCGAGATTTATATTTCCGATAGGCAAGATAGAAAAGTAATCACAAACACTTCGTCTCATCGTTTGTGATTCCACAATATCTTTTTTCGCTGCGTCGATTAGGATTATTGTGAGGTGATTGATAATACTAGGTTGTTCTTCGGAAATATAAGTCTGATTTATCAATTGGTTCTTGTTCACCTTGATTTATCAAAAGACGGAACAAAACTCGTAGGTATATTCGTGGGAGACGGATTTATCTATTACCGTAGACTTTTCTGTGTGACACGGATCTGTTTATTAAAGTCTTCGACTTTGGGTCGTAGCAACTCTTAGTTGTGGGTGAGATCAGCTCAGGGAATCAAGCACGTAGCATCCTGCTGGGATCAGAGACGTAGGAGCATAACTGTACCTTGGATCAGTGTGACATTGATTGGGGTTCAACTACAATTCAGACCGAAGTTAGTTTGGAGTAGGCTAGTGTCTGTAGTGGCTTAATACAGTGTGTGTGCAATCTGGACTAGGTCCCAGGGTTTTTCTGCATTAGCGGTTTCCTCGTTAACAAAATTCTGATGTCTGTGTTATTTCTTTTCCGCATTATATTTTGTTATATAATTGAAATATCACAGGTTGTGCGCTGTTCAATCAATTAGAATATCCGACCTTTTGGTTGTTAATTTAAATTGATTGACACTTGGATATTGGTCTTTGTACCATCCAAGTTATCTCTCTAGTATTTGATAAAGACTCGCAGATTTCTATTTGCTTGAGTAAAGATCAAATCGAGAAATTGAGATATAAATTCTTTGATATAATTTTTATCTAGATTGAGTCTGACTGTCTAGTTGATTCTCTAGAAAGTATATTGGAGTTTGTCCATACAGATTTCTAAGTGAAATATTGGGTGTGGTTGTTGTACCCCCACTTTTTCAAGTATTTCGAGTCATCGAAGACTGGTGGTACGTTTATAGAGATAGCGTTTTTGTCAGTAGAGTCAGATTGTTACAAACACAGACTTATGAGGTCTTAAATGTGTTTTCCTGCTCTGATACCAATTGAAAAAGCGGGGGTCTAACAACCACACCCAATATTAGGAAATATGTATGGACTAACTCCAATATATTTCCAAGAGAATCAACTATACATTCAAACTCAATCAAGGAAAATACATCCAAGAGTTATATCTCAATTTCTCAAATCAATTCGCAATCGAACAGATAGAAATATATGAGCCAGATTAATATGAGAAATAACTTGGATGGTACCAAAGACCAATATCCAAGCGTCAATCAATTTCAATCAACAACCAAAGGTTGGATTCACCAATTGATTGAACTACGCACAAGCTGTGATATTTTAATTATATAGAAAATATAATGCAGAAAAGAAATAACACAAACACCAGAAATTTTGTTAATGAGGAAACCACAAATGCAGAAAAACCCCGGGACCTAGTCCAGATTTGAACACCACACTGTATTAAGTCGCTACAGACTCTAGCCGACTTCAAGTTAACTTCAGACTGGAAGTTAGTTGAGCCCTAACCAATCTCATACTGACTAAGGTACATTCGCTTTCCTTACGCCTATGAATCCCAGCAGGGCTCTACACACTTGATTTTCTTAGCTGATCTCACCCACAACTAAGAGTTTCTACGACCCAAAGTCTAAGACTTTATAAACAAATCTGTCTCACACAGAAAAGTCTATTGAATAGATAAATCTGTCTCCCACAGAAATATCTACGAGTTTTTGTTCCGTCTTTTGATAAATCAAGGTGAACAGGAACCAATTGATACATCGGATTTATATTCCAGAAGAGCGGGCTAGTAATATCAATCACCTCACAATGATATTAACCGTATGGTAGCGAAACAAGATATTGTGGAATCACAAACGATGAGACGAAGATGTTTGTGAATACTTTTTATCTTACCTATCGGAGATTGAATCTCGAGCAAATCTTAGAGAATATAGTACTCAATGCGATAGAACAAAGTAAGATCAGAATACACAACTATAGAGAAAATAGTTGGGTCTGGCTTCAGAATCCCAATGAAGTCTCTAAGTCGTTAACCTATAATGGTTTTAGAAAAACCTAGGTTAAAGGAGAATCGACTCTAGTCTCAACTAGTATCACACATGAGCTGTGGGGATTAGGTTTCCCAATTGCTAGATTTTTCCCTTATATAGTCTTCAATTCAGGGTTTGAAATCAATGCTACCTTGGTAACAAAGCATTCAATATTCACCGTTAAACGAAAACCTGATTAGATTCAAGCTAATATCTGTCAAACGTTAGATTAAACTTATCTTGTTAAACACAAATGAACTGTGCCTTCATTTAGATATGGGTAACCGCACCTAAACTTGTACACTTGGTTGGTTCAACAATAGTTAACCGAAGTTAGCCATATGAACACTTTTGTATCAAGCTTGTTCATCTTTATCACAACTAGTTCAAATGACTCAAATGAAACTTGTTATAGAGTTGTTCAATTATTTATATTCTCATAGAAGTATACAAGACACAATTGAAGCAAAATAGATTTTGATTCACTCAATCATGAACATTATATCCACGATTTGCAAAAGATTGCATTCCTTATTATATAAATGTACTTGTTCAAGAATAAACCGATTTTAGAACTTAACCCACTCGAGTATGCAAGCAGGTACGCATACTTAGAGTTCCAGACTTGGTCTGTCCATCAGTATGCAAACGGGTACGCATACTTTCGTTCACAGCCGAACTAAGTTGAATTAGTATGCAGACGTGTACGCATACTAAATTCTCGGACTTGAACTGTTAATCCAGTACGCATACGAGTATGCATACTAAGTTCCCGGTCTTCAACTGTTAAACCAGTACGTATACGGGTATGCATACTATGGTTCCCGGACTTGGAGTAACATGCAACGGCTAGCACTTAAGTACGCATACTGTTCTATATCCAATAAATGGTTAATTGTTCTAAACTCCATTTTAATCATTGAAACATTCTTAGAAGACTGGAATAGCCATCTCACACAAACTATTAGCTTCAAAGCAATTTTTCAAGTGATCAACAGATCAATACGAAACATTCCGAGTCTACATCAAATGACTATCTCACACAAATCATGTAAGATGTTACAAGGCGATTTTCACATGATCATATTTTGACATTCGTCAAGAATAAAAGATGAACTTGGTTAAAGCGAAAGCTTACCAACACATATTTCGATAAATATGTAAGCGAGTTAAACTCAGCTCGAAATATCAAATGTGTATAAAGTAAAGTCAATACGGCTATAAGACTTTTGTCTCAATAGGAAATGGAATAAAAATAGACTTCTGAGTGATAGATGAGTTCAAGTATCCACATACGTTTTGTTGATGAAGTTCCACAAGCCACCCTTAGTAGTTCTTCGTCTTCAATTGATGGACGTCGTGAAGTCTAAAGCTCAATTACACATTCTATCCTAATTCGAGACATAGCTATAAGTAGACTAGAAATCAATATTTATAGTTTTGGCAACTAAACTTGACAAACAAGCTTGAGATAGCAACGCTTGCGAGTTCGACCGAGCAGTGCTCTAACATAAAGTAAATTAGGTCTCACATAAATATAAAAGATAAATAATGGAGACAACAATTTAGCGTGGTTCGGTAAGATCTGCCTAAATCCACGGATGAATCCCCTTGGGGAGAGATATTTTATTGATAAGCATTAAAATAGTTTTCTTCATGTTACAAAGCTAAAATAGAATAGATCCCTTCCTTACGGCTTAGACTCATGTACTTATATAATTGTACAAACTAGTCTGTTAAGTAAGCTAGAAAATTCTGGAACTTTCTTCTTGGGGTTCGGAAATAAGCCGGTGGACATGGGTCAGTAAACTGAACCATCACATACCGGTTGTGGGCATGGGCCAATAGATTTTTCCTGCTGATAGTTAGCCCATATTAGTACCCAAATATTAGGGTACAAATATTACTTGAGTGTTGCAGTGACTTGGAGAGTTATAAAAGAGAACTTCATATACACAAGCATCACCGGCGAAATGCACACCTACTGTTCGAGAAAAGTCTTCAACCAGCACCAGCTTTTAGGAACAAATTTGTAATGGTACCCATCTCAAAGCTGGTTGACTAGTCAAAGTTTAGAAACGGTTTATGATTGTCCTTGTCATTAGAAACGGTAGTAATTGTCCGTTTTTAGTAGAACGGTTAATGATTATCCGTTTTTTTCCTTTAGTATAGTCGAACCATTAACCGTCCGCAATTGAAATAGAAAATTATCGTCGAGGCTAGACTCTGCCCCAGCTGATGTGGAAAGCCAATTGGGAATGGCTTGGGGAAAGCCACTGGACCCAGTCTTAGTAAATTGTGAAACCTATGATAGTTTTTGCATAACTATTAGATGAGTTACCAAATATATATAAGACAAAACAATCCTCAACATCAATATTTGCTTAATTGGTAACCCTTGTTACAGATCCAAAATTTTGGCTGGCATAATAGTTTTCGAATATTTCTAAAGATTTTTTATTAACGCGTAGATTTAAGGTCACATGATCTTTTTTCGAGCCACGTTGAATTTGACTTTTTTACGAGTTTTTTATGACAAAATTAGACATCCGAATTCTACAGAGAGCCCAAAAATCCCAAGTAAAATCCGAGAGGTTGATCCAATGGTGTTTGAACAACCTTTTGGGACAAAATGAGACCAACTATTACTCTCAGGATTTTTCCGGTAGATATCCTTTGATTCTATAAATTTCAATAAGTGTTCCTTACAAAAAAGTAAAAAAGAATCCAGTTGGTGTTTCTAACAATAGTTTCTTACGGGATGAATCATAGTATGATTTTTTTATTTTTTCTTGAAACAGTATAAATCAGGAGTGATGATACACACACCGAGCTTTTCTCCCGCGGTGTGTCCCGAGAGATGATCGTGCGGTTCCGACAATGCTTCTCTGCATCGGGATTAGAAAGGATTCAAGTGGGGCTAGCTATCTCACACGGTGCAAACCGAAGTACCATTTCACGGTACGTGATGGCCGTGCTTACTTGTATCTATCTATGGACAGTTGGACACCATCATAGTAATTGAAAGCCCAAAAATTACAAATCCAAATCATATGTGGATTCCAGTCATGCGTTAGTCAGCAGGACTCTAATAAGCTGGCTTGAACTGGTTTGTAAAAATCATACGCCGCCATGAACTGGCTTGTATAATCTGTTGTAGTTTATCATACTTCAATTAATCATATTTTATTTTTAGAATCATGTCAACTCTAGGCGAATCAAACTTATAAATTGTGAACACATAAATCACGAAGCCATCCACGTGTTCACAAACAATATTTGCATACAGTCTAATTCTATAATTGTACGTTGTATGTATAAAGGGATGATTATATCGATTCATCGACTCGAAGCCTTCGAGCTTGTCATTGTCTAGTCGAATATTATCATAAATAATGTTCGTATAACGTAATAAACAGAGAATCAAGTATAAATGTAAAGCACATGAAGTTCAACGCTGAATGTAAGGTGCTGAAATGTAAATAAGACAAAGATTTACGTGGTTCGTCACTAAGGCCTACATCCACGGGGCTGGTGTTTCACTATGTATTGAATGATTACAAAGATAGTCGAATGACTTTAGAGTATACATAGGTCTGCGGAAGTAGGGGGATTACTTACTCTTCCTATTTCTCTCTCCTATATTCTCCTATAATTGCTCTGGATTGGTCGACCTCTTCTCTCTTAGTGGAGAGGGGTATTTATAGGGTTGGAACGTGGGTCCTACTTCTGAGGTGCCGTTGTAATCTTATCTTCTTGTGCTTTGTGCCCATTACACAGAGGTCTTCGACATATGCTGCGGCCTGAGCTTGAATACGAAGGATTATCCTCGCCTCTTCCACGAGCTGATTGACACGTGTATATCTCTTTGGTATTTAATGCGGGTAGATGGATGTCTACTCGTGTCAGGAAAGTGTCTCTTTGTCTGGTCACATCTATGTCAGTCAAACTTCCTCTCAGCCGTTGATCTGGGATCTTCTTGTACCTTGTGCCCATTACGCAGAGGTCTTCGGCATATGCTGCGGCCTGAGCTTGAATACGAAGGGTTATCCTCGCCTCTTCCACGAGTTGATTGACACGTGTATATCTCTTTGGTATTTAATGCGGGTAGATGGATGTCTGCTCGTGTCATGCAAGTGTCTCTTTGTCTGGTCACATCTGTGTCAGTCAAACTTCCTCTCAGCCGTTGATCTGGGATCTTCCTCGGGATTGGGTGTATTAACACCCAAGGGGTATTATCTGGTGCTCCTTTGAGCCATCATACCTCTGTGATCCTCTGTCCCTGACCGTCAGATCTACTGACCGGTGGCATCTTCTGATGAGATGGTTGCTATCATGTTTTGATATCTTGTTTTGCATGCCTTCCACGTGTCTCTTTATGTACACGTGGTGGATGATGAAAGGTGTACATACAATTTGCCCCTCTTCTTCTGACTTGGGCGTATTTTGCAATTTAGAATAAGAAAGGTCGTCCTACACATTTCCCACTTTGCATTAACTTTCCCCATAACTGCTCCTTGGTACGAGGAACAATTATTGTCCTCTCTAGCTTCATAAATAGGAAAGAGAATGTGAAAAAAAACTTTTATTCTCTTCTTGTCAGTGTTCATCCTCTTCTTGTTCTTTAGTCATTTATTATCGTCATTCTTGTGAGGAAGATAACATCATTCAATTTTCTGTCTCTTTCGCTCTCGATTGTTGTTGACCCTGTATCGCAGACAACTAGCTTTTGATATCTCCGATCCTCCTTTCTTCGACTGTGGTTGGTGCTTGTCGTCCTCTTCTATACAGGTATGGGGTTTTTCATTAGATGCTCATCATTGATTTATCTATGTATCTACCCGTTTGTTTCCTGCTGCTGTATTCTTTGCTTTGTGATGAAGAACACACATGTCGAAGCATATATGCTTGCCCCTGTTCTTTGTTACAAAGTCTGTGAGTTTGTATCTAAGTATTATCCCTGGAGTTGGATAGAGTATTTTTGGTTATTTTTAGTTCTTAGGGTTTTTAATGTTTATCCGGATGAACCATCAATTATGGGTTTTTTGATATTTAGTGATCTCCTCGTATTCTTCTCTAAACTTTTTTTGTGTTTCCTTGTAGATATGTCTGATCGTCCGCGGGCTCCTTACCAAACCCCGTCGTCTAGTCCGCCAAGATCCCCTCCGCGTCGATATTCTGACAGATCTCCACTTGGGGAAGGTCCTTACAAGTCTTCGCAATCGGACCCTCGGGGTCATAGGGTTTCATCTTCCTTTGGTACGAAGTTTGTGCCTACTAAGAAAGGGGATGTGCCGAAGGGTCCTTCTGGATCTAGGTATGCTGTTAACCGTGCCCCTTCTCGTCCTCGTGAAGATTCTAGGAGTACGCAGGCTCCTCCTCGTGATGACTCTAGGAGTACGCGGGCTCCTCCTCCTCGTATTGAAACATTGGATGTTCCGCCCTTTCGTTCAATGGCTCCTCCTTTAGTGCCTCCGCAGAAATCTTTTCCGCCTCCTCCCGCGGTTTCTTTCAAAGGGAACTACTCCAAGGGTACTATGTCGAGAGTTGATCCGTCTAAAATCTTCCTTCTAAAAGGAAAGCTTCGGAATTGAGTCCTACTTATGATTCCGCAGACGAAGAAGAAACTGTCCCCGTGATACGCAGCATTTCAGTTGGTAAGAAAAAGGTCACTTTCAAGCATATTGATCTTGAGATGTTCAAGGAAAAACATGAACTTAAATCTTTTGAGGTTCGCTTCTATGCCCCTGACGATGATATCACTTACGAGCTCCTTGTTAAGTATCAGTTTGACGAGTTTCATATGTTGACTACGGTTGGAGCCTTTGAGGCGGGTCTCATGTTGCCCCTATATAAGTCGGGTGACTCCTTTTATTATGACGTGTTGGATAGTCGCGAAGGATCTTCCACGAACACTCGTAATCGTTCCGTGTCACAACTATCTGGGAATTTTCTTCGTTCACTGAAGGAATGTTACCTGCGAAGCAAGGGAGAGACTATGATGACCTGCTATGTTCCAAATCCTGCTGAGAGAGAGTAGTACACTCCTCAGAATTTTAACAGTTCTTTTGGGGATTATGTCAACAGTAGAAACCGTAAGCCGTGGAGTGTTAGTCTTCGTAATATTGTTGCTCCCCGTGGTGAAATTCGTCTTTTGAGTGAGGTGAGTGATGCCAAGATGAAGTATGTTCCTGGTACTGAGGGATCTGCTAAACGGAAACTCTTTCCTGCTCGTGAAAGGATTAAGCGTGACCATGATTATGAATGGCATGCTACTGTTATTGAGGTAGTTGGTCCTTGGGCTTATGGTTGGATTCCGGGTCCGCGCGGTTGGCGTCCTTTTGAAAACAGCAAGCCTCGTGAAACTCCTCCTGCTCGTTATGGAGATTTCTGTCCTTGGCGTCCGGATTTCGCGGGCATGAATTTTCCTTACGTTTTTGATGTCGTTGATGGAGATGAGGAGGAGGGTTCTGGTGCTACCCATCCAACGAAGAGTGCTGCTGCTGCCAAGGTATAGTTTCTTCTTATATTCTCTATTCTATTTGCCCCTTTTTCCTTGCTTGAAATAATTTTCATTTTTGAAGTGAGGGAAAAAATGAGCCTTTTTGGGGATGTATACTGGTTTGTAGGTGTCGAAGAAGAAGAAACTTGGACCCAAACAATCTTCTACCGTGGTTACCGGTGAGGCTGAGGTTTATGAGGAGGTTACGAGTCCTGTAAACGAAGGGTATGCTGAGGATGAAGAAATGTCCGATGGGGAAGAGCGTACCGACACTTCTCACCCTGATGACGAAGGTGGTAATGGTGAAGAAGAAGTTGCCGCGGGTAGTGATGGTGAAGAAGGAATTTCCGCGGGTGGTGATGGTGAGTCTGAGGGAAATATTACCGTTGGTGGTACTGGCGGGGGTGGATATGCCCCTGTTGGTGATAATATTGTTGGTGTGGGTACTCTGCCTGTTATTTCCCCTGATTTTTCTTTCGGTAGGATATATTCCGCGGGGGAATCCTTTGATGTGAATGCTTCCATGGGTCTTGCCGAAGACTTCTCATTGCTTTCCCCAAATGATGATTGGGATGTCCTTGGGGATATTGGTAAAGAAGATGCCACCGGTCAGCAGGCTGAAAACGCCGGTGGTCATACTGAGGATGGTGATACCGAGACTTGCGTGAGTGAGGGGAGAACAACCAAAAGGAAGTCTGCGTTTGAATCTCCTTCAGAGGATTTCCCTTACTCGCTAATGCCTGAAGGCGAAGATGCCATTTTGGCTTGGCTTAAGAAAAAAAGTCTGATGTTCGTCCCCAACCCTGCCCCAGTGGTCCCCGGTGAGAAGAATTCTGATGCTTATACTCGTCAGATGATGCAAGTGTCTTCTGAAGTCCGCGATGCTGAGATGTGGGAGAAGAATCTAAGATCTTCAGAAGCTAACCTAGTGGTTGACCCTCCCTCTTCTGTTGCTGATATGATGGCCATAGATGATGGGTATCAATACAGTTTTCCCCAGCAGCGTGTCTTAGAGGTAAATCCTTGTACTGATTCTCTCATGATATACGAACATTGTATTCTTCGCGATATCCGATCCCTTGGGTATAATAATGTTTGTCGTTTGTGACATAGATGATGAGGAGTGAACATTATAACCATGTTCTATACCAATTCTTTAAAGCAAAGTCTTTAAAGTTGGAGGCTAAGCTTCGTCATAGAGAAGAAGAACTATCTGCGGACGAGATGGAAATAGGTGAACTGAAGGGTCGCCTGAAGGAAAAGGAGCGGCTGGGTAATGCCGAGGAGAGTCTCCGTTCGGAACTTGCTATAGTCCGCAATGAATTGGAGCAAGCTCGCAGAAATGTTTCGTCCCTCACAGGTTCGTATTTTTTTATTGGTCTTTTACTCCTCGTGATTCCCTATTTGTACTCTGGTGTTCTGTCTCAGTCTCCCCACCCTATCTTCAGTGGGTGGAGTCCCCGAGCTCATATGGATTTGGAAAGAAAGGGAACGACAGAAATCCTGCATTGCAGAGTTGGTGGGTAAGTTGAAAAGCGAAGCCGTAAAGTGGAATGCTCGTGCTGATGAGCACAACGCCTTAGCAGCTGAGTGGCGTGAAAAGCGAACACTGATGGTTGATATGCAAAATAAGTACAATCATGACCGTTGTCTGTTTAATGGTACGCTGTTGTGGACGCGTGACAACCTGCGTGATGCTCGAGGACATTCTTCGGACTTAGAGGCTAGAGTGCGCTTTTTGGAAGGAGAGTTACAACATGCTCGTTCTTTCTTAGACCCCAGGGTTAGGGATAGTATGCTGCATCTTTCCGAGGAAAGAGATAATGCTAGGGCTGAGGTTGGTGCTCTTAGTAAAGCCCTAGCAGTGTCTCGAGCTGATGTTGCTCGCCAAGTGGAATCTGAAATAGATCTTGAAGTGAATGTGTATCGACTCCATAAAAGGATGGGGGAGATGAATGACGAAGTCAACCATCTTCGTCACTTGGATTCAATGAAGCAGGTAGACTTAGACGCGAGTCAATTTGCTCTTACGAACCTTCACACGGATTATAAGAAACTATCCGAAGAATATGACTTTCTTGATGAGGCTCGGGACGCAGTTGTTAATGAGTATGAAGAGGCTTCGGCTAATATCGAAGGTATAACCTCGTTTTATCGGGTGTGATTCTGTTATTTCTTCGTTTTAACCCCTTGGTATTTCTTGTTTTCAGCACTTGAGGGATAGCTTCACGCAGCAAATGATGAGCTTAAAAAAACTTAATATGCCTTAGTGCAGCAGGAAGGACAAGCCAACTATTTTAAAGGGTTGGCCGCGTCTCGTGAGGAAGCAGCGGAGATTGCCTCTAAATAGGCGGAATGCCTATCTGCATTGTTGTCTCAGGCCAACCAGCGGACCGCTGTTATCACTTATAAAGCTCGATGTCAGTTGGCTGAGGAGACCAACAAAGTCCTAGATAAGATTGAACTTGATCTTAAAGTCGAACATGGTCTTGTCAAGAATTATCCGCGTCGTCCCCTTCCCGCGCCCTTGCCTGGTTCTTCTGGGCCTTCTTCAGGTGGTAGCGTACCTTCATCTCGCAGACACAACCTTGTTGATGGAGTTGTATCGTCTAAGTAGATTTCTTTTATTAGTCATAGAAAGTTGATCCTTTTTGATTATATAATTTCGGATCATTTTTTGATGTGTTTCATGCTTTATCTTATTTGCTGAACTTGTAATCAACTCTTTATGAAATGGATCATCCTTTTGGCATACCTGCGTTATCAATTCATGTTTATTTTAAGTATTGTGAAGTGTTAAACTAGAAATAACTTGCTTTGTAAAAAGTTGAGAGTGTTTGGGTGCGATACCGAAGGTAAATACCTTCGTGATCGTCTTGAGACATGTCACCCCGATGGCGAATCCTGGGCTAGAGGATTCCCAAACGGTGGGGGTCGAGGCAGCATTCTAGTATGGAATGCTTATTTTAAATATTTACATGCACCCATTCCGTCGACCCGCTGCCTTAAAATTGGTTGGGTATCTCTTTCTGCTGGGTGCCTTCCCCCTGGTCTTACACTCATAGATACTGATAGGGGAGCTCTGAGAGATTGTAGATTAACTACTTTCCCCAATATTGTTAATTTATTATGTAATATACATGTGTTCACCCAGCGGGCCTTTTGACCATTTCGTTTGCTTGAAGATTTCCAAAAAGGTTTGTTTGATTGATAGGTTGAGGCCTGCTACTCCTCGTCCAGAGATAGAAACATGTAAAGCGGTTACGCTGCCTTCTTCTTCTGGTATTCTTCACGCAGATGCAAAGTTGCGATGTTCCTATGGGTAGTACGTTTTGAGCCATTTAGCATTCCAAGGGTGCCGGAGGACCTCGCCTTTCAGATTGCGAAGATAATAGGAACTGTTTCCCGCAATGTCGTGTATTATAAAAGGTCCTCCTCATGTAGGTGCTAACTTTCCCCATTTCTTCTCTCGTTGATACTGCGAGATTGTTCTTAGCACATACTGCCATTCTACAAAATTTCGAAGCTTAACCTTTTTGTTGTACTCTCTCGCTAGTCTCCGTTGATAATTTTTCATCTTTTGCAATGTTGTTTCCCTCCTTTCTTCCAGGTCGTCCAGTCTCTCTAACATCATGTATGTTGTGAGATTTTTCTCTCATGCTTCGGTCTTTGTGGTTGGCATGAGGATCTCTGTTGGGATGAATGCTTCAGCTCCATAAGTGAGGATAAATGGGGACTCCCCAGTGGCAGATCTTCGTGTTGTCCTGTATGCCCATAATACATTGTGTATTTGTTCACACCATCGCCCCTTGTGTTCGTCTAATTGCTTTTTGAGGATAAGGGCGAGGGTCTTGTTAGTAGCTTCCGCTTGTCCGTTGCTTTGAGGGTATATGGGGGTGGACTTGTTTTTCCTTATTTTGAAAGTGTCGAAGAGCATGTCTATGTTTTTCCCATGTAATTGTTTACCATTATCGGACACGATTTCCGCTGGTATGTCGAAACTGCAAATAATGTTTTGGAATATGAAAGTAAACACGTCCACGTCTCTGATCCTGGATAAGGCTTTGGATTCCACCCATTTACTGAAGTAGTCCGTGGCTACTATCAAAAATCGTCTTTTCCCTGATCCTTCGATGAAAGGCCCAACGATATTTATGCCCCATTTTGCAAATGGCCACGGTATATCCACAGAATTCAACGTTGTTGCTGGTGCGTGTATCTTTTTGGCGAAACGCTGACATTTTTCACATCGTCGGGACATTCTTGCAGCATCTTGTATCATTGTGGGCCAGTAATATCCTTGCGTTTTTGCTTTGTCGGCTAGTGATCTCATGCCGCTATGATTCCCTGCGTCCCCATAATGGATGTCGTTTAGAATTCGATGCCCCTCTTTCCTGGATAAGCAACGTAGTAATGGTCCGAGGAAAGATTTCTTGTACAGGATCCCATCCCGAAGATCATATCTTCCTACTTTGGAGAGTATTTTCCTGGTTTGTTTGTGATCCGCGGGTAAGGTTCCATCTTTGAGAAACGCATGGATCATCATTCTCCAATTATCTTCGTTGTTGAAATCTTCGTCTTGATTTGCTATTGACAGGATATCTTCTTCGTCAAAATCGTCACGGATGTCTTCTCCCACCTGATCTTCGATATTCTCTTCCACCGTATCTTGATTTGTAGCAAAGGAAAATTGTGATGCAATCGAAGGCTCATATACCCTTGTTATTTTGATAGATTCGATACTCTTGTCCTTCAGCATGGATGATATATATGCTAGGGCATCCGCGTGCCTGAGATCCCTTCTGCATAAGTGCCGGAACTTGATGTTCGGAATTTGTGATGCCAATGTTTGGACCAAGGCCATGTAAGCTGAGAGGGTGTCGTCGTACACATTGTATTCGAGCCCTATTTGCCGTATGACAAGCTGCGAATCACTTGTCAGTATTACATCAGTTACCCCCATCTCTATTATTAAGCGGAGGGCATGTACGACTGCCTCGTATTCGACGATGTTGTTAGTATGCTCTTTGAATCTAACCCGAGTGCCTGTACGATCCTTTCTTCAGTTGGGGTGGTGATGACAATGCCTATTCCTGCCCCTTCCTTATTTTTGGAACCATCAACGAAGACTTCCCATTGTCTTTGACTCGCGGGTTCGAGGACATCAACTGGATCCTTGCTTTCCTCGTCGGCTTCTGATATTCCCCTAATCTCTTCATCGTTGTCTAGGGGGAGGTCTGCTAAGAAATCCGCCAAAACTTGGGATTTTTGGGAATGTTGAATTTCATGAATGATGTTGAACTGGTCCAGGTGGGTGTTCCACTTGGCTATTCTACCTACTTTTCCCGCGCTTTTGAGGACTGCTTCCAGTGGTGCTTTGCATGGGACGCGGATGAAGTGAGTTAGGAAATAGGTTCTCAGCTTTTGAGTAGCCCATACTAATGCCAGGATGAGTTGTTCGATCTTCGTGTAATTCCTTTCCGCAGAATTGAGGGTTTTGCTGACATAATAGATAGGCTGTTCTATCTTCGTATTGGTTTTGACCAACACTGCGCTAACTGCGTCTTCTCTCGCTGCTATGTACAATGCCAAAACCTCATCAGGATCAGGCTTTTGCATGATTATAATTGAAGCCAGGTGTTCCTTGATTCTTTGGAAGGCTTCTTCGCATTCTGCGGTCCATTCAAACTTACTCCCTTTTTTGAGAATATTGAAAAAATGTTTGCATTTGTCCGAGGATCGGGAAATAAATCTGCCCAAGGCTGCTAAGGACCCATTGAGCTTTTGCACTTCTTTTAGATTCTTCGGAGATGGCATTTCCACTATGGCCTGAATCATCGCGGGGTCTACCTCAATACCCCTTTTTGTTACCAGATATCCGAGGAATTTCCCTGAGGTGACACTGAAAGTGCATTTTTCTGGATTTACTTTCATGTGATGTTTCCTCATTGCTTCGAAAATATCTCTCAGGTCCTGGTGGTGATCTTTGCGCAACCTACTTTTGACGAGCATGTCATCAACGTAGACTTCTAGGGTACTACCAATCCATGCCTGAAGATAGCATCGACCATTCTCTGGTAAGTTGCCTCTGCGTTTCGAAGTCCAAAGGGCATTCTAGTGTAGCAATAAAGGTCATGCGGGGTGTAGAATGCTGTGTGTAGTTGATCTTCTTCTGCCAGGGATACTTGGTTGTAACCAGAATATCCGTCCATGAATGACAGCTCTTCGTACCCTTCCACTGCTTCAACCAGTTGATCTATGCTCAGTAGGGGATAACTGTCTTTTGGACATGCCTTGTTGAGGTTAGTAAAGTCGATGCATATCCTAACCCCTCCATTTTTATTAGGAACGACGACCATGTTGGAGATCCATGTAGGGTATTTGACTTCCTTGATGAAGCCTGCTTCTAGTAGTTTCTGAAGTTCTTTTTCTACTGCCTTATGATACTCTGGTGCAACTTTTCTTATTTTCTGCCTGAAAGGTGGCGTGCCTGGTTTGATGCGCAGCTCGTGTTGGATTATTTTTGGATCAATCCCCGGCATGTCTCTCAACTTCTATGCGAATACATCCACGTATTCTTTAAGTAATTTGGTTAAGGAATCTTCTCTTTCTTCGTCCATTATGGTCCCTACTTTGATCATCTTCGGGTTTTCTTCCGTTCCTATGTTGATTTCTTTTACGGGCTTCACTGGTGTGAACACCGGCTTCGGGTCCCCAAGGACTGGGACGTTCTTTAATTGCTATTTGGTATGTTTCTGTCCTTCGTTGGCTGCTGAAGTACTTGCCTCTGTGTTAAGGACATTATCATCTTTTGTCAAGACCTTCCCTGCGGTTTCCTTGAGGAACAGGTTTATGGCCTTTTCTTTCGCAGCTTCTTTATTTTTGATCCTTCGGGTTTTTCGCTGCTCTTCATGTTCGTTGTTGATACGATCCTGAGTGGCATGGCACTCTTTGCAGAGACCCGATCTCCCTTGATTTCCATTACTCCCTCGGGTGTAGGGAACCTGAGATATTGGTAGTAAGTTGCTGCCACTCCATTGAGTTTATGTACCCACTTTCGTCCAATAATGGTGTTATAGGGGGATGGGGCGTCTACCACGCTGAATCGTGTTTCTACTTTCATGGCCCCGACGTTCACCTGCAACACGATGTCTCCCAATGGATTTGTGGGCGCTCCGTTGAACCCGTAGATGGTGTAATAAGAGGTCATCAGCTGTTCATCATGGAGCTTCATCCGTTTGAAGGCGTCGTAGAATAGAACATTCACTGAGCTTCCTCCGTCGATGAGGATCTTTTTGAGGTTACATCCGGACACTGGTAGTGTGAGGACCAAGGGATCGTTATGGTCTTCCATATCTTCTTCGACATCTTCAGTATCGAAGATGATAGGTGCGTCCATCCACTCTTCGTGCTCGTCCACCTCTACGCCATCAATTTTATATAATTCGCAGTGGTCTTCGAATTGCTTTCGTAGCCTCTTTCCTATCTGCGCTGTAAGTGAGGGCCCTGCGGCTTCGGAACACGAGATGGTGTTGATTGTGCGGTTTCCCTCTGAAAGTTGGACTTGCTTGGTTCGTTTGGATCTGTCATCAGTGACCTCCTTTCGTATGTATTGATTGAGTTCGCCAGCATCAATCAATTTTTGGATCATTATTTTGAGGTTTTTGCATTTCTCGGTCTGGTGTCCATTGAAGCAATGATACTCACAGTAATATTTAGACTTCTCGGTTCTTGGGGGTTGTTTTCCCTTAGACCACGGCCACTCCAAATTTTCCCTTCCTTTTATATCTCGCAAGATCCGAGCGTAGCTAGTATTGAGCTTCGTGTAAACCTGATCTTCAAATTTTCGATCGTCTTTTCGTCGTTCATCTCTTCATTCCTTCCTATCTTCGTGCGGTCGTTCCACTGAGCTATTTCTTTTGGCCCCGCTGGTTTGTTCTGCGGAATTGGTACGGTGAGACCTCTGCGTTTGTGCCCTCGGGTTCTCACGCTGGATTTCTTCAAGAAGAGCATACTTCTCAATAATTATTCGAAGATATCCTTCTGTCTTAGGTACGCTTCCGTGGATCTCAACAAATAGTGGACTCATTCGGTCTAATCCCCACTTGTAGCAGTTGATGCTTACTACGGGATCCACACTCCCTATGGTTTGGCAGATCTTGTGCCATCTGTTGGTGTATTCCCTCGTGTTCTCCTTGTAACCAATTGCCATAGAAAAAAGTTTATCCATTACGGTGTTGACAGCTTTGTTGTACATGTAGGTTCTCAAGAATTTCTCTGCGAGTTGATCGTAGGAGTTGATGGAATCAGGTGGCAGGTTGTCAAACCAAGACAAAGCCGATCCCTTTAGACTTGATGGGAAATACCTACAGAGGACGGCGTCATTTTGACTCCATCGGGCTAAGATACGATTATAATACCGGATATGTGCCGCGGGATCAATGGATCCGTCATAGCATTCAAAATTTGGGACATGGCACTTTAACGGAATGGGGGCATTTGTCAGGCGATGAGTTAGGGGTGTGGAGTTAGCTTCTTTCATCACCTCTTCAAGCCTTCCTCCGCCTTGTCTGGCTTTTAACTGCCTGATCTCAGCCATCATCTCATCACGCAGATCCTCCATTGCGCGGTAATAACTCCATCGGTCTAGTTTTCGCAATACAAATCCTCTAATAAACAATCATGGACCTTGTTTTCAGACTACTTTTGAAAAGGAAAACTCTTGAAAAGGCAGATCCGTCGCGAGAACTCATGAATCTGGATTATTAAGTCTTAGTTTTAAAAGACAAAGGCCTCACGTGCAAATCTGTGATAGATAGCCGTGGATTTGTCTGCTTTGAAATGGTGTTTGTGAAAATAAAGACCATGAACCCAGAATAAAAAAGGTTTTGAAATCACGCTGAACCCAGAATAAAAAAGGTTTTGAAAGCACGCTGAACCCAGAATAAAAAAGGTTTTGAAAGCACGCTGAACCCTGAATAGGGCACAACCATAATGCGCGTTTAAGGTGAAATCACATGATAAGATAAATCTTTTACCGGGACAAAGTCCCTGTTTCTAGCGCTAGATTGTGAACACATAAATCACGAATCCATCCACGTGTTCACAAACAATATTCGCATACAGTCTAATTCTAGAATTGTACGTTGTATGTATAAAGGGATGATTATACGATTCATCGACTCGAAGCCTTCGAGCTTGTCATTGTCTAGTCGAATATTATCATAAATAATGTTCGTATAAAGGAATAAACAGAGAATCAAGTATAAATGTAAAGCACATGAAGTTCAACGCTGAATGTAAGGTGCTGAAATGTAAATAAGACAAAGATTTACGTGGTTCGGCACTAAGGCCTACATCCACGGGGCTGGTGTTTCACTATGTATTGAATGATTACAAAGATAATCGAATGAATTTAGAGTATACATAGGTATGCGGAAGTAGGGGGATTACTTACTCTTCCTATTTCTCTCTCCTATATTCTCCTATAATTGCTCTGGATTGGTCGACCTCTTCTCTCTTAGTGGAGAGGGGTATTTATAGGGTTGGAACGTGGGTCCTACTTCTGAGGTGCCGTTGTAATCTTATCTTCTTGTGCTTTGTGCCCATTACGCAGAGGTCTTCGGCATATGCTGCGGCCTGAGCTTGAATACGAAGGATTATCCTCGCCTCTTCCACGAGCTGATTGACACGTGTATATCTCTTTGGTATTTAATGCGGGTAGATGGATGTCTGCTCGTGTCAGTCAAGTGTCTCTTTGTCTGGTCACATCTGTGTCAGTCAAACTTCCTCTCAGCCGTTGATCTGGGATCTTCTTGTACCTTGTGCCCATTACGCAGAGGTCTTCGGCATATGCTGCGGCCTGAGCTTGAATACGAAGGGTTATCCTCGCCTCTTCCACGAGCTGATTGACACGTGTATATCTCTTTGGTATTTAATGCGGGTAGATGGATGTCTGCTCGTGTCAGGCAAGTGTCTCTTTGTCTGGTCACATCTGTGTCAGTCAAACTTCCTCTCAACCGTTGATCTGGGATCTTCCTCGGGATTGGGTGTATTAACACCCAAGGGGTATTATCTGGTGCTCCTTTGAACCATCATGTTTTGATATCTTGTTTTGCATGCCTTTCACGTGTCTCTTTCTGTACAAGTGGTGGATGATGAAAGATGTACATACATAACTTACTCGTATTAAGATAAAATAATTAAGGAAGAAAAAGTCTTTAAGTTCGACAATTTCATACTCGCATTTTCATTTGAAGCTTGATTTCATAGCGTGTCTTTTATTTTATTTTATTTGAAGCTTAATTTCATAGCGTTTAGACGTCTGTTGGCAAGACTTTTCCTACGCGACATCACATACGTGTGAGACAGTAATTCGTAGTTTATTGACAATTCAATCATGATCACAGCAAGTCAAACAAATTAAAGGTTTTTGCTAAAATAAGTTCCTAATATGCTGCTAACACCTGTTAAACGTTGTTGTAAGATATTTTTTTCCCGGTAAAAAAATGAAAAAATTCGGCTTTTTTACGACCTTACAATCAAAAGCTGATGTCTTAATTTTGAAAAATCAATGGTGTAAATAAGCTCGTGGGTTATTACGTGTACGTTAATCATTTGTTTTCACCAAATCTGTCGTTTGCTTTTTAATACGGCCTGACAAAGATCGACGTGACAGCCACGTGCTAGGGGTCCATGATGATGTCATTCCCTATTTGAAGACTTGACGACGTGGACATGTTTTTTACGACATCAAAATTCTGGGTCCCGCGTTTTAGTGATTTGACGTTATTATTCAGTAATACGCCATTCTTTCTTATCTACAGATAGATTTTGATAAGGAAACCGGCCGTTCGATATTTTGACACGTGTACGGGTCTGCTGGAATTAGAGTGGGGCCCGTGATGTCGAGGGATCTCTATTCTCGTGGTGAATGATGGTTTGATGACTTGTATGGAAGTTGACACGTAAGCTAATATGTGGTTGTCTGTCCAAGACAAGACATCACAGTTACGTGTATCGTCTGCACTGACAGTGCCATGTGGGACTTTTATCTGAATGGATCTTGTTTGCTTTGTTTTTCATATGCTATATATATATGCTGGATGTCTATATTAGCTAGTTGCATGTACACTTTGTGGGTTTGGAATGGCTGGTGTTGCTATCACACATTTGGTAGAAGATTTTTCCTATGGATAAGCTAGAAGTTAAGCAGATTATCTAGACTGTGATTGGTGATTTTGGTTGCGCGCTCAGCACTTGTAGATTTGTGATTGACTACTATTATGATCCATAATGAGCATGCTATTTTAAGCTGTCGTATTTACTATTTAAGAGACATATGGTATGGACATAAAATCAACTTAAAAATACATGCTCATTATGTTGCCAGACACCCTAGCACTTGAGAGGATTGGTTTGTAATGCAATGTGACTAGTTTGTAGGCCAGAAGTAGCTCTACAGAAGTATCAAATAGTTTCCCAAAAGCAAAAAAGCTCTGCTTCATGGAAAATATAATACAGTTTACATTTTTTCACTTCTAGAAGTTATTTTCAAATTTAATTTATAACCTAATTTCCTCAATCAAGTCTGAAAAGTTACCACTATTAAGGCCTCTAAAAGTTTAAACTACAAATGCGGATCATCATCAGGATTTCACTGGCCCTGGGCATTGTAAAACTTCATTGCAGGCACAAGCCTGACTCTTGTATGTTCCAAGGAGGAAGTGTGAGGCGCTGAAACTCTATAATATCTATTGCATTTCTTTTACATGATAAAGAAACTACATTGACGAGCTCAAATGGCAAAGTAAACTTGGACTGACAAATCACACACAAGTAGCACAAACAACTAAACAATATAAGCAAGAACAATATTACAATGGAGGAAACAAAATCCATATTTGTCATCACTTCATAGTTCAAACTGACTATTAACAAACCCACCACCACATAAGGTCCGGGGGTGAAATTAATCGACGTTCTAGTGCTTATTCCACTTTTATATATAACATGCCACAAGAAAAGCAAATTATGAGAGTAAATACATGCATAATTACCATAAAGCGACTCAGTGAGACCAGAACCAAACAGGCTGATCCTCCCCCAAAAAGCCATAGTTACAAGAATTTGCAGGTGGGTTTGGTTCTTCAGGCTTTGAAAAGTTGTACATGGCAGGTAACATATTCCTGCTAAAGTTTTCGTCTTCATCTTGTGAGAGATCCGACTGATCAACTTCAAAGACATGAGATGAATTTGCAGGCTCCATCAACAGAGCAGAAGAGTGTAGACCGTTGATGTAACGTGGGCTATCAGTATCTACAACATCACTGTTTGATGAATTAAAACTTTCTTGCTTACAGACTACAGAAGTTACATCCAGTGGTCTCTCCCCAAAAACTTCAATTGGGATGAAATTCTGTGTTCTCGTGTGACATTGTTCGATAAGATGCAACGACTCTGAGTTATCCATCTCTTTCTCGTTCAGCAAATGCTGGTTTGTGAGGGTAAGAGCCTGTTTAGAGCAAAGTTTAATCAGTGCTAGCACTAAAATAGAAGCAAGAATCTCGTCATTGTAAGGGGAATTTAATTTACCTCAGTCTTAAGTTTCTCTGTCTCCTTCAGAAGGTTTTCATAGTTGATCTTCAGAGTGTCGTAACTAGCCTTCAGAGAATCATAATCTTTTTCCAAGGATTTTGTCTTCCACCGAGCACGACGGTTCTGAAACCATATTGCAACTTGCCGGGGTTGCAAACCAAGATCCTTTGCAAGTTGAACTTTCCTTTCTGGTTCAAGTTTATTCTCCACTTCAAAACTCCTTTCAAGAAACTCAACTTGATCGACAGTCAGCCTCCTTTTCTTCTCAGGTTGACGAAAATACTCATCGAAATCTTCATCCCCATTTTCATCGTAATCAAATGATTGGAAAAACGACTTGCCCGAGAAATTAATTCCATTAGCATCTGAAAAATTAACCATAGATCTCGAACCTGCAAACCAAAGTCAACGACACATTGATATACACTTCACAAGCCATAAGCTTAATATACATTAAATCACCAAACAAGCCCAATTCACATTAGAAGCTGTAATGCAGTCAACAATTTGCTTAAACTAGCAGCCATCACTTCAACCTTGTCGACACCTTTTTCATGTTTCTAGAGAAATGGGTGTTCCACATCGCCAATTGAAGCGAATTTTGCCAGCTTCATTCCAAATCAATAAAAAAAAAATCCAAATGGAGAGCTACATTTATCATCTTTTCAGATCTTTTTTTCGTTCAATTTCTAAATGCAACAGAACCTAACATAACTTTTTTAAAGAATCATGAACTGAATGATTAAATAAAAGGAAAGATCATAGCCCATTATGAAATCACTCCACAAACACCTAATCAATCAATCCATAATAGATCACAGGTTCACTGAGGGGTAGAATCAAACAGAATAAAGACCAAACATTTATACATGATCAAGAAAACCCATAATTCAATTTGAACAGATCAATTTACCAAAGTCAAACAACTACAGTAAAATTCAGAAAATGAATAGAAAGTTGAAGGAGACGAATAATTACCAGGAAAAGCAGCAGCAGCAGCAGAAGAAGAAGAGCTAGGAATCAAGAGATTATTATTATCAACAATAGAAGAAGACGAAATCCTTTGATTTTGAAGTAGCATCGAGCTGATGTTAGAACCACCATAAACCCTTCCACCTTCCATAATTTTTCTTTGCAAACCCTTATGTATCTATAAGAATTCTTGTAACTAATTAATAACTTTGACACTTTAAATTAGTCATGATTTCTTACACTGATTTTTCTTTTTTTAATTTGGGTCTAAGATTTATGACGGAAAAAACTTGTAATGAGAATCTCAGTTATGTGAGAAGTATGAGACCATCGGATACTCACACCCATCACTCAGAAGAAGATGGAATTTTGTTGAAAACCCTTCAAAATTGAGAGTCTGAATCTAGAGAAAGGAAGTTTTCTGCTTGAAGGAATGGCAACTGTTTAAAAATTTCTTCTTCTTCAGGTGTCTGAGTTTTCTGGTGAGAATTTGAGAAAGAAAGAAACGGAGACGAAGCAAGAGAGAGTAGAGAAGAGTATTCTTTTTTTTCTGTGTTTTTGGAGGTGGCGTTGGGTTTTAATATGCAAATTGAAGAGACATTTCCCACTTCATTTACATTTATGCCCTTGTTTCTAGCTTTTTCTTTGTCTACTCAACAGTAAACACCCAACCCAAACATGCTTAAAAGAAAATAAATTAAAAAAATAAAGAAACCCAAATTATTGGAAATTTGGTTGGAAATTGATTTCGATTGGCTTTTTTGTTTTGCTGATAGCCCATGTAGGACTATTGGTGGGCATCCAAACCATCACCGGTTGGAATTTGATTGCTGGAAGTAATTTGGGCAGCAGTACATCTCGGGGCTGCCGATATCCAAATTGAAATCAGCTGTAGAAACCTTTGGAAGATGATAAACGAGACTCAAAGCAACATTTCTTGGCAAACTATGACAAAGTGGAAGCTAGTAAACGAATAATAATAATCCTTTTCTTTGAAAATAAAGATATATACCATATATTACCACCCGTAAAATCTATTAATCTTCATATTTAGTTTCATTTGGAACTATTAATCTGAGTTGTCTTTTCGATGAAAGAATCCATATGATTAACTTCATCTGAAACCGATATAAAGTTATTATTCAGATTACATGTATCATGAGCTTTGACGATGTCAAACTATTGTAGGAATTAAAATCATTGGCGCGTAATTCTTCTAGGATACTGCGGTAGTTGTAAACAAACAATTATCAATAAACACATTAAGAACAAATCTTTTCTTTTGTGTATTGTAACTGACATAGCAAATTAGGCGTCTATTGATTTGGAGCTGCAAATGATGAATATATTGATGAAAGATAATTTACAACTCCAACTATGGAGGTATTTATATCTGCAGAGACTTAGCAATCAAGTGTTCTTGACCTACAAGCTTAGATAGCCTATTTACAGTAACAATCTATTTACAGTAACAATATCTCAACACTCCCCTTCAAGGTGGTGCATAAACATCTAACATGCCCAACCTGGCAATAGAATCATGAAATGATGAGTTTGGTATTTTCTTAGTCAACACATCTGCCAATTGTTCATCGGAACGGACAAATGGTACTTCAATAACTTTACCTTTTATCTTCTCATAAATAAAATTTCGATCAATTATGGTTCGTTCGATCATGTTGAATATGATTATGTGCAATCTTGATTATTAATTGATTATCACCGAACAGTTTCATAGGAACTTCCACGAACAAGCCAAGACCCCCATAAGTTTCTTAAGCCACAATAATTCACATATTCCTTTGACCGTTGCTCTATACTCAGCCTCTGTGCTAGACAAAGAAACAACCTTTTTCTTTTTACTTTTCGAAGTAACAAGGTTACCTCAAACAAATGTGAAATAACCTGTAGTTGATCTTCTTCTATCACCTTGTCCACCCCAATCCGAGTCAGTATAACATGAAATATTCAGATTTCCATGGTTTGAATACACATCAAACCTCTTCCAGGTGCAGACTAAATACCTAAGTATTCTCATGACATCATCCATATGTCGTTTACCAAGATTATGCATAAACCTACTAACAACACTTACTGCATAAGTAATATCAGGCCTAGTATGAGAAAGATAAATCAAATGCCCGACTAACCTCTGATATTATTCTTTATTAACTGGAAATTGATCAGAATCGTCATCTAGTTTATGATTTTGTTCAATAGGAGAATTGATATGCTGACAACCTAACATACATGTTTTCTTTAGTAAATCAAGCACATATTTCTGTTGGGATAAGAAAATACCTTGCTTGGACCGTATAACCTCTATTCCAAAAAAATATTTGAGAACTCCCAGATCCTTTATTTCAACATATAAGATAAGTATATTTTCAAGTTCCTCAATTACCACAATATCATCAAAATAAATAATTAGTGTTGTCAAATTAATTTCGTATTTCTTTAAGAACAAAGTGTGATCAACATTACTTTGTTTATACCCAAATGTTTTCATTACATTTTGTAATCTTCCAAACCAAGCACATGGAGATTACTTCCAACCATACAATGCTTTCTTCAATATACACACAACATTGGGATCATTCGAATCACCAAATCCTGGAGGAAATGACATATAAACTTCTTCTTGTAAATCTCCATGTAAAAAAGAATTTTTACACCGTATTGTTGTAGCGGCCACCTAAATTTGATATTATGGACAACAACACCTTGATAGTGTTCATTTCTGCTACATAAGCAAAGGTCTCTTGATAATCTGTACCATATGTTTGAGTAAATCCTCTAGCAACAAGTCTCGCCTTATATCTGTCAACAGAACCATCAGGTTTAATCTTGACAGTATAGACCCATCTGCAACCAACTTCTTTTTTCCCCTTTGGTAGTATTACTAACTCTCATGTCCCATTTTTTTCTTCAAGAGCTCTCATTTCTTCAATCATATTATCGAGGCGCCTTTGATCAGATAAAGCCTCTTGAAGTATAGTGGGTATAATAACGTCTGACATATGGCTAGGAACGAATCTGTCAATCTATGAGTTGACATGTAATCATCAATAACATATTTTACCTTTTTAATAGGTTATAGAGAGTATTTATCTCGTGGTATTCCATGATTACTCTATGGAGGTAACTCATACCTATTAGTTTCAACAACTCCACAATCGTTAGTGTTATTACTAATAGTAGTTGAATCTTTACTTACCTTAAGAACATCAGCAGCAGGAGTAGAACTGGTAGAAGTGACGGGTACTAAGGCAATAGGGGTATCTTCTACGATAGTTTCTTGAGTTGGTACTGCATCTTCTTCATTAAATTCTTTATCTGTAGCACTATCTTGCTCTTCAACTTCTTATTCTTGATGCACATACTCTTCATCAATGTTTCCAGTGGATAATATTTCTGTTTGAGGAGTAGATTCTAGCATTGAATCACAATTTTCTGGAAAAAGTTTCATCCAATTGAAATCTTCATTCACTATCTCTCCCGAATAAGAGAAATTGGATAATGAAAGCAAAATACATTTCATGTTCAGAAAAAGTCACATCCATAGTAATACATCCTTCGAGTTAGAGGATGATAACATTTGTAACCCTTTTGAAATTAGGTATACCCAACAAAGACACACATGAGAGCATAAGGCTCAAGCTTTGAACGTAAATGCTTTTGTATATGTACAAACGCTACACAACCAAATACCCATGGAGGAAGTGTCAGATTATAAGGAAGAATCACAAATGAATCTAGCTTATCTACTGATGTTTGAAATTTCAGAACCCTAGTAGGAACTCGATTAAGAAGAAACACAGCAGTAGTAAGAGCTTCTTCCCAAAAACTCGGTTTCATGTTTGCTCCAATCAAGCTTACCCTGGTAATTTCTAATAATTGCCTATTTTTTATTTCAACAACTCCATTTTGTTGCGGTGTTGATGGACAAGTAGTTTTATGAACAAGACCATGCTCGACAAAATAAACCTTTAAAACTTTGATTAATATATTCCCCACCTCTATCACTTCGGAGAAGCTTTAAAGTGCCAGAGTATTGTGTCGCAACTATTTTGTGAAAATTACGAAAATAGTCTGACACATCTTTCTTATTTTTCATCATATAAATCCAAGTCATACGGGTATAATCATCAATACATAGGACAAACCATCTATAACCAGAAGTAGTAACAACTTTTGACGGTCCCCAAACATCAGAATGAATTAAAGCAAACAAAACAAATCTTTTATTAAAACTATCAGGATAAGTAGCACAGTGACTTTTCTCCAAAATACAAGTTTCACACACTGAAAATCAGATGGTTTGCACGAAGTAAATAATTTTGGACATAAATGTTCCAAATATCCGAAATAAACATGACCTAGTCTTCTGTGATATAACTAAATTTCATCTCTATGTTACTTGAGATACTGACATAAGATTATTTGAGAGAGAAGGAATAAATAAGGTATGTTATAGAGATAAAGATCTAGTAATTTCAACTCTCCTTGCTTTTGTCACTGGATATGTCATACGATTAGCATTCGTAACACTAGAACAACTAGGATTGCACTTGTCCTTTAATATGAACGCATCAAAAGGCATATGCTTAGTGGCACCGAAATCTAGAATCCATCGATGATCCCTTTTAGAATTATCAGTAAGTGAAGTAAGACTAATATTACCTCGTTCAGATTCCGTTGTCGCGGTAGGAACAACAATAGTACAAATAGCCGCCTTACCCTTGATCTTTCCCTTTCCAACCTCTATTAGTTTTTGAAAATAACCACTTATTTAGTCATTGTTTAACAGATATATTTTTGCATGTATAATTAAAAAATCTTAATCCAAAAGCAGTAGAAGCCCAAACTGCTCTGCAATCTTCCTTCCTCTTTCACACATGCTACAAAAAGTATTGTAGTTAGATTGTATGAGTGGAAAGTTTAACTTTAGTAGGAAGGATTTTTCTCAGCGCTTTTAAGTGAATTGATGGACTTTATAGAGGATAATAGTTTTCCAAAATATTTTAGAAGTAGGATTATTGAAGTTAATTTACAAGTGATAGTCTTGTATGTAGAGTTAACTGATAAACAACTATGTTTGGAATTTATATATCGAGTTAACCGAGAAATAACTATTTTAAGTTCCTTATGATTCTGTCTTCACATGCATTGGAATTCTTAATCGAAATACTTATCTTTAAATTTGATTATAAAGATACCCAAATACTATTTTGAGGTCCAATCTATTTATATTTAAAGATTCGATAGGAGAACTACATAGATGAGATATACGTTTTTCCTAAGGAAATAACTTGATTGAAGATTGACAACCTAACCAAAAGTGATTTTGAACTTATTGACGATGGACAACATACGGGGCGAAATGAGTAAAGGTTTAACATCGTAAGTGAAAAGAAGACAAGAGATACTGAGAACTCCTCAACCGATTGTAACGCCATGATGCTGATGAGTTCACTCAGCATGGCTTCTAAATTTAAAGAATGATTCCATTCCATATATAAAGAGCTGGGGTGACAATTTATCACCTTGATCCGAATCTCAAGTTATAACACAGATAAATACGAGGCATAACATACCACAACATACGACACAACCTAACTCGCTAAGAAAGCGCAGTACACCACGTATAAAGTACAACAATCATATGTAAATCAAGTCAAAATAAGTACAACCATCATATGTAAATCACGTCAAAATAAGTATAACCATATTTCCCGCATATTGCACAAAAAATATTTTTGTTCTACTCAATTGTTGACCATTTTATTTTTTGCATGTTGATCAATTTCATGACAATTAATACATAAAATATCTGAATTTATTAAGTATTCATCGAATTTTTGAATACTTAAAATTAACATTTTAAATATGTCATTTCTATCGTTCATTTGGTAATTTATACTTGAAAAATAGTAGTGTTAGTTGTCTCACCCAATGATCAGTATATATCCATTTTGTCTTATTAGCGTCTGGGATTCCCGCTCCCTTCCCAATGAATTTTACTTCCATGAATCCCATGATTTTGGGCCTTCCTCTGGCAGTTTCAAGTTTGAAATTCTGTCCCAACACTCAACCCTGAATTCGCCCTTCATATATCAATATTTATTGCTCTTCTTCTGTTTGTAACACTCCTCTCAGGTTAAAGACATAGTCACTAGTTCAAAACTCCTCCATCTTCTGATGACTATAGTAGTTGTTGAATGTCAAACTAATATACTCGACGAATATAATTATTTCAGAGTTGTGCTGTCACACAGTCTCATAAATAAACCATCTGGTCCTCACCGTAGGGTATCTATCATCCATATATTAAATCTAGTTATTTAAAATTTTAGATGTTATATTATTCTCATAGAATTTACTCTTTAAACATCCATAAATTTTATAATTTATTTTATTGAACTCTTTATATATAGATATTCACGTTTTGTGATAAATTTCCATAAAACGTAAATTCTCTACATGAATACTTGTAAGGTGGTGGATAACAGTATATCTTTTACCGTGTAAATTTAGGCACGCACTTGTTTCTAGAAATAAAATCATGAAATGAAATGTAATATAAATAAAATTTGGATTAGTTTGATAGCTATTATTACAATTATCTTGAAATTTTAATATAATTATCCGTTATGCAAAGATCATGAAAATTTAAAAACATTTATTTTCACAACATGGCTTAACGCACCATGGGATGCTCTAATGTGTGCCGTGCCGATACGCTTTATACCCTTCCTCGATGCCGGTGCATACGTGATTAAGTACTTGTCTAACGTACCTTTAACAAGTTCTTATCTTGGATGGTTTTGTGTTCCATCATCCAGGCCAGAGCTGTATAGAAGAATCTGGCATTGTACAAAACTAAAAAACGCATAAGAATCTGGTATTGTGGTCCATCCATTATACTCTATTCAAGAAAAAGTACGAAGGGGATGTAATTGGATTGTATTCAAATAGTTTTTTGGAACTAAGATAGAAAGAACAGCCAACTCATCCGCCTGCTGAGAGAAGTGATCTACGTCAGTGACAAAGAAAGGAGGAGGGGATGAAAGAGAGGAAAAGAATACAAAAATAAATGACAAAGTCAAATTTGATATATAAAAACAAATTAAACTCCAATCAGTCGTTCTCTCATTGGCTGCATTTTCTTTGGAGAATTTTTTATTTTTGGATAAAACATTTTATCTTCCAACCAAAAAAAGAGTTCTTTATTAGCTTTGATCTAAATTTGTTTTAAAAAATAAATTGATTGATGACTCGGCCATCCTTGTACTTCACGTACATTTAAAATGGTGGTCAGCACATCTTCTAATCGCGCCTGTATGCATAGTATCTACCTTTAGGCATCCTCAAAGGCCTCTGTAAATGCCATAAAGAATGTTTAAATGAAAAGAAGCAACCGGTAAATGCCAAATCTCGTGGAATTTTTTTAAGGAATTTTTTCTTCCAATTGGAATCGGGAACGGCAAAAGGACTGACTCGGTAGATAATTTCAACAATTCTGGTCAGATGTCTTTCAGAAGCATAATCCTTTGTTCTATTCATGCTATCTTTATACTAAAGGAGCTTTGATATTTAGTGCAACAACATCTGCACGTAATTCCCATACGCAACACAGCAATGTAGAACCACATCCAATTTATTGCTCAGAAGAAGAGACAATAATCAATAATAATCATACTGAAGTTCAAGATAGTAATAAGCATGTTGCTCTTATTCGACATTCACAAGGAGAAGATTCAATTCAGTCGGCTCCTGACTGAACGTAGTCTGACCCCAACCCAGCAACGATGGATGTTGTAGTTGATCATCTGGAGTACAAAGGATATCCTTGTGTTGCACAGTCTGAAAACTCAATGAGAAACATTATACCATTGTTGCTGTCATTGCCATAACTGTCAGAGTAATTGTCGTGTTGCTGCTGTCATTTTACGGTACAACTGTAAATGTTGAAGGACAAGGAAAAGCAAGTGCAGATCAAGGGGGAGATTTCAAGTGTTCAAGTTATAGGGAGCTAGGTGTGTAAAGTTGCTATTCTCATGGTTGAAATGAAGGCGGGAAAGGACCTTACCACCTCGAGATTTTTCCTTGTAAATATTAAGAAATTATCCATCAAACCAGCACAGGAATACCTGACCAGAGATTCTCAGTATTTGTGTAGGAAAGCTAGCATCAGTAGCGCCAAAGTAACAACAAAACGGAGCTCATAGTAAACCTAGCTCCCTACAAACTTTACTGTTCCAGGCAAGTTACTGTTCTCATGGTTGAGATGCATAATTTTTCATGAAGGTGTGATCAAACTGGCATGAATAGAAATAACATATAACTTGGCAGCAGATAATAAAAGATTAGAGACTCCAAACATATATGCAACAAAGCAAATCTGCATATTAATTTCAAACTTGATGCTAACTAAAAAAAAATGCGAAACTAACAAGCAATACAATTACCATGTATGCTGAAATCCCCGCTGGCTAGCCTGGATATGGTTCTTCACACTTCACAGTTCACACCACTCAATAATTTTTTGCCATATTTCCTTTCTTACTTACGAGCTGTTTCTCCTATTTTCCTTTTCTTGCTTGTAGTTTCTCCTAGATCTTTCAATGAAATAAAGCTGTTGGTATGAGGAATCACTTCAAGAAATTTCAAATCCCCAAGAGATTCTAGAGTCTTCATTTTGGGTTTATAACAATAGAATTTCTTGTTGTGAGACGACAGTAGAACAGAACCAGTCTTTGTGAGCGCAACCGTTTTATAGTACCAAGGGCGTGGTTGTCGATCGTTAGGAGTTATACTAAACTCCATACACCAGCTCCACGAGTCATACACATTGTCGGTAGTTGTTGTCGCTGTTGTTGTATCGGTAATTCCCTCTGGAGATGTCTTCTTCTTCTTCTTTAACGTCCATACATCTAAACACGTGTCTGTGAATCCAATAGCACACAAACACTCTCCAGCTGACCGGCGAAAGGAAAACCTGTCATAATAAGGGGAAAAAAACGTCTCTAACGATGGAAGGATATGAAACTCTTCATCTGACAAATCGAAGGCCAATATCTTATTTTTGTATCTGTCCACCCAATGAAGAGCTCCATTAGCAAAGACACCATACGATGAATTAAACTCGTTGGTCATCACCATCTCCCCTTTATATCTCCACCCATTTCCACTGCCAAGAGTGTACACTTGTATAAATGCTTTCACAGTGCACCACATGATCCTAACCACCTTGTACTCATTAGTTTGAGAATCGTAACCAAAACCGCTGAATATTCGCGAAGCATAACCGAACTCATTCTTTCGATTAATCCCCGGAAGATTCAAACACTCTCTAGTAATGGGATTACAAATGTGGACTGGATCTCTTAAATTGCCCATCCTAGTTTCAGATAAACAAATCAAGCCATTGCAAGAACCAACAAGCATATCTGTGTGGCGCACCATTTTGGTTGGAATGAGAGGATGGTTAATCAATTTAAGTGGCTTCAGGTCAGTGCCATTAGTTTCATCACAATCTCCAAAGTAAAGTGGGTGACCTGTTGATGCGTATACAGACTTGACTAAGAAAACAAGACCTTGTATCTCGGCAAATTTTTTTGTCTTTGAGTAACAAAATGATAATACTCTTCCACGTTTTACATACCTGTTTGCACAAAAAGATTGATTCAGCGGGTAATCGAGAAAAGATATGAACGCCTATATCTCTAAATCGAGAGATTATATCAGCGCATTTCTCCATAGAAAGATTGTCGCTCATCTTACGCGAATCGGAATCGTTTTTATTTTTTTTACTCTGTTAACAATGCTTTTCAGTTATTGATTGATTGAAATCGGAAGGATAAGATGAAAGTATGGTGGGATTTGGCTAAAACCCTAGAACTTGAGTTCTGTTTCTAACGGGTAGTGAAGACATTTTCAATTGATTTGAAAAATATTCCTAATTTTAGGAAGTTTAAGGAAATCATCTCCAACTGAGTTTTCTCTACGGTGTAACTGATTGTCCACTTGTAATCTTACGCTTTTTTCAATGGGCCCAAAACTATATTAAGATGATCGCACTTTCGGAGTTGAACCAAAAGAAAGAACGATTTTTTAGGGACCATGGTTTTTTTAGGGGACCATGGTCCTATTAAGCCACCTACCCTATAATTTTAAGGGATGTCCTAAAATCATGAGATTACTAATTTGGTCCTTATCCTAATTAAAATTAACTCTAACTTAATAATTACTTCTAATTTAATCTAAAACAAAACACTAAACCTAATTCAAAACCTAAACTAAACCTAGCCGCACCCAAAAAAGGGAAAAAAAAAAGAAAACAGTTTTGAGGAGAAAACTATTCTCCCTCTTGTTCTTCTCTTCTTCCCCATTTCAACGTCATCTTCATCGATTAATCGTCGATTCATAAAATTTTCATCGTCGATTAATCAATCGAGTATAAGAATGGTTCTTCGAAAGAAAACCAAAAGACTCCCAGGAACAAGTCCCCCATTAGGACATCTAGCAAATCAGCCAAGTGATTTTGAGATTCATAAAGAAGTGGAAAAGTCAAGTGAATCCATAATCCAGTATAATAGACGCAGTAAGAAGCCTGATTCTTCCATGGGACCGATTCGCGGGTATTTCCCGAGAAACCCATTTCTTTTAATTTGATTTTCATCGATTCAATTGATTAGAAATCATCAAAATAGGGTTCAAATTGAAGTTACAGTGTTTAGTTCGGTTAGAGCGTCTGTTATTGTTGCCCTACTTTCTTAACCGGACTCCATGAAACGAAGAACACGAAGAACAGTTCGGTTTTATAGGATTGAAAACTAGGTTACCGAACTCGTGAGTTCGGTTGTTTCGCAAAAAAATTGTTGAACTGCCATGTAACCGAACTATAGCCATATTACCAAAAATAGGAAAAAAAATCCATGTAACCCAACTGTTTGATTTTTCCCAAAATTTCTAGTACCCACACTACCGAACTCTAGCACCTTTGTTCGGTTGTTTCGCATAAATGTTTAAAACTGCCATATAACCGAACTGTACCCTTATTACAAAAAAAGAAAAAAATTGGCCATGTAACCGAACTGTTCTTTTTTTCCTATATGTTTAGTACCCATATAACCGAACTTGTTCCAATATGTTCGGTTTTTTCGCAAAAACTTTGACAAACCGAACTCTTGGCTATTTACATATATATGTGGAGTTCGGTTTTCTCGAAAAAATAATTGAGTAACCGAACTCTACCCTGGAACACGATTTTTTTTTCTTGAGTTGGTTTTTTTTTTCGTGAATTATTTCTTATTTCTTTTGTTTTTTTTGTGTGGCAAAGGTAAGAAATCCAACCAACCATTACCGAAAGATTTGAGAACTCCCACGCCTAGAGGCCCAAAACACTTAGGTGCCGATAAGCGTGGAACCAAAAATGCTAAGTATGGAGGTGGGACATTACCGGGTGTTGTCATCCAAGATGGTGTCAATAAAGATAATGTTGACAACGTAATCCAACAAGTTAATGAAGAGATCGTGGAAGAGATGAGCAGTCAAGAACATAATCAAGGTGGAGAAGATGAACTAGCTCAAGGAGGAGGAAATGAGAGTGGTGATGATGAGGGTGAAAAAGATGAGGAAGGCGGAGATAAGGATGGAGATAAGGATGATGATGAATCAGAGGAGGGCTCGAATGAAGAGGAAGAAGAAGAGGAACAAGCAGACATAGTGTTAAAGAGACCTACAAAGACGCCTAAAAAGCCTTGTGCTAGATATTCATACATTCCTCATAAGGATTTGTGTTTGCCGCCAAAGAATCCAACATATGGTACTCCAAGAGATGGCGGGGAGGTATTGATGGGCTACAAAAACTCATGGGCTGCCAAGATCTTTGCAACAAAGGTATGGTTCAATCTTAACCATCAAGATTTAGATTTCTCAGTCATTTTATTATATTTTGACATATATTGTTCTTTTCTATATATATTAGTATATAAGATATGATGTTGTTTTTTTAGGATCATAAAAATGTCGTTCGTGTTTTGAAACGTCAAAAGAACAAGGTATGGAATATAGAAAATGAGTGTGATGAGGTCTGTCTGGCGGTATTTGATTGTGTACTATGGAACGGAATACGACATGCGCACCAAAAAATTGATGCTGTCACTGTTACTGCATTTGCCGAGAGGGATTATCCAGAAACGGATACCTTTCATCTACCTTTTGGTGAGATGGCAATAACTCCGGATGATTGTTTTAGAATCACAGCCCTACCAATTACAGGAACAAGTGTTAGAGATGGCTACGATCCCTCGATGAGTTATGAAGTTCTTGAAAAACTAGTCGAAAGGTGTCTAGGATGGAGCGATAAAAAGGCACAATGTGAGTTTAGGCGAGCTAACAAAGAGCCTAAGGAAGGTGATGAGTATAATGAGTTTGAGGAAGACCGCACGTACAAGAAGAAATTGAAAAAGATCAAGCTCAAAACCTTGTTTGGTGAGTTTTCAGGGACGAAAGATTTGGTTGCTCAAGGAAAGTTGGTGATGACAGAGGAGAAGACTAAGCACCATGTGACTGCTTATTTGTTATATCAACTTGGAACCATCTTCTTCCCTGACACTTCAGGCCACGTGGTAAATGCTCATTACCTCCAGTTATTGGACCCCTTGGATGAGGTGAACAACTATTCTTGGGGCATTGCGGTTCTTTCATTCGTTCAAGTGGAACTCAGAAAAGCTTCGAGGCTTAGGAGTCTATATTTTGGAGGCTTATACACCCTTGTTCAGGTACCCCGTTAAATTATCGTTTGTGTGTTTTAATATATAAGTGAATGAATGTGTATTGTTACTAATCATATTGCGAATGTATTATTTTTTGCCTCTTCTCATAGGTTTGGGTGTACGACCACTTCCCTAAACTGCAATTGTCTAATGCTCGCACTCCTTGGCCTTATGGGAAGCCTACAGCTGGTAAATATGAATTTTTGAACTCACAGGAAAAGAATAAGGAAAACAAGGTGTTGGAGTTGAGGGAGACATTGGATAAGTTAACAGTGGAAGATGTGGTTTTCCATCCTTGCAGCATTGCATCAGATGAAGACGAGGAGGATGTTGATGTTATTAATTTCTCACCTGTTGCGGGTTATAATGGACCGTTGTTTCATCCTGGGGGTTGTACAATGTATAATCCTCGAAGAGTACTTAGACAACTTTCTTGTGTCCAAAGTGTCCCACAAGTGGAAAACTTCAAGGTAAATAAGGTCGGAACTAAGAACAGCGAGAAGAATTTCATCCCCAAATACGGTCTTGCTCCATCAGTGGACCACTGGAAGAACTTTGGGGATTATCTTGTTCCAGTCGAAGAGTTACAAGATTCGTTTGATGAGCCAAATGCCGCTGACGATGGATATATGGAATGGTATGAACATTTTTCTCATCCTCGTGTAATAAACAGTGTCCAACAAGCCCGTGCTGATAAAGCAAAAGCGACGGCAATGGATAAAGAGGCTCAGAAGATTATGAAGCCTACCCCTATGTGTGGTGATGAGGCCTTGATCTTGTAGAATTCGGCGGTAAGATATTTACTCTTATTTTTGTTTTTCAAAATGTTATAAAGTATTGAAAAATAATAGTGACTTATGTTTTTGATGAGAAAAGGTGAAGGCAAGTTCTAAATTGTTGAATAAATTGATGGCAAAAATCCGGAGTGGAGAGCCGATGGACACTCGAGAACAAACAGACCTCTACAACCAAATAACTAATGTTTTTAATCTCGACCTTGTCGATACAAGGCAGGTTGATCCAAGCCAGACCATGCCGTTGAAAAGGAGTCGCCAACAAGGGGAAGGTTCAAGTCGGATGGTTCAACAACAAAGCAGTGGAGATGACACTCCTAGTGACGAAGGACGACCTAAAGCTCCTAAACGCAAGAGTAGAAAAGTTTCTCGTAGTAGTCGTGGTAAATGAGTGATTGCAACAGTTAGTACTTTGTTTTCTTATGTTTGGAAGACTTTTTTATTGCGGATTTGGTAGTTTGTTTCCTTATGTTTGGAAGACTTTTGTTTTGCGGATTTGGTAGTTTGTTTTCTTATGTTTGCTTCCAACATTTAGTTATATGGATTACTAAATGAATTTCATAATATGTTTCGTTAAATTCAAATTTTTAAGAAATTATTAGTTAGTTTGGCTATTTGACTCATATGTGTTCCATTAAACGCAAATTTTTAAAAGAATTATTAGGAAGTTCGGTTAGTTGATTAAATTTGGTAAACAACCGAACTTGATAAACAACAAGTTCGGTTGTTCCGCAGATTTAATCAACTAACCGAACTCATTAACAACAAATTTCAAAAGTTACAGTGTAATGTTCGGTTACCTGCGAAATAATACCAGGTAACCGAACATTACACTGTAAATTTTGAAATATTGTTGTTGCTTAGTTCGGTTAGTTAACCAAATTTGCGAAACAACCGAACTTTTAGACTTCCATGTTCGGTTAGTTAACCAAATTATGCAAACACACTATAATACACCCAAATTCCAAAAAACACAATCTTTAATTCTTATGATGATGTTCAAAGTATACATATTCTAGCTAAGGGTACATTTAATCATGCCCAAGGGAAATTGAACCTTCGTGTATAATTTTGTCCGATTCCTCCAAAGCTTTCCACATCTCCATGTTATGTTCATCCATAATGCACCAACCCAACATTATGTCGGGTTAAAAGGAACAAAGTTCGCTTACTTTGTATTTTATGTAGATAACCGAACTAGACACTGGAACTTCATATTTTTTTTTTGTTTGTTAAGTTCGATTGGTTATGCTGTTAGGTTCAAGTTTGCGAAACAACCGAACTTATTAAACATAGTTCGGTTAGATAGTCGATACATGCAGTTTGCGAACCAACCGAACTGTATACACTTGGTTAAACTTTATTTTTACGTAAAGTTCGGTTAGTTGTGAACCAACCAAACATAACACTGCATCTCAGAACTTCCATTAATATGGAGTTCGGTAACCTACGTGTTTGGATAAAGTAACCGAACTACATCTTCAAACGAGTTCGGTTACTTATTCATCTCACAAGGCAACCGAACTACACATTCAGAACAGTTCGGTTACATGTTCTTCATATACTGTAACCGAACTGTGCAAAATCCAGTTCAAAAATTTACATTATTTTCATCTTGAGTTTCATTTTGGGGAAGAATACAATCACCATCTAAGAAATAAGCCAAATCCGGATCATTTTGAAGATTAACAAATATTCTAGGAGAGGATGGAGATGAAGAATCAGATGAGTTTTCATCACTTGAATACTCAAAGGGGGTGAATTGGATTTTTTTTTTATTTTCCATGTTTTTCTCCTTCATCTTCTCTAACTCTACTCTCACAATAATTCTACTCAACTAATAATAAACCCATCTTTTAATTTAATCTCACTAATTGTTTTTAACTAAATCATTTCACTAATCATAACCTAAATTAATTAAGAGGGTAGATTAGGTATTAAATAAATAACTAGATATAGGGTGACCTAGAATTACTTCTAATGTCTTTACCCAAAATAAAACCATGGTCCCAAAAAAAAACCCATGGTCCCCAAAAAATCATTCAAAAGAAACTCTACATCATCGCAATCCAAAGAGATACTTGGTGGAATAAAGATAGGCCCAACAGTAGAGGAAGATATATAAAGGTTTGTTTCCCAATGAGGTCTAGGCAGGGATCAAGAACCCCCATAAATTTAATATAGATTTCCTTACTAAACTAGCTAGCCGGCTAATTACAGACAAGACCAACTTAGGGTTTAACTTCTTATAAATCTAAATATTTTCCAAACTCTCATCCACTGGAGTTTTCTAGGTCTTCTATATTGTCCTGGATTTGGACTAGCATACAAAAATGGTTAAACCTTATGGAAGGTAATTTTGTCAGGCAAGTCAAAAACGGAGCTTCCACAAAAATTTGGGAAGATAAATGGGTCTCTAATACAGATGTAATTCCAAAACCCATAAATGTTCAAGAGCCTGCTCCACAAATGGTTAATGGGCTAATATATCCTGAAGATAGATGGACCAAGATACACTTGATAATTTTTTCACTCCAGATATAAAAGAAAAAAATTTAGCCATATATCCAAAAAGCCAAGAACAAGACGAAATTAGATGGAAACACCACCCTTCAGGAATCTTTTCAGCAAAAAATATATATAACTTTCTCATAAATCAGGCTCAAGAAAACGATAGCTCTAGTGGTTTCCCTTGGCAAAGGATATGGAAGATTCAAGCAATTCTGAGGATGAAATTATTCGTATGGAAATTAGCTCAAAAAGCTCTTCAAACTTATTCAAGATTCGGGGCACATAATACAGACGTAAATACTGAGTGCCCAATGTGTAACTCACAATACCAAGAAACGAAACAACATCTAATTCGATTTTGTCCTTTTGCAATGGCTATATGGTTTGCTCTTTCTCTAGAAATAGTGAGCACAATAATTCGTACAGACTCTATAGCAAATTGGATAAAAGAGTGGATCACGAAACCAGACTTCATGCAATTTTCGGATAAAATTGCAACCATATTCTGGCTCATTTGGAAGCATAGATGTACGGTAGTGTTTAACAAAATCACTCCAAATCCGAATAACCTCATAGATCAAATCAAGAAATTATTGCAATACAATCCTCAGGAAAAGATCCAAAAGACAATATTGATTCAAAGAAATAACTCCCCCAAGGAGAAATGGTCTGACTTATCTTCAGACTAGAGAATATTTATCGATGCTGCTTTTAAAAAGGGAAATTCTTCCATGGGATATGCCTTTATACTTTACTCTGTGGACAATGAGACTTTCATGCACATTTCAGCAGGATCAGAGTGGGCTTCCTCAACCTTTCATGAAGAGTCAAAAGCTTTGCTAAAAGTTTCTAAAGGCTAAGTGAAAACATATTATCTAGTGTTTCAATAGTGACGGACTGCAAAATTCTGGCGGAGACAATCAACAAAACATGCAAAGTTTCACCTTGAAATGCCGAGAACACCATACATGCAACAATCTCAATTCTGGAACAACTTCCACAAGAATATCACTCTGCGACGGACTACATTGCAAAAGAAGCTCGTCTAAAGCATCTTCGACACATGCCAACCTAACTTAAGCTTAGAGTATTAAAATCAAGTGTTGTTTCCAATATTTTTCATAAAAATGATCTTGGAAATATATTGTACTATATTATTTGATCAATATAATTTTCCTTCCCATAAAAAAAAAAGACTTTCGGATTCTGTATTCATGCAAATATCCAGGGAATATCAATCAAAAAATATGATAAATAAAGCAAATACAAACTAGGACACTGGGAAAAGGAAAATTTCCAATTTCCCCTCTCTCCGGAATCTTCTCCGTAGCCGTTTTTTCTAAATGATTATTGAAACCTAGATTTTTTCAAAATCTTCATCTTCTTCAAACATAGATTTGTTAGGATTGGATCTGATATATCAGACTCTCCGAGTAAATTTGGGTTTGTAATAGTTCAGTTATTTTCTTGCTTTCAATAAAAAATCACATTGTGATTTAGGTTTCGGATTTTATTTTTATGTTACTAATCTTGTATATATAATATCTATTTCATACCTTCAAATAATTTCAAGTCGAATCACCATTAGTGCGTTTTTTTATAGCCTTTTGGCTCTTGTATTGAAAACGATGAGAGATTGAAGCACATGTTTGAAGACGGTCGATCTCGATGTGACGATGATCAAGATTTATGTTAGAGCACTGCTCGGTCGAACTCGCATGCATTTCTATCTCAAGCATGTTTGTCAATGTTAGTGATCGAAACTATAAGTCTTGATTTCTAGCATATTTATAGATGTCTCGGACTAAGACATAGTTTGTGTAGTTGAGCTTAGACTTCACGGCGTTTATCACTTGAAGACGAAGAACTACTAAGGAGAGCTTGTGGAACTTCATCGACATCTGGTATGTGGAGACTTAAACTCATCTATCACTTGAAAAGTCTATTTCTACTCTATCTCCTATGTTGAGACATAAGTCGTGTTACGATATAGTTTTCTCTATACACATTTGAGATTTCGAGCTGAGTATATCTCGCTTACATATTTCTCGAAATATGTGCTGGTAAGCTTTCGCTTCGACCAAGTTCATCTTATATCATGAGAAAATTTCCGAGTAACATCTTACATGGTTTGTGTGATACAATCATTCGGTGTAAGACTTGGAATGTTTCGACAATGATTATTTCAATATCTTGAAAATTGCTTTGATGCTAATAGTGTGTGAAAACGGATATTGTCATTATAGAAGAATGTTTCAATGATTGGAATAATAAGTTTAGAATCTTGTAACCATCTTTGGATATAAGTATAGTGTGTTCGCACATTAGTGTATAAGTCCAAAACCGGGAGCCTAAAGTATGCATACTTGTGTGTGTACAAAAAGGTTGTAGGAGACTGTTAAGTATGCGTACCCGTACGCATACTGGCGGAAGTTCACGTCCGTGAATTTCTGCTGAGTTTGAAAACAAAAACCAAACTCATCCGGTTACCTAAAGTACGCGTACCCGTACGCATACTGGCGGGAAATTCACGTCTGTGAATTTCTGCTGAGTTTGAAAACTAAAACGAACTCAAATCCGGTTGCTTAAGTACACATACCCGTACGCATACTTAAGTGGTTCCTTTCTAAGATCGGTTGTACATGAACCTAAAACATTTATCAATAAGGAATGCAATCTTTTCAAACCGTGGCTATAATGTTCATGTATTTATTTGAGTGAATCAAACCGATTTTGCTTCAATTGTGTTCTTGTATAAACCCATGAGAATATAGCAATTGAACAACTCTTTAACTAGTTTCATTTGAGTCATTTGAACTAGTTATGGTTAAGATGAATAAGGTTGATATGAGAGTAATCATATGGCTAACCTCGGTTAACTATTTGAGAACCAACATGGTGTATACGTTTGGGTACGGTTACATAAACCTAAATGAGGGTACATTTCATTTGTGTGCAACAAGCTAAGTTCGATATAACAGTTGAAAGATATCTTCGATAGGAAAGATAGAAAAGTAATCACAAACACCTTCGTCTCACCGTTTGTGATTCCATAATAACTTGTTTCGCTAGTCAATTAAGTTTATTTTGAGGTGATTGATAATACTAGGATGTTCTTCGGGAATATAAGTCCGGTTTATCAATTGGTTCATGTTCACCTTGATATATCAAAAGACGGAACAAAAACTCTGGGGTATTTTTGTGGGACACGGATTTATTCAATCTTATAGACTTTTCTGTGTGAGACAGATTTGTTTATCAAGTCTTCGACTTTGGTTTGTAGCAACGCTTAGTTGTGGGTGAGATCAGCTAGGGGAATCAAGTGCGTAGTATCCTTCTGGGATCAGAGACGTAAGGAGCGCAAATGTACCTTGAATCAATGTGAGATTGATTAGAGTTCAACTGCAGTCCAGTCCGAAATTAATTGGTAGTAGGCTAGTGTCTGTAGCGGCTTAAGAAAAATTTTAAGTGAAAAGTCTCCAAGTTGGAATCTAGACTTCATGTTTGATGTAGAGATAGAGGGTCCTACGGAAGCACAATCAGAATTTGAGTTCTTGCAACTTCAAGAAAAAGTTGTTGGAATTAAAAAATAAGAAAAAAGTGCAAGAACATCAAGTTATCCAACTTGGAATTGAGAAATCGAAACTAAAAACCCATTATGTAAGCTTCTTGAGGAACAAGTAGGAACGTCGAACACAAAATTTATTGGTGGTAATATATGGTGGCGAGGACGGTGGTACTAATGACAGCGGAAAACAATAAGAAGAAAAGTAAGACAAAGAAAATAAGCTAGGTTCTACGGCCCTAGCCCAATAGAAAACTGGTGGAAGGGCTGGTTCTGAAACTCAAGTGCTTCGAATGAGTATAAGGGACAAGATGAAGCCCGATATATATCTCAACCATTGATTTGAAGATGTCGAGTCTAATGTGAGTGTGTGTACTCATTCATCAAATTTGATCAAATTAGGTGCTATAATGGGATGAGAATACTCACACATTAATCCAAACTCTTTCACAACTCTTTTCAATTGAATTAGCGTTCAACAGTCGAGACTAAGAGGCTGATCTTCAGCCGCTTGGAAAAAAAACCTTCTTGAACGGCTGATATTCAACATCTCAAACATACTTTTTAGTTTTCTATTTTAGTTTAAACTCTTTGACTAGGTCCCACTAGGATTTTACTATTATAAAAACAAAATATATACCTTGGTGGCACATGTTTAGCCGCTTAGTCCCCCGATTTTGCTCTCCCATGGTCAGAATTTCTCTCTTCAAGCGAGTCTCACATTCGACTTAGAAGTGAATCAGTGTTTTTTTTTTCATATCCCTTGTACTTAGTAAGTCTTATTAGAAGTTTATCTAGTGGTTAATAATTTTCTATCGAGTTATATTTTATAATCTAAAAATTTCAAGTTATGTAAAATTGTGAAACTAATGGTTGGTTGTTGAATAATGCAAGCGGGCTAATTCCTACTAGTTTGGGCAGCGTGCTAGCCGTGAAATTGTCTCATAGTTAAATTGGGGAAACATAGTACACGTTGCTAAATCCTAATTAACCTCTTCTTTTTGTGATGAATAGTTTCTAAATTTTTTCTTAAACCGACTGACACAATTTGGAAATCAGTTCCTATTTAATAGAAACTCATCTTCTCATGCGTGACTCTGATAACTACTATTCCTGCTTCGAGGGTTATTACAAAATTCATTGGAAATGGCAACTATTAATTTGCATATAGCTATATATGAATTAGCAAGATAAAAGAAGGAAATTCCTTTCAGTAACTCATATTCATCTAGTTAAGAAAAAGAATTTGATTTGTCAGGGAATCAATACTCGGATTTTGGATTTTATTTATTGACTTTTCAATATAAACAAACGAATTGATTATTTTGCTCGAGTAACAGACCTCATGAGCATCCTGGCAGATTGAAATAAAGCCAAAGGTTTTTTTGTTTTTTTTCTAACATGGTTGCTAATGACGAAAAACTCGTCGATACTTTTCTGAAGGACTCCTATTATTGGTGCTGAGATCGGCTGGGTTTTAGGGCTTACTAGAGTCCAAAACCGAGTCATGAAATAGTAATCCTTATAACCCCTTATCATAGTATTTTTTATAATACCTAATGTACCCTCGATTTGATTAGTGCTAATTATAGTAATTAACTAACCTAATCACTATTATCGAATGGATTAGACTAGTCAAATGAGTAATCTTTTGAAATTCAAAAACTTATTTTTTTTTACTTGATTTTGGAGAAGGAAAAGGATGGTTTTGATGAAATTTTTTTGAAAAACTTTGAAGAGAAATGATAAAACCCTTAGTCAAAATACTGAGGAAAACCATATAATCAACTCCTCATAACAATTTTATCGATTCAAATCCGTTTAAAATTGGGGGAAAGTTCTGGGTTTGTTGACGTTACGGCCGGGATAATTGGTTGAACAAGCCGTAAATGCAATTAACGGTTGGGAAATGATGGATTCCAAGCCGTAATATCCAGAATACAGATGGGAGAATAAGAACTCTGAGACGTAGTTACATATAACAGCTAGGAAGTGAAGAACTTCTGGACGTTGTTTGGTTTAAAATCACCTGAATCTTTATTACGGCTTGGTTAAAAGGTTTACAATGAAACTTTTCATCCGTAACAGGGTATGTAAGTTGAGAAATTTAGAGTTTCGACGTGAATACATACTATTATTGAACGATAGTAATACTTTCATTAATTAGACCATATTACAACCCATTACATACTCAGTAGATTCGCTTCAAAAGTTAAGAACACCCCTTACGATGTATCAAGAAGTATTTGATGATGGCGAATTGAGCTTCGTAGTTGAAATTACAACCTTACGATTTTCATCATTCCTTCTTAGCTTCAGCTACGACTTCATCATCAGTTTCACCTATAAGACGAAGTTGTTGGAAAATACGAAGTAAAGCCATATATTCTTCTATTTTTTTGCGTATGTATGAAAATCAAAGATACAATTCAACTCCATCACGATTATAAGTTGAAAATAGGGGGGGTCTAACAACCACATCTAACAATTCGTTTCGCAATCTGAGAGGACTTACTCCAATACACTTTCTAGAGAATCAACTAGACAGTCAGACTCAATCTAGAATAAAGTATATCAAAGAGTTCAATATCTCTAACTCTTAATTCAATCCGCAATCAGCAAATAGAAATCTGCGAGCCCGATTGAATATAAGAGGAATTACTTGAAGGGTACCAAAGACCAATGTTCAAGTGTAAGCAATGTAAATCAACAACCCAAGGTTGGATATTCTAATTGATTGATCTTAATGCACAACCTGTGATATTTCAATTATATAACAAAATATAATGCGGAAAAGAAATAACACAGACATCAGAATTTTGTTAACGAGGAAACCGCAAATGCAGAAAAATCTTGGGACCTAGTCCAGATTGAACGCCACACTGTATTAAGCCGCTACAGACACTAGCCTACTACCAATTAACTTCAGACTGGACTGCAGTTGAACCCTAATCAATCTTACACTGATTCAAGATACAGTTGCGCTCCTTACGTCTCTGATCCCAGCATGATACTACGCTTGATTCCCTTAGCTGATCTCACCCACAACTAAGAGTTGCTATGACCCAAAGTCGAAGACTTCATAAACAAATATGTCTCACACAGAAAAGATACAAGATAACCCCCATAATATTCCACAGCCGCACTCCCCACAAATATTTGGCAATTAAGCACAAGTTCAAAAAGAACTCTCCCCCATAAAATGTCATTCCCGAAAGAACAACAAAGGCGATCTTACTTTCACAAGAAAAGAAGAATTTCTTTGGACATAACCAAATCACATGAAAACAAGAATTTGAGTCCAAAGTATTCAATTGAGTTATTCACAAAAGAATTCATGATTAATCCAATCGAAATGCACAACTAAATTAACCACAAGAAAACCCATAATTGGAATTTCACAACTAAATTAACCAGAAGAAAGTGATCAATTCAATTGGACATGCTCGTCATAAGAAAACTTACGGAGCAACACAGTATATGCACAAAAATGTGGATCGGAGATCGACCAATACTGATGAATAGACAAGGATTCATGGTATTTTCCATCACTATTTGCACAATGACAGACAATAGACTTAATCCTTGTAAACAAAAGTTTTGTCCTTTATTCCATCAAAACAATGACATAAAAGGCTTTAACTTTTGTAAAGTCAAAAGTTCATCCTATCTTTTATCAATACTTTCATACCGACATAATAGAGATAACTTTTGAACAAGTATGGGACAGTCACAGGTTCACAGACGTAAACAACATATCCCATAACAATTTGCAATATATAAAATCATAAAGATTAAAATTGCAAAAATCATCTTCCAAATAACTTAGAATTTAAATAAATAAATCTAAAAACATTGAAGATGAAAATCGTTGGACATAGCTATGTGTATTCACAATAATGGCTATTCAAAATCCTAATTATTCTTCTAAAAAAATATTTACTAGACAATCAAAGTTCCTTGAGAACCTCATACCTTTCAATGAATCCATCATAGAAGGTGTCACTGATTTCCTTCACTCGTTTGACCGTAGAAACTCCATGTTCGTGAGTAAGCACACAAACTTTACTATCAACAACCAGAGCAAGTTGTCTAGCTTTGACACAGTCCATGATGAGATTCTTCTGATTCCGTATCAGAATATTTTGATTTGCAAGGATTTTGGCCTGACCATCTAAGAGTTGGTTTATTTGCAGTTGAAGATTTGCAAACTCGACCTTTGAATTGTTCTGGAAACAAGTTAAAACCTTGACAGAATCATCAATCCAGGAGTTGTGCTTCTTCCTTGCAAGCATCTTCTTCAGAACCATCTCTTGAAAGGAAAAGCGTTCTTGAGTGTCTTCCTCCATGTCAAGATGCACAATCTCTTGAGATTTTGCAGAGTTCTCCATATACTTTTTTTTGTTAGGGATGAAGAAAACAAAATATATATAATAAATACATATATGTTTGTAAACAGGAGAAGAAAATTCCTATTATGGAAACCCTATGAACTCACTAGAGGAGGACAAGAACGTTCGTGGACCGGTCAGCAGAAAGAACACAAAAATACAAAATATTGTATAATCATACTTGAGCATTCCTCAATTATCATCCTTGCAGCTCCCAAGCTAAATACAAGGATGAAAATACCTGGAATCAGGTGGTAGAGTGAGAAATAATCTCACTACGATCATTGAGGAAAGAGTTGTAAACAACATCAGAATGTTTAACCTTTGTGTTCCTTGCCTTTCTTCGGTTGACTTTCATCCCATACGAGTAGGAGACAACCTGTTTAACATATCCGTCAGAAGGATTTCTCTGAGGACAAAATCTAGGACCTCTTGAGATTGGTTCAAGAGGATCAGGATTTAGAGAAATCCATTTCATAAACTTTGATTTACCAGACTCATTTTTATACACACAGGGAATGTGTTCATTAGTGGCACAATAATTTATACGATTGAGATGAACATGTATCATGTGACGATTTCTCGAAAGGAAATCATTTTTATAAGAGTTCTGGTTTTCTGTAGGTAAGAATCTCTCTGTAGATGTCCTCCGAAGATCTACTCCATTGACAGTAGAAAAAAGTAATTTATGCAGGATAAAAATCTGTTTCTTTCTGGCAAAACAATGAAGAGCATAATGGTTCTTTTTCCCACAGAAGGAATAACATCGTGGATTAGAGACATGATTGCCTTGACCAAAAACTTCTCCCTGCACATGCAACTTTTGCAAATGCTTTACCGTAGGTAATTTCTTGGAGGAATTTTTCTTTACGCTAGGTAAAACCTTGTGAGTGTCAGGAGAAGGTGTGGAGGATGACTTAATCATCAAGACAGAGTTTTCCTTTTTCAATGTGTTACACTGTTCTCGGGGAAGTTGAAGAGATGCAACCAGTTTCTCTTTTTCAACACGATAGCTGTTTATTTATGATGAATGAGCCTTGACCAAACGCTTTTATCTAATTGAGTCTTCTCTAACAGTATCTTCAAGAGTACTAATCTTTTTACGCAGTAAAGTAGTTTCTTAAACCAGTTGTTCGATGTCGTTAGAGAGAGATTCACTGAAGATGTAGAGTTCATGTTCCCTTTCAAGATATTTCTCAAATTCATCCACAAGCTGATCATTCTTTTCTTCAAAAATCTTAATTTTAAAAGCTTGAAGATCAACACCGTTTTCTAGTGATCTGGTGAGTTCCATTTCAGATTCTGACATTAATTCACAGAACTTGTTTTTCCCTCGGGATTCGGAAGAATCTACTAAGGAGCTATCCTTTGAGGCAAACCTAAGTTTTTTGTAATCAGAATCTTTGGAAGATATATCAATATGCGTTATCTTGTGAGATACTTCTTAGGTCCTCAGAATACAGATTGCTACAAACACAGACTTGTAAGGTCTTTAACGTGTTTGCCTGCTCTGATACCAATTGAAAATGCGGGGGTCTAACAACCACACCCAACAATTCGTTTGGCAATATGAGAGGACTTACTCCAATACACTTTCTAGAGAGTCAACTAGACGGTCAGACTCAATCTAGAATAAAGTATATCAAAGAGTTTAATATCTCTAACTCTTAATTCAATCCGCAATCAGAAAATAGAAATCTGCGAGCCCGATTGAATATAAGAGGAATTACTTAAACGATACCCAAGACAAATGTTCAAGTGTCAATCAATATAAATCAACAACCCAAGGTTGGATATCTAATTGATTGATATTAACGCACAACCTGTGATATTTCAATTACATAACAAAATATAATGCGGAAAAGAAATAACACAGACACCGGAATTTTGTTAACGAGGAAACCGCAAATGCAAAAAAGACCCGGGACCTAGTCCATATTGAACACCACACTGTATTAAGCCGCTACAGACACTATCCTACTACCAATTAACTTCGGACTGGACTGTAGTTGAACCCAAATCAATCTCACGTTGATTCAAGGTACAGTTGCGCTCCTTACGTCTCTGATCCCAGTAGGATACTACGCACTTGATTCCCTTAGATGATCTCACCCACAACTAAGAGTTGCTACGACCCAAAGTTGAATACTTGATAAACAAATCTGTCTCATACAGAAGTCTATAGGATTGAATAAATCTGTCTCCCACAGAAATACCCAAGAGTTTTTGTTCCGTTTTTTGATAAATCAAGGTGAACATGAACCAATTGATAAACTGGACTTATATTCCCGAAGAACAACCTAGTATTATCATTCACCTCACAATAAAATTAATCGACTAGCGAAACAAGTTATTGTGGAATCACAAATGATGAGACGAAGGTGTTTGTGATTACTTTTCTATCTTGCCTATCGGAGATATAAATCTCAAGAAAATTTTGCAATTGCACTCAATCACGATAGAAACAACAAGATCAGATCACGCAAATACAAAGAGAATAGTTGGGTCTGGCTTCACAATCCCAATGAAGTCTTCAAGTCGTTAACCTACAGGGTCTCGAGAAGAAACCTAAGGTTAAAGGAGAATCGAATCTAGTTATGAAACTAGTAGCACACAAGAGGTGTGGGGATTAGGTTTCCTAGTTGCTGGAGTTCTCCTTTATATAGTTTTCAAATCAGGGTTTGCAATCCGTGCTACCATGGTAACAAATCATTCAATATTCACAGTTAGATGAAAAACCTGATTCATCCAAGCTAATATCTTTCAACCGTTAGGTCAAACTTAGCTTGTTACACACAAATGAAATGTACCCTCTTTTAGGTTTATGTAACCGTACCCAAACGTGTACACCATGTTGGTTCAAAAATAGTTAACCGAGGTTAGCCATATGATTACTCTCATATCAACCTTATTCATCTTAACCATAATTAGTTCAAATGACTCAAATGAAACTAGTTAAAAAATTGTTCAATTGATATATTATCATGGATTTATACAAGAACACAATTGAAGCAAAATAGGTTTGATTCACTCGAATCGATACATGAACATTATAGCCACGGTTTGCAAAGATTGTATTCCTTATTGATAAATGTTTTAGGTTCATGTACAACCGATTTTAGAAAGTAACCACTTAAGTATGCGTACGGGTATGCGTACTTAAGTAACCGGATTTGAGTTTTTTTTAGTTTTCAAACTCAGCAAAAATTCATGGACGTGAACTTTCCGCCAGTATGCGTACGGGTACACGTACTTTAGGTAACTAGATGAGTTTGGTTTTGGTTTTCAAACTCAGCAGAAATTCACGGACGTGAACTTCCGCCAGTATGCGTACGGGTACGCATACTTACCCAGTCTCCTACAACCTTTTTGTATACACACAAGTATGCATACTTTAGGCTCCCGGTTTTGGACTTATACACTAATGTGCGAACATACTATGCTTATATCCAAATATGGTTACATGATTCTAAACTCTTTATTTCAATCATTGAAACATTCTTCTATATTGACAATAACTGTTTTCACACACTATTAGCATCAAAGCAATTGTCAAGATATTGAAATAATCATTGTTGAAACATTCCAAGTCTTACACCAAATGATTGTATCACACAAATTATGTAAGATGTTACTCGACAATTTTCTCATGATATAAGATGAATTTGGTCGAAGCGAAAACTTACCAGCACATATTTCTAGAAATATGTAAGCGAGATATACTCAGCTCGAAATCTCAAATGTGTATAAAGAAAACTATATCGTAACACGACTTATGTCTCAATATAGAAGATAGAGTAGAAATAGACTTTCCAAGTGATAGATGAGTTTAAGTCTCCACATAACTTTTGTCGATGAAGTCTCACAAGCTCTCCTTAGTTGTTCTTCGTCTTCAAGTGATAAGCGCCGTGAAGTCTAAGCTCAACTACACAAACTATGTCCTAGTCCGAGATATCTATAAATAGGCTAGAATTCAAGACTTATAGTTTTGATCACTAACATTGACAAACATGCTTGAGATAACAACGCATGCGAGTTCGACCGAGCAGTGATCTAACATTAGTGTTACCTGTTTCACTACAAAAAAAATTCAAAATCTTACTACAATGTGATTGACTGGGTAAACCACCTTTCCTTCGTTCTTCTCCCATTTTCCTTACTTTGATTGAACATGCTCATTGGAGGGAGTATCCGACTCATCGTTAGAAGAAGAACATCGAACCCTCTTACTTCTCCTTGGTATGTACTCTTCACAAGCATATAAAACTCTGTTGTCACTGTTTATTATGCATTTAACTCGATTCCGGAGTAATATTTGTTCAGGGACCGTTAACTTGTTACCTGCATTAAAGTTACGGGTCAGGTCCTCGACCACCCAATGAACTTGTTCAATATATGTTTTAATATCAAATACACGTATTCGTAGATAATTAAAAAAAAACATATACAAACATAAGATTAATAGTATACGTACCACCATCTCCTTCCAATCACTTTCATCATTCCTTGATGTCGAAATCTCTCCTTTCTTGTAGTATTTCCTCGCTTCCGGATCCAAATTCTATATAAGGATGAGACCTCTCTTGATACCATTCCATGTAACTGGCATCCGCATCGGAGATGGCATGAGAAGCTTGAAGCCCTGTTCTACTCATTTGGTTTACTTCTTCAGAGAGAGCATTCCAATTCCCAATCATCAGTGCTGGTTCATAGGTCAATTTCACATCCTCATTAGTAAAAAAGGAATTGCCTACGCTCAGTTTAAAACGAGAGGTTTCAGGTACTCTTTTTTGGGCAATACCAAGTTGACGAAGCGTTCTACGAGGATCTAAAATGAGGAACCCGATAGGATGAAACAAAGGTCCGAGGTAGGTTGTCACATCAGAAAATACTATATCACCAACTTTATCTTCTTCATCTTCATCAAGTCTCAAATATGGATCAAAAACCACATCATCGATTGTCAAAGCATCCAACATTTTCCTCATTTCGACCATTTTCGTCTCTTTAGCCTTGTGTCGGGTCCATCCAAAAAGGTATCTTTCTCTTGTAGGTTTATCTAGAGGCCACTTCTTATACTGATAAGGCCTCAAGCATTTAAAATGGTTGTAAACTCACGACGACGGAAAAAATAAATTATAAATAAGATATTACACAGAAACCAATAGTGTTGATGGTGGAATTTTGACAAAGGGTAAAATCGTAAAATCCTAGTTTCACATACTTCTAACCTAGCTTCAGACGCTATGTGAAATTCATATTTTAGGATTCAGACGTCAAATTTCATGTCACGATCTCTGACTGAGCGTACAAACCTCTTAGAGCACACATGAATATGCATTCATTAAAGCCTCTCAACTGGGATTTCAACATATTTCACAAACTAGAAATTTCAGTATTCACTTCTATATAGAATTGAAAAATGATTGGAGGTCTCCTAGACAGATTTCCTGCTAGTATAAAGCGATAACATCTGCAGGATGTTGCAATGTTCCCTGACTATATAGAATACATATTTATATAGAATCTTAATGATTGGACGGCTCCTAGATGGATTGACCACTAGTATAGAGCAAGAACGTTTTCAGGATGTGGCAACGTTCCCTGACTATACATAATAACATTCAGAGCGAGTATGATGCTTCTACTATCTCATACCTTGACTCTCGAATAAATATGACGCTCCCAGACAGATTTCCTACTAGTATAGAGCCATTGATTGATTAATTCTAGCGCAATATTCATCAATTGAATTCCTAGAAACTAATCTATTTTTATCATAATATCTCATTACTCTGTTTTATGGATTTTCTCAGCTGAATTTCATGGATTAGTAATAAATATTTACTTTTCGGAAATTTGGGCCACCACCGAGGAAGCCCTGAGAAAATGGTGTGAATGTACTTATCTATAGTGCACGAACGAGAACCCAAAATATGGATGAACGAGGAAGCATGCAAACCTATGCAAAATAGGAAAAAAAATAAAAAAAATAAGAGACGCGCACGGGATCGAGCATGTCGTCGTGGCCGGTCCCATGCCTCTCCATCTTTTCCTTTAACCTAATTTTATTATTTTCCTCATATCTTGAAACTCCCTTATTTGAGCAAACTTCCTCGTTTGAGCAAAACTCCCAGTTTTCCGTATTTCTCCACACAAGTTGAAAAAAAATAATTAAAAATAGGGAAGAGCGTCAACGGGACCGAGTGCACCGGCCGGCCGGCAATCCCACGACCGTGGCCGGTCCCACGCCTCTCAAATCCCTTATTTTAGTATTATTGCTTCTCTTATCTCATGAAACTTCCTCGTTTGAGCAAACTTTTGGTTTCCATATTTCTCCAATATTGCTCAAATCTCCAAAAAAGCCAAAAATTCAAATGGTCCAACGACCGTCCAGGTTTCTCAAATTAAATATTATTATTTTAATATTCTTAAAATTTTGGATGTACGAGTAAACTCCTACTTGCTCATTGGTGCAAAATTGAGAGTTTCAGTAAAGATCAAACTCTTCTGAAAATCGCTTAAACGACCAACAAAACACCTGAAACTTTCAGGAATGGACGTGTGAGGGACATGATGGCCTTGCACCACCATGATCGGACCTTCCCGGTCCCCTGGGCATGATGGTCGTCCGGTCTCATTTCTCTCCATAATTATTTAAAAAAAATAATTATTCATATTTTTTCAGGATTCTACAATAATTAATCCTCGTTCAGGGACATTTCTCCGTACGCTCGGAGGTCCATCTACCATTAATGGCCGTCTCTCATGCCCATTGATTGTTTTTTTCCACCCATATTAGAGAATTATCCAATTCCATGATTTAGAGTTTTCCAAAATTAAGGTTTCGAATTTACGATAATATATGTGCTCCACGAGTACATCGGTACCTCGTTTGTTTCCCGATCGAGAATGAGAGACTTCAACCACTTCAAATTACAAAAGGTCTGTCTTGGATGGGGCAAAGATAAAGCATAAAAAGAGTTTGAGATAGGTGGCGGAGCCTTTCCTAAAGCTAAAAGGGAATTCGGATTAGCGGGTGAACATCATGATCGGTGCGTATTGCAAGGAAGATTAACTTGGTTCATCTAAGGGAAAAGTTTGAGGATTCTGTCCCCAAGGATGATAGTGGAAAGGTAGTCATGGATGAATCAAGAGCTAGACATACAACTATAACTTACTTGATGCACTCTCTTGGCACCGTCTTTCCCCCTGATTTTTCGGGAAATAAGGTCAAGACATAAAGATCTTCAAAAGGAATAGAATTGTTGCGACCCTCAAATACAGATGTTCATCCAAAACAAGACCAGTAATTTTCTTTGCATCATACAGAGTGATAGTCATCTCGCCGAAATCTTTCTCTAAACCTACAAACTGTTACAACATCATAGTCTTCTGAAAAGCCTCGATTCCAGACTATAACCCCGAAGCTTTTACCAAGGCCACCACATCTGGATGCTCTATATCCAACGACCAAAAATTTCCTTGTTGGTGCTTTAGTTTATGTGCTTTATTTAGAAACCACATACAATAAAAAATTTGGGTTGTTATAATTAACGATCCATAATAATAAAATAAAAATAACATACATTAAATTTGATTTACTAACTTTGCGGCACAAACCCTAGCATCCCATGAAGATTGGTAACCAAACAAGATGGATCGATCTCTTGGCTCACCCCAAGATCTCCCATTCTTATTGGAAGGTAAAGACTCCATAACATCAATGATTTTTCTTGTTGTATCTTTTGGTGGATACTTCTTCTTCTCCTCCTCCACTACGGCTTTACCCTTATCAATAGCAAAAGTAACACTTGTTTCATCCAAGTTTTCTTCTTGAATTTCTAGATTTGGTTGTTCAAAAACCACAAGTGCACGTTCAGTTTATTCTTGAATCTCTTCTTCAGTTGCTACCAATGACAGGTCCTCCCGTGTTTCTTGTATCCGCACCTAATGGTTTACCGTGACGAGGGGCCGGAGTCGGATCATTAGAAGGCGTTACTTTTTGTGTTCTCTTCTTTTTCTTTTCATTTTCTCCATTCAGAGATGCATTTAATAAAGTTAAATACAAATCATATGGAAAATAATATTCAGATATTTACAAAGAAATGGAAAAATACGAAAGAAGTTATCATTACGGTTGAGAAATTGATACTCGACCAAACCGTAACAACATATACGACCGGGATATTTATATTATCCAAGTCGTGAACAAGATCCACGACTGGGAATTTTAACACGATTCAGCTATATCGTATGAGAATTTTAGCACGAACCAGCCTTAACAAGATTCACGACTAAGAAACATGTATTACAGCTTGGTTATCTACCATCACGGTTAGTCCATAGACAATCACACAAATTGTGAATACCGATTTGTTGTATTGTCTCGACTTTGTCCATAGACGACCACTTTCGCTAAGAGGACTTATACGTGGATAAATAAAAGATTGTGGTGTATTTGGGTACCCTCGTCTTTTCACCTGGAACCTCCAAGTTATTCAGATGCAATCACAAACTGGTCTGGGATGCATTTTGATTCTTCTTGAGCAAAAGAGTAGTTTGTTACTTCTTTTTCTTTCTGGTTTATCTGTAACCCATGAGGGTGGTACAAATATATTGTACCCTCTCCTTTTTTGGTATATATAATCTTTTCTTTACTGATCTAAAAAAATGTTGAATTATAAATTTAGATCAGGACTTAGATGCTATCTTTTTGAATCGTGCAAATAATTATATGGCGCTAACATTTCAGTTCAAGACTTAGAGGCTATTTTAAAAAGTAAATATGCCTAAGAGCTGAGACTAATCTTTAGGCTAACCGCGACGGCTCTCTAAAATTTGAGATTTAAGTTGACGACACGGCAGTTTAAATCAACCCCCAACCCCTATGATAATTCAACTTTTAAGCCTAAATTTCTCAATCGTTTCGAAAAAGAGCCGCCAGAATTAAACTTATAAAGTTTAGATATATTGTGCCTCATAATCGAGTGTTAATGAGCCAGTAAATTTTTAACTCTTAAAATCAAATTTGACACGCCCAATGATCGAACGGAAAAAGTAAAAAAAATATGCAATCAACCATTAGGCACAAATTTAATTCTTTTTTTTCGAGACACCATATGTATAAGAAACCTTATCTCTCCTAAAAAAAACTCTTTGGCGATTGAAAACCCAAATAACTGGAAACTCCACCTGCTCAGATTTGCTCCTTTGGAGACGATCTGAGCAGATCCAAATCAACAACAATCTTTCCTTGTTCTTCTATAATCCTCTATATCTTATTTTCTTAAGTTTTCATTTATTTTTCTTCGGTTTTCGATCTAGTAATCGTTTCTTTTTTAGGTTTTTGTTTGATTTTGAAATCAGGTGGAGTTTGCTATGAAAATGAAAACAAAGTCAGAGGTTTAGTTCTTTTCACAAGGAAAAAATCTTCAACAACAGATTCAACTACATCTACAACATCAAACTCATCAAGATCAAGATCATCATCACCTTCATCAAATACAACTACAAGTGATACCAAGACTCCCATTCAGACCGACTCGGACCTGTTACAATTGATTGCAACCGATTCAGAAGACTTCTGCCACCTTTGTTGTTTATGTTACTTTAGATTAGGCTAGTGTATGTAGAAAACATGGTTAGATCATTCAAATATCCCATCACTGCTTTTGGTAGTGATGCAAGTTTGTTTTGTGAAGAAACAAACTTGGCCTCCTGATAGTTTAGGCTACTTTGTTTTACAAAGTATTGAAAAAATCCGGTTTGATCTAGATCTCTTAGAGATCCCGTCACTGTTTTGTGCAGTGATGCAAGTCTGTATCATTATGAAACAGATTTGGCCGTTTGATGCGGAGTTACCACATTAGAAGTCTATTTCGATTGTAATGATTATAAGGGTTGGAGTGAAAGTTAAGAATTGGGTTAAACTACTATGATTGTATGGTAATCTGTTTTAATCTCTGTAACGATTCTGATCTCAAATCAGCAGTATCAATGAAAAGTTGAGGCATGCCTCTGAAGAGGAAAAAAAAACCCATTAGAGCAAGTCTTATGGTGGAAGAATTCCATCTTCCAAATTATATGTCATCTTAGCATTTGGAGTAGATCATGGAAGTTCATCTCTAACTGTGGAATCCAAAAAAACGCTAATCCTTTTGGCGTTTGACTAGTCAACTAATAAAAGAAAAAAAATCAGACGCAAATCCTTTCTTATCTAGCCTACGTGTACAACATGCAAGCAGTTAAAAAAAAATCTGAACATGCAAGCAGTTAAAAAAAAAATCTGAAGCTTTAAATTTGCTATCTTTGAAGAAGTATTAGATGCCGTCCACTCCAATAAAGTTGGTATATATTATTAACTCACAACCGTTGATTAGATTAAGTGGATCTAAACATTTGGAAAATGCTGTTGAGACTAGCGTTCAACGCGATTCTTTGTTGCGCTTTTTGTTTTTTTTTTTGCGGCAGATTTAACGCCATTATTAATGGCGTTGAGCGCCAATTAGATTAACGTTTTTGTTGGAATCCAAGTTTCCTTTTATAAAATCGTGAAACATGTCTTGGAAAAAGTATGAAAGATTCCTATTTGGAAGCCATTAGACTTGACATTCCACACTTTTTCCATACTTCGAATAGCTTGGAATCTACCATGGGACTTGCTGTTACGCCGCACAACAAACTTGATTTGAATTCACCAAGGGACCATAGCGGTTGGTCATGGCTCAGTGGGTAACCCGGTGATACCTATTTCTCGTACAAAGTGATACACGTGCTTGTTTATCAACTCTACTGAAATCTAAACTCTTAGAGAGAGAGCGCGCTTAGCCATGGTCGGGAAGAGAGAAAAACCCTATTATTCTCGTCAAATATCATCTTCACTAGCTAAAAGATTAAAACCAGCACCAGCACCACCACCTTTTTTAGAACCAGCTGCTGCCGAGAGTAATGATGAAATACAATTAGATGAACAATTTAACAAACCCACATCTCAGAATTCATCAATGGTTGTTGTACACAACTTATCTCACGATTGTTCTGTTCTAAATCTCAAATCTCGACTTGAAATCTACGGTTCGATTTCAAGGATTCGTATTGATCATGGTGTTGGTTACGTTACGTTTCGGTCTAGAGATTCTGCTGAAGCTTCTGTTATTGCTTCTTTGGATCCTGAATTGGGTATCACTATTGATTCTCAACAGGTATATTCTCAATTTTATGTTTCTCATACTTAATTTCGTGATTAAATTGGGTTTTTACTGAAACTTAGGGTTTCGTTGTGCTTATCCAGATTACTGATTTTGTTCCAAAAAAAAAAAGAAAAAAAAGAGACCTATATTTAGTGATTTTGAACTGTAATTTAGTGTAAATATGATATCCTTGTACTATTATTAGTGAAGTTGAATAATGAGGATTGAAAAAGTTAAGATTTTCCTGGAAGAGATGTCTTAGGGTTTGGTATATTTTTGCCCTAAATAGGTTTGGTATATTTTTGCCCTAAATAAGCTTTTGCTGATTTTGGACCCCTCACCTCTCTTTGACAAGGCATTGCCCATTATTCAGTTACCCTTGTGGGGGAATTTACTATCTTTTGGCTAAATTGTTTGAAGAAATTAGGATTTCTAACGATTCAACATGTTTCATTAGCAAAGTATAAAATGGGTACCATATAGAGATGGATTTTATTTTATTTTCCATTACTAATTATGTTGATCACATACCATATGTATAGGGGAACTTTTATTTGCGCTGTGCCACTATCAGATTAGGTTGTCATACACTTAAATTATCACCAACCTTTCGACCCTGTTCTCTAAAAACTGGAAAGTATTAACTTTTAGACCGTTGCCCCATGTCTTTATGCACGAAGCTTGGCTGGCATCTCTTGAAAATGTATTAGCAATATGATTGAATTATTGGTCAGATGCCTGATATGGTCGAGTATCATAACACATAAAAGTTGGGAATATATGAGCCAGATTAGGACTTAGACCAAGTGTTAGATTAGAAGTTTAAATTGTAGGCCAACTGTAGGTGAAACTAGATTAGGACAGCAAAGTTAAGAGAAACCTCTTAGATTCACAACCCTGCCAAACTGCCTAGCTTTTAACCATGTTCTTGCTTAAAGGCCAAGTGTTCCATTCTAACATGAAGTATGAGTAACATGCTAGATATATCATAATTTATTTGTTTTTGGTTATGCAGGTCGTGGTATCTTGGTCAAACAATCATTCTCCTAGTTGGAGGGAAGGAGTTGACAAGAAATCTCCTACATCCAGGTTGCTGCGTCCTGAAATACCTCTTAGAAAACATGGTAGAGGTAATAAGCTAAATAATAATAGTAGTAGTAGTAATACTACAAGAAATCCTAGAAATGCACCAGACTTGCCTTTCAAAGGACGAGAGATCATTGCTTATGACGATCTACTTTGAGACGAAATTGAGTTCTTCATTGTAGAAGCTGGAAGAATCCAACTCAGGTCTCAGGGGTGCGCTGGTAGATGTCACTAGTTATGAAGCAGAACTATTTCCTTTGTGACTGCATTGTTAAGTTAAATGAAAAAATGTCATGTAACTAATGTTTTCTTTCACTGCACTACTTTGCTGCTGAAACTTGTGTTTCTTGTCAGTTTTTCTTTCGTGTTGTAATCATCTTTGAGTAGATAAGTGTACCAATGTACCATTAAATGTTGGTTTCAAAAACTAACATAAAACTGTGACAATGAACCAAGTCAGTTGGATAATATAGGGGTTGTGGAGATTTTTTTTTTTTTTTTTTTTTTTGATCCTTCAAAAGGATAGATTAAAAGGCACACACTGTGTGCCAGCATATACAACTAAAGAGCGAACTGCACACGAAAAAAGCAACAAAATCGAAATACAGCCAAAGCAAAGTTGCAAACAACAAAGAAAAAAGACAATTGCCAATTGGCGGAACGATAAACAAACAACAAAAAAAAAAGACAATTGCCAATTGGCGGAACACTGCCTAACAAATCAACACTTTCAATAGTAACATTAGTGTCAAAGACATTCAATATGGGTTGTGGAGAATTTTTAAAACTCCAATTTTCTGTCATTCAATAGTAACATTAGTGTCAAGTGTTCTACTCCCTCCCGTTCCTTTTTAATAGGCTGGTTTTGTTTTTAGAGAAAATTAAGGAAATTAAAAGAAATAATAATTGAAAGTGATCCTCATGACACTTTCAATAAAAGAAGTCAAGTGAAATGGTCCCCATAACACTTATCACCAAAATAAGTAAAGTGAAATGGTTCACATGGCACTTGTCATCAAAAGAAGTTAAGAGAAAAGTGGTCTTAGAAAACTAAAGTAACATTTGACTTTTCCAATTAGGAAACCAGCCTATTTTTTGAAACATCTATTTATAGAAACCAGCCTATTAAAAAAGAACGGAGAGAGTATTATATATTGCTCGTGCCGTAACATTTTTGATCTAGTAACATTATAATCAACATTATCTTAACTTTTTTTTTTTTTTTGTTAAAATTGAGAAATTTGTCTTTCGCCAGGAATTAGTTGATCTAGTAGAAAATGCTCAATCAGCGCGGCAAACAACAATTTTTTCTACCGGCTGCATCACTCATTACGGCAAGAATCACTAATGAGAAAGAAATACAATAACACAAACTAGTTTTTTTGAGGGGGTGGGAGGGGGCCGGTTGCCGACCAAATCAATTACACCAACCCCATTAGGCCGCACATACACATCCTTTTATAGTAGTGTTAAAGTACAATCAATGTCAACTCCCAATCATCATAATTAGTGTCATTTTAGTCACTGGTTAGTGATTACTTCAAAAACGCCAAACCAACAGAGATCCTGTTTTTGAGCTTTACCAAAATCATCATTCCGTCCATGACCTAAAAGCATTTCTAAACAGAGAGAACAAACCCCCAAAAGTAGAAATCAGAATAACAATGGAAAAAGAGAAACAACATCAAGCTTCTTCAATCATATCTCGATCAACTCCTGATCTTTATCTTCAACAAGTTCGTAGCTTTCTTCATTTCTTTATCTCATCAATGTGTTTTACAGTCGTGGTTTTCATTTTAATTTCTTTGATAATTTGCAGGAAGGAGATCAGGATGATAAAGATCTTAACGTTGCTGTTAGCTCTCGTGTAAGTTCTTCAATTTTTTCTCTAATTAATTGAATTTCTGCGAAAGGGTATGATGGGTATGATTTTTTTGGTGAAAAGGTGTGATTTTTATTTTATCAGGTGTTGTATCTGTTGGGAGATATAACTTCTGGACCGGCGTATCGTTTCGCTCAATGGTTGGATTCTGTTCGGAAAAGGAGTTTTCCCCACTCTAATCGACTTTCAGGAAATTTCGAGAGTCTGATATTAAGGTCTTATAAACTTTTTCATTAACTTTTTTTTTTGTTCTTGTTTTTAACCATGGAGTAAGTGACTGAAAATTTCTGAAATTTTTTGAATTGATTTTGAGAAGTTATATAGCAGTAATCACAATGTGATTTTGATGAAACATGGGGTTGTTGATTTTTAGTGCAGGGGAACAAATTGCGGAAGCGAAAGGGTTGCAGAATATAGAGCAAGTATTGGAGATAAGTTTATGGGAAAGGCTTGGTAAAGCTACTATGTTAGATATTGAATCCTCTCATTTTTCATGGAATACATTGTCTTCGTTGCATCGTACCGAGCATAGTAGTAGTACGGAACAATCTGAAGATGAATTGAATAAAGCACTAGAGGTTACGGTGAATTCGGGGGGAGTTGTCTTCTTTGGGTTGTTTAGTAGTGCGACGAATGATGAATTATTCCAACAAGAGGCTGCTGCAGTTATCAAGATTTCGTCATCAAGGATGGCCACACAGTCCGAGCGCCTGGGTTATGAATTTGCAAAATGGATGGGAGTTCGAACGCCACAGGTCAGTACTCCCAGCATATTTTTGTATCGTTTTTAATCTTTTTTTTATGTCTGTCAAATAATGATTTTGTTAAGGAAAGAAAGAGATTAGAAGACCCATGATTAGGGTCAAGAACGAAAGAGCAAATATTAGTTACATGAGAATCTAGAGGCTTTGTGCATTATCTCATAAGCTGGGAGATTATTTGGTATGCCTATAGTAGCTTCCATCGCACCTAGACAGAGCAAAGCACCTCTTTTAGCCATTCAATCTAGCCAAAGTTGATCTCCTTAGGATGTTCTCGAAAGAGATCATATTTAAAGCCTGTGGGGCATTCTTCCACCTTTGACTGCTCAATGAATTTCGTTGAGCATTTAATCTAGTGAAGTATGAATTCTTAACGTGAAAAATTGTGTGGACTATGTCAGGCAAGAGTGGTTCATAATTCTAGCCCGGAGTGGCAAGAGATTAAGCAAGCCGTGGAGAAAGCAAGGGATGCAGCAACTTTGGTGGGAGATGATGCTGGTGAACTTACATGTTCAGAGTTGCTGGAGGCTCTTGAACTTAGCAGATGCCTTTTCCTGATGAAGTGCAAACAGAACTTAATCATATTTTAAATGAGGTGTTATTTAATATTGCAGCAGCGTAAATGTGGTTTTTTTGCTTTCTTCCCATTATTGAGAACATAAATAACCACATTATCAGTAAATCAAGGGATGCGATGTTGCTTTGAGTGGGAAAAACATTGAAAAAAAAATGTTGACTTACTGATGGTGTGGTTATTCTGCCAGTCTAACTTGTACTTGTACGGTGATATGTGACCATCACCCGTAGAATCAGTCAGTTCGGATGATTAGGATCATCCATTCAGATTGATTTCATGGAGGCTGGTTTGGAAGGAAGCTTAAAATCTCATGCTGCAATTCACTTCAAGTACTACATTTACATTTTCGACTGATACTTAAACATCTTTGTGTTGCTTATGCAGTTACATCCATGGATCTCCTCTCCTAGAAAGCTCCAGTGCGTTCGATTCACTGGAAGCTTCTGAAAAGACAGCGGCATCCGTGGGCAGAATCTTGATGTTGGACCTCGTTATTAGGAATGAAGATAGACTACCGTGTCGTCAGCTTAGGTGGCGTGGAAATCCTGCAAATCTCCTAATTTCTGCGAAACCACTCTCTGAAAGCATTGATGCCATGGATGAAACTTTTGGCTCAAGAATAATCGAGACTCTTCCGAAAGAGAGACGGGCTAGCTCAGTTGATGGTAGATTAAGTATTTGTGATTCTGAACTTCTATCTCATAACTCAGAAGCTTCTGTAATGAGTCCTAAATCCACCGACTGGAACTTAAAAGAGGGATGGAATGAGAAAGATGGTGATTTCGACATCATTGCAATAGATTCGGGTGTCCCTCGCCGTCCACCAGCAGGGAAACGTGCAAATGACCACGCAAATTACCCCAAGCTAGTTGAGCTTCTTCTCAATAGTGCCGAGTATTCCTCGAACCTTTTATATGACATCACAGTAGGAAAAATTGGGTGCCCTGCACCTGAAGAGGCTGATGAACACACTGATTTGTGCACAGCAGACATGACCACAGTTGTCAATGAGTTCAGAAGCGGGTTCCGTGCTGCACTCAAGGATTTGCAGGGATTTAATATTTTTCTTCTTAGGCTTTATCAGAAACTGGATAGCCTTCTCAAATTGTTTTTGACAATTATCGATAAGAATACAGCAAGGGATTGTGATAAGGATGATTCTGCAGTTTCAGACCCATTATCTCATGCCAATTGTGTAACTCCTGTAACTAAGGAACGTGTAGTAAATGAGACGCATGGTGATTTAGATGACATGGAACTGCAACGAACACACCGCAGATCTTCAACTGCTGGACTCAAAGAAAGCCCAGATTCAGCATCTCCCATCTCACGAGAGAATTGGCATGGTAAATATAGTAAAGATAGTGGGGATCCTCTTCGTAGTCTGCGCCTAACATCAAAACTCCGTGACTTCAACAGATATGCCAAGGTTTGCTATATTTCTGATTATCCTCTGAGTGGGTACATTTGTTTGGTTAGCAATTTTTGTTTTCTTCCTTTGTCATTCAATTATTTTGTTGCAGGTTGATGCTGAACTGCACAGAGAATTGGAGCAGTGGAATGAAATGCTTAAAACAGATGTAATTAAACTATGCCAGGACCATAATTTCCATACAGGGTTTTTCGAAGGGAGTGAAAATAATAGTGTAGTCGATGCTTATGAGTTGAAGGTAAGGTTCCCTTTCTTTTTGTAGTGCAGTCTTGTAGTGGGTAGCATTGGAACTGTAATGAGAACAGATTTCATGCAGGTTAGACTTGAGCACATTCTTGAGAGGATAGCCTTGATATCCGAGTCAGCAAGCACGGAGAAACCATCTTTCATTGCTGGGAGTCTCTTCATTGGTGGAGCTCTAGCCGCTAAATCTGTATACACTCTTCAACATTTGGGCATCACACATATATTATGTTTGTGTTCAAACGAAATCGGCCAGTCTGATTCTCAGTATCCAAACCACTTTGAGTACAAGAATTTCTCGGTTAGTTATTCCATCTTGGTATAAGAGTTGCTTCTTTAGCTTGTCATGATTAAGGGAGGGGTTCATTAATAAGATTTTCTAGATTTTTCTTATAAACTTTTTATCATACTAACTAGGTTATAAATTGCCTTGATTCTCTTGCCACATTCAGATATTTGATAACGAGGACGCAAATATCAGCAAACTCTTTGAAGAAGCTTCTGATTTCATTCAAATGGTTGAGAACTCAGGCGGGAAGGTTCTAGTACATTGCTTTGAAGGAAAAAGCAGAAGTGCCACAGTTGTTCTTGCCTACTTGATGCTTAGAAAGTAAGAAAGGTTTATGCATTCACCAAGTACACCTGTAGATCTACACCTCGTCAGTATATCATGTTCTTACACAATATACTAACTTGTATTTTTGCCATTGTAGGAACTTCACTTTATTAGACGCATGGAATACACTGAAAAGGGCACATCGTAGGGCACAACCCAACGATGGGTTTGCGAAAACCCTTCTGGATCTTGACAAGAAACTTCATGGGAAGGTATCGATGGGGTGGCAAAGAAAGAGGCCTAAGATGCAAGTATGCCCTGTGTGTGGGAAGAATGCAGGTCTAAGTAGTAGCTCGTTGAAGGTCCATTTGCAGAAGTCACATAGAATGATCTCATCAGGCACCGTAGAAACTGCCATGAAAACGCATAGAGTGATATCTTCAGGCAGTGTGGACAGCGCCATGACTATGGAAATACATAAAGTGTTGGACACTATCAAGTTGAGCAGAGGCGGAAGTGTAAGTCCAACCGAGAAGCAATCTCAGTCGATGCTTGATGGATAGATTTGGATCGATAAAAGTTTAAAACTGGGTCCCATAGCGTTGCACGAGTCTTATTACTTTTTGCCAGTCTGTTGTACTGGTATTATTGTAATATTTGACTAGTGATATAGATTTATAAAGGATTTTAGACTTCCCATCACTGGGCTAACCTGAATCACTAGTGGCTCTATGCAGTTAATACACAGGAAAAAAAAAAGAGCATCGATAATATATAGTTGATGGTCATCATAATACTTCCTCTGTTCTTTCTGGAAAAAAAATGAGTTCACTTTTTCATTTTAGTCTAAAAATAAGTCAAAAATGTGAAATTATCTCATTTCAAAAAACGGAGGGAGTTTATAGTTGTTGGTTTCATTAGGATTACCGAGGGAGTTTATAGTTTATGGCAATCAAAAAAATAACATCACCCAGTACATGGTACTGGTTACTATCAAGTATATCGACTACGATTAAACACCAAATATAAATTTTAAGTGCACACACAGTACTGGACATATCATTTCTGTTGGATACCCCAAATTCCGCCTTGAGGATTGGATTTGATTGTGACGGTGAACTCCCCAAGACTTGGTGTTTTCGATTTGAGTAAAGAATTGAATATTATGGAAGGTCATACTATTGTCGAGGAAAACCCAATTCACAGTTATGATTGATGATGAGGATTCCTAAATTGTTCTGATTACAACCTCAGAAACAGAAACCAGTGGTGATGAAATTACATTTATTAATGAATATTATAATAGATTATTCCTTGACTTCATCGGGGTGAGCACTAGCAGGGACCATCTTGCGTCCGGCCATGTGGACCACCTTAGCCAGGTGCCAAGGGTAACCTGGGCTTTCCTGGAGGTCGCAAGCGACGCACTTGCCAGAAAACAATCTGGTGCAATAGAGCTCCCCACAGCACCACCTGCGCAGGAACCCACAGTGTTCATTTAAGTCCCCACACGCTCCAACATGGCCTGCAGCAGAACTGAAGATTAGAGAAACGAAGAAGGTTTGGGTGATAGGATTCATTGTCAGGAAAGAGTGTTTCTGGTTTTGAAGAAGAGTAGTTTTCACCAATGTCTCGATGCGTCCCCTGAAATAGTTCTCCACCACATGATCTATACAAGAGATCTAGATGGAGACGGGGAAACAAGGCTTTCTGATCAAAGAGGTTGTTTACAATACTATCTAGACCCCCCTACTTACGTTGCCTTCAACCTACTTCGATTTTGGACAATATACCACACAATGACCATCTGGTCAAACCGTTGACAATATACTTTTAAAATGCAACACTGCTCGAGTGCCAAGTTACTTCGGGTAACCATCAAAAAGCTGGCTAAGTATGAATCTAGCTACTTATTCACGAATTCCATATGCACATTTCAGTGTACATATTTCTGATTTTTATCAAAAAGAATTTTCATTGATCAAAAGGAAGATTTCATATATAGCAGCTTGTACAACTTGCAAGTTGCAAAACTGAGCAAAAGAGATCCAACTTAATTGTCCAAACATACTTTGCTACCAGACTCCATATAGATAGTGCACAACACATGCTTGCAACATCACATGACTCTTCAACAACCTTAAAGACATAATACTACTGACTTTCCTTCCAAGTGAACTACTGGAGTGGTGCAAAAAAAAAAAACAAGAACAACCTGGTCGTCCTTTTAAAGATGAACTGCTGTAAATTTAGTTCAGAGGCCCAATGAATAGCACGCAAGAAATCCCATGCTTCTGCTTGAGCTACACTACGTACGCTTTCTGGTATATATAAAGCTCCCCATTGCTCCAGAAATTCCCCTACATCATTCCGAATTAGCATGTCAGTACCTATAACAATGTGCTTAGGTAATAATGAAGCGATCGACAATGTTCCTAGGTAGTAATCAAGCGTCATTATTAATTTTATAAAACCCAAAAGGAGCGAGAGTCTAGTGTAATTCTGGAACTCTATCTACCTGCAGAGAAGGGTTAGTAGAGTGTGTGATGGTAGCTCAATGAAGCAAATGATGGTAGTTGAGAATATGATGTCGAAAGTTGAAACATATTCGGTAACATGAACAAAAAACAAAACAATGGACTGACAAATAGGACGACAGATCCAAAGGACTCGATCATAACCATATCACTATAACATGGAAAAGAATATCATTCCCACGGGTTTTAACTCTTACTGCAACCCGAAGTGATGAATATGAACTCAACTCAAATGATATATCACCAACAAAAAGCAGGTATACACTCCAACAAATAGGATTCACTACCCTGAGATTCCTGACAGTTATCAGAACCAAAACCAAAAGCTTTGTTATGTTTTTCTCTAGCTAACATTCATAAACATTTGAGAGCAAAAGCTAGTACAAGCAACTATGTACGTGATAGAGAACATAAATATATATACATACCCATTAAGATCAACAGCTATGCTCTTCTTATCACTGGAATTATTGTCGGCTTCGACGTTGCAAGAAATGGCAACACCTCAAATTCATAAGATGATATAGGACCACGTAAATGAGAACTAATTGAGAGCAATTGTGATCTTCTAGTTAATATGTTGTACTGAAAAATGTATTCGTCACTCTGCAAGAAAACAACGTTCCTATCCAACGGACTAAAACCTAAAGGTTTCAAGTTCGTTATCCTGGTGTTGTTCCAGTCAGAACCTGCTAACATTTCATTTACGTTAATCTTTTGAACTACTTTCCAAGACCATTGTTCACTGGAGTCATCATTTTCCTCCTCTAGCAGCCAAATACTAACATTCATCTGCTTGCTTTCTATTCTAATGTAAAAGATACACCCTTCTGACACAGTAAGACATGACGGAGCAGCGCTGGGTGATCCGTAGTCATCTTCTTCTTCGTTCTTGGGCAAATCAATCAGCATACACTCACCACAACCCCCTACCCTGTTCTTGATATCATAAGCTATAATCTTATTTGTTTCTATAATCCAGTACAAGCGTTCACTTTGATCACTAACTACTTTCTTCGTGTCTTCGTACAACATAGTGATTTTATCTGAGCACAAAACCTTATGATTTTTCCATTTACCTGTACCAGAAGAAAATATTCTTAAATAGAATTTCTTTGCAGGTAATTTTATTTCTGGTATACAAACCACCTTGAAACCAACAGGATTAGTGTTCCAGGTGGATGATGACGATTCACATACCAAAACATGAGATTCATGCTCATCATTTCCATATGCTGAAACGTACAGTTCACGCCATTTTCTGGTGAGTGGATTCCAAATCAAATAGCAGAATTCATCTCCATTGTTACAATAACGAAAGGGAAGCAAACCATTGCTAGCACTTAAAACACATCTTCTATAACCTAAAAAGAATCGGCAAGGACCTAAAACACATCGTTGTTCTTGTGCATTTTCTGGAAGGTAATCAAAAGAAAACCCATCACGGATATACTCTTGATCAGATATGAGATAATCAGAAGAATCCGTATTTGAAGAAAATACGATCGGAATTGTTTGGTAAGGACTAAGAGGTCGACGAAGTTTATAAAAGAAAGTGCATAGATTTAATCTCCCGGTCATAAAATTAGTGCCAGAGATTAGAAGATATCATTGTTTAGAAATAAGTTTCAACTGAAAGATTAATTTTAGAGGAAGATAAGTGAATATCACAAACCAGATATCTTCTGAGAGATAATCAATGACATTGATTTTCTCCTTCGTATCATCATCTGAAATATAATCATCTATCTTCTGGATTTTGTTTCTGCACTGTTTATTAGCTTTTGGTTTCTTCTTCAACTTTCTCTTCGAAAAAATTTCCACCATAGCAGAAGAAGCTGGTAATGGAAGAAAGTGATTTGGTTGAGAGAGGAATCTGAAGAAAATTTTCAAAAGCCATTGATAAGATCGGCAGATAAAAATGGTAACCAAATCTTCAAAATATACGCCGGAAAATATTCATTATGACTTTTCAAAATGAGTGCGAATTTTCGAAATCTGCTGCTTTCTCGGCGGTAAATGGGATGAAGAAAGACTGGGTTAGGGTACCGAATGAGAAGTTAAGGGGTAACCATTCTGAGCCTGACTCACCGAGTAATACAGCCGATCTGAGTTCTGGGCCTGTGGACCAGCAGGTTGATGCATCTTCAACTGTCAAGGTGAAATCACCAAGTTTATGTCCATTCATCGCAACTCGCAAGAGCTTTGGAGAAACCTCGGCAATCAAAAAAACAAAATGAAAGCGATCCTGCAAATAGGAAAGCATCAACATTAAAAAAAGATCTATAGAATTTTTTTTAAAGCGACATGACCATTCAACTGCAAAGAATGTTCAAATGTTGTCGGGGATCGCAATGTAGAACTTGATAGAGAATGAATCTACTGACCCCCTGGGAACAGCACTGCAAGGAATGTGCATGCATGAGATCTCTCGGCAAGTTGATAAAACTAAGCTATGCATATTGCATGGTCTTTCTATACCTGGTCAGGTCCTAAAGAAGTATCAAAACCTCGTACAAATATGGTTTCACGAGCAAAGCCAAGTACAACAGGATGGCCCAATGAGTATTCGCCATCCAACTCAACTGCCTGCAATGGTAAATTAATTACGAGTAGTATTTTGAATACAGAACTTTCGACTAATTCTAAAGCATAAGCTGGGAATTCAAGTCTACCTTCTTTGCACCTTCTTCAGTTGCAAAATCAATATGGCAAGTTCGCCTGACATCCCCATTTTCAAGTAACGAGAAACGCACATCAACAATTTCCCCAGCCTGTTTAACGAATTCAATCCTACAACAGCGGGAACAAAAGAGTGTTGCTAGTCACAACCCGGGTGGATACTGGTTTTTATAGAGCGCGCCAGCAGAATGGAAACCTCCAGGAATACACGTGTCTTCCAGAGAACAACCTGTTTTTTTACAAGGAGCATTAGTTAAGTACTCCTCAAAAATGCGTTCGCAGCTTGCTTTCTGTTTGAGAAATGAATTTCATGGTTTTGCTGATTGATTTGGGTAATCCAATCCGTGCATCTTTACTTCTTTAGAGAACAAAAAAAATTAAAAAAAGTATGAGGGAACCTTTCTTTTTGACTTTGGTCAACAGGTATTTCACCCAAAATTAATTTTGACCGTTTTCCAATACAATCTAGTCATTGTTCTTGATACGCGCGCCATATCCTCCGAAGTCCTACCAACATGAGGAATAGCTCAACCAGACATCTTCTGTTAAAAAAACGTCTAGCAAGTGGAGTATCCACACATTGCTTCAATTTCATTTTTTCCAGCAGACTTTGCAAGACAATCAACCACACCATTCCACTCTCTATATTGACGCCTGAACAGAATACTTGAGAACTTGTTCTTCAAAATGTTGATATCTTCGGCAAGTCTTGGCATTTTCCATGGGATCTGACTGCCCCTTCACACATTTGGACTGCGAAACTGGAACAGCTTTCAATTTCCACCTTCTGTATTCCAAGATCCACAGCAACCTTGAGACCATCGCGTACAGCACATAGTTCAGCTTCATTATTCCCATTAATGTAAATTTGTTTACAATAACAGGCCTCAAGTGCAATCTCGTACTACCAGGTTTTCTACAAGATGAGAAAACAGTTCACATGGTCTAAATATATGAAAAGCTTCTAAGAATTCTGAAGACTGAACCCTAAAACTTCCCTACAATTTTTGCTGCACTGAACCTAGAGGTTTTATGGTGAATTTTCTTACTTGGTTCATGACTTACTTACAAGCAAAAATATAACATCACCAAATATACAATTTTAAGTGCGCACACAGTACTAGACATATCATTTCTGTTGGATCGCCGGCCATTCACCCCGAATTCCGCCTTGTTCCTCCTTCAGGTTAATAATCATCATCAAATTTAGTTTTCTTTCCTGCATTTAAAGAGTCCGTTTGGATTTCGAATTGTTATGAACTAAACAAACAAAAGATGTAACATACATAATTACAACAGAATTTCAGAATTATTAAAACTAACCTGATGGAAGATGGTAGATGTTTCCATCTTTTCCTATGCCAGCACGTCTTCCACGAAGTCTCATGCTAACACCTGTTGGTTGAACATCAAGTCAAACTGGCATAGCATCTTTAACTGTCAAGGTGGAATCACCTAGTTTATGTCCATTCACCGCAAGAGCTTTGTGGATATCTCGGGAATCAAAAAACTCCATGAAAGCAATCCTGCAAATACAATAGCATCAACACTATAACAGATCCGTGGAACAGAATAAATGATGGCGACATGAAATTCATTGACATAACCATTCAACAGCAAAACAGGTTGAAATGTTGTCTAAACATTATCAAGCTACGGCACTGATTGTAACCAAAAATATTTTTAAAGAATTGCAATGCAGAACATGATTGAAAATTTACTAACCCTCGAGGAATACCAGTGTAACAAAATGTTGGAATGTGCATCCATGAGATCTCTCCACAAGTTGATAAAAGCTCTACTAGGGAGCTCTGGACCTGTTTGATGGGAAAATTAAATTGAGTACGGAACCAACCAATTGTCAGACAAAAAACTAAGCTCTGCACAAACTTTCTATACCTGGTCAAATCCTAAAGAAGTATCAAAACCTTGGTTTCACGAGTAAAGCCAACTACAACAGGACGGCCCAACAAGTATTCGCCATTTAACTCAGCTGCCTGCAATGGTAAATTAATCACGAGTACAATTTAGAGTACAGAGCTTTCGAACTAGTTCTGGAGCATAAGTTGGGAAGTCCACCTTCATAGCAGCTTCTGCAGTTGCAAACTCAATATGGCAATTTCCCCAACAATTTCCATTGTGATCTAACGAGAAACGCACATCAACAATTTCCCCAGCCTGTTTAAAGAACTCGACCCTACAACAGCAGCAGCAGAAGAGTGTTAACGCAATGAAATTTGGCGAAGGTTAGAAAGTAAGAGTTAACATTGGCATATACTCACACATCAGATTCAGTAGTGGAAAATGATAGGTTCTTGGCAACAAGTGTTATCGATGCTCCATTGATTTCCATTAGAGGTCGAATTTTAATATCCCTATCACACAAGTATTTTCCATCCAACTCTAATGCCTGCAATCGTAAGTATTTAAAATACAGCACTTTCGACTAATTATGGAGCACAAGCTGAGAAGTCTACCTTGTTTACAGCTTCTTCAGTTGCAAACTCAATAAATCAGGTTCCCTTGCAATGTTCAAACCTATAGCGCGCTTCAACAACTTCCCCAGCCTGCTAAAAGAACTCAATCCTACAACAGCAGCAACAGAAGAGTGTCAAGACGATGAAATGTGATCAAGGTCGAAAAGAGTAACGTGTAAAGTTAACACATATACTCACAGTTCAGACTTATTCACGGAATTTGAGGTGACTGGCAACAACTGTTTTATATGCTCCAGCGATTTCCACCTGAGAGCAACAGATGAGTTGGAATTGAACATAAGGCATAAATACTGGCGTCAGGATTCTATGAAATAATGCAATGTTGAGCAAAGACTATGAATGAGTAAATCCAAGAGAAGCAACAACATAGGAAGGACCATTTTTGATTAATAGTTGTTAGAAAGGAAACACTCAGCAATAAAATGTATCTATCACAACAGCCAGATTGTGCAAAAAGAGTCAATAATCAAAACATAATTTTAATCAAAAACGGAAACTAGATGCAAAAAGACTTTCAACCTAAATCAATTAAAACCCTAAACCCGGTACCAAAAAACATATCGGAGGAACGGAGGAAGAAGAAGAAAAGGAGGTTAACATACATCTGGTTTTTCGCTGAATTTACCCATTCTGTCTAAAATTTGATCAACCAGACGAGAAAAAAAGTGGCTAGCCACAACCCTGATACTGTTTTTTTATACAGCTCCAAGAGAAAGGAAACTTCTGGGAGCACACGTACCGTGCTCAGGCTAGTCCTCTTAAGTTAGTCCGGATAAATAGACGGTCCAGAGGAGAGGAAGAGATCAAAATGAACGACTTAGAACTTGATTGTTCTAAGTTTTGCTTATGCACCTTAAAATTTCCCCTACAATTTTTGCTGCATGTACTGAATCTCTAGGCTTTATGGTGTATTTTCTTACTGGTTTCATAACTTACATACAAAAATGTCACATTAAAAACCTACGAGCAAACAAATACTATTACCACCCAGTACATGGTACTGATAAGTGTATAAAATTATGATTAAACACTATGCGTTATTTTTACAAAAATGATGATTTTTTGATAGCAGATTTTAAGTGCACACCCAGCACCCGAAATGTAATTTACACACTGTTGACAGAAAATCTACCAACCCCAATGTAACATTAGTGTAAGGAAATGTTGGAATGTCCATCCATAAGATCTTTCCGCAGGTTGAGAAAAGCTCTTCCAGGGAGCTGTGGATCTGTTTGTTGGAGAAATTAAATTAAGTATGGAACCAACCAATTAACAGGAGAGAAAAAACAAAGCTCTGCCCAAACTTTTTATACCTGGTCAAATTTTATAGACGTATCAAAACCCCAGACATATATGGTTTCACGAGCAAAGCCAAGTTCAAGAGGACGGCCCAACCAGTATTGGCCATTCAACTCAGCTTCCTGCAATGGTTAATTAATCATGAGTACAAATTTAGTATACATAACTTTCAAAATTCTGGAGCATAAGCTGGGGAGGTTACCTTCTCCACACCTTCTTCAGTTGCAAACTCAATATGGCAATGTCCACTGAATTTTCCATTATCAAGTGAAGAGAAACGCACATCAATAATTTCCCCAGCCCGTTTAAAGAACTTGACCCTGCAACAGCAGCAACAAAAGAGTGTTGAGACAATGAAATGTGGCGAAGGTTAAAAAGTAAAAATAGGATATATATATACTCACACATCAGATTTAGTAATGAACAATGATAGTGCTTGGCAATAAGTGTTTTTGATGCTCCAGTGGTTCTGGTTCCATATCGGCCAACTACAATTTCCCAGTTACACAAGTTTTGGCCATCCAACTTCAATGCCTGCAATGATAAATTATTCATAGAGTAAAAGCTAACACACATCACTTTCGACTAATTACGGAGCACAAACTGAGAAGTCCACCTTCTTTGCAGCTTCTTCAGTTGCAAACTCAATATGGCAGCTTCCCTTGTACTCAATATGGCAGCTTCCGCTGTGTAGTTTATCATAGCACGCATAAACAACTTCGCCAGCCTGTTTATAGAACTCGATTCTACGATGACAACAACAACAACAAAAGAGAGTTCAGAAAATGAAATGTGATAAAAGTCAGAAATAGCAACGTACAACGTTGGCATATATACTTACAGATCAGACTTATGGATAGAAAATGGTATGTTCCTGACAGTAACTGTTTTAGACGCTTCAGTGCTTTGCACTTGAGGTGCAGAAGGGGTCGTTGGCTGCAAAATAAGGCATACATATGAGTTAGAATTGAACATGGGACATAACCAGAAATAGTTTCTTATAATTCAGTAGTACTCTATTTAGCAACATAGTAGTTGCCATTGTCATTGGGAGATGCGGTGGTCCTTGCCATCGTCTGGAATCTCCACAATCAACTTGGGAATTAGTAGTTGTGGCCAGTGGGACTAGATTCCTGGATGATTGCAATTAAACAGAATAAGGTGATTACCACTACACATGGTCAATGATGCCAGCTTCACTTGCTGACATAAGAGTTTTTTCACTATCTATTCTGTACCTTCCTTAGCATGCTTCGCCATACATCTTCCACATTGCCTACTGCATGAATTTCTGCATATAAAAGAAGGGACAGATTAATCAGATAAATTTATACCGAGACCACATAAAAGAAAGAAAAGACGATGTGCCCAATCTTCTCGACCAGAGCTTATAATTTCTCTATTTAGAGTTGAACCAAGAGTAGCAGCAATACAAGTATTGATTTATGAAAAATATCTAATCTGTCATTTGGTTTCACTGTTAAACAACAAACAACATTTCCGTTCACACAGAAAAATGGACAAACACTGTTATGTATAAAATGGTAAAGGGCAAAATTAAGGAAGAATAACTCACTTGATGAAAAACAGCAGCACGACGAATCTTATTCTGCCACCAGATAATCCATGAAAGCCAGATACTGATCCATTGATTCATCTACATAATGAAGTGTTTTTCTGAACTTGAAGAATAGAAAAGTGGGGAGATCTTTCCGTTATTACACCAACCCAGACCCCAAAATCTGGATAGAACGAAACATTTTCTAACTAATTGTGTCAATATCTACCGTTCCATTTCGATTAAAATGAATAAAAATCAAAACACAAATTTTCTCACCAACGAATTGATGATGGTCGAAGTGAGATCCATGAATGTCCTCCAAATGAAATTTAGGCTTTTTTTCCTTCTTCTGGTTTTCGTTTAACTGAGCTGTGGCTAAAAAAAAGGAAATCAAAGTGTGGGTTATGTCCTCAAGTTCGATTTGGGTATGTTTGATGCCTAGTTGCAAAAGATTTTGATTTCTTTTCGTGCAGCGATGGAAGCGGGGTAGTTCTGTACTAGGGACCAAGATTGTGGGGTGTAAATATGCATGTTGGTGGTGTTAATTATTGTCGGCACTAGTTCAAGGCAAGGTTCGAAAAACGGGTCACGACCCAGGTCACAGGTACTAGGCGTGACCGTTATAACGTGTTTTGACGGGTGTGAGCACGTTTTGGGTCAAAAACGCGTTATATAGGAATAAAACGCGTTTTTTTGACGTTTTTTTAAAATAACGGGTGTGATAACGGTTAAATAAGAAAAATAAATAATTTGTGATCTGAATTTCCTATGTAACGGTAATTACAGTTGTGAAGACGGTTACAACGGGTCTAAATAACGTTGTTACTACGTTTTTTCATTTTTTTTGGTTTAGTTTATTTATTTGATTTTTTATTTATTTGTTTATGGGTTTTTAACATACAAATTTATGGATATCTAGTAAAATTCACAACCCTAAGTCTATGACTTATAACAATGCATTGTAGTTATCGTCTACCGACAATATTTATACACGCATACTATCACTATCCACTTGATATGTTCAAGTTGTCACTCGAATAGTTCAATGCATTCCCCAATATTTCAATAATGCATATTCGGATTCAAAAGCAGTCAAAACTTTGTTGTCAAATAATACTCCTAGGCTCTTAGCTACTTGCACAAGACTAACCAACAAGGAATGAAACAGGAAGAGAGTCAGAGACTAGCTAGAGAAAAAGAGAGTGAGAGAATTGAACAAGAAGAGAATTGCTAGCTATTTCGATTTGCTAGCTATTATGTCTTCTTGCCCAAAGGAATGCTTTAAAAGGACAAGAAGAGAATTGAAATGAAATCAATACCTCTGGTTCTCTGGTTCTCTGCTTCTTGCTCAAAGGAATGCTTTACATTTTGAATTTCTCAAATACAAGTTTACGAGGTAATATTAATTATTTTTTGTAGATTTTTCATTCAATTAGAGATATAATTTATTAATACATTATTAATTTATTTATTATCGTTTTTTTCTTTCATGATGTTAGAGTAGTGAATATAGATGTTTGAGAAATATCGATGTTTTTTTCTTTCATGATGTTTGAGAAATATTTAAGAAATGTTAAGTGAAGAAATGTTTCATTCTATTAACGTATATTTACTTAATAAATGTTTCATTTTTATCTAAGAAATGTTTTAAGAAATATAGATTTTTTGTTCATTTTATTATCATTTATTTAAGAAATGTTTTAATAAATGTTATATTCATAATTAAATAGTCCATCAACTTGAATCAGTTGGCACGTAAAAAATCATTGTTTCTTTATAAAAAAAATGGCATGATGTATTGATATATGTCACTTATTGCTATGTGAAATTTCCTACTTACAGAATATAATGGAAGGATCAACATCTGCAAAACGAGATGTTTTTCATGCATATTGTACTGTAATGAGTGATGATAAAAAGTTGAAGTGTAATTTTTGTGAAAAAGAAGTGTCGGCGGGAATTTCGCGTTTCAAAATGCATTTGGCACAACAAAGAGGTACAATTACTCCCTGCATGCATGTGCCACCTGAGATTAAAAATTTAGCAAAAGTATGGGTGCAAGACAGAAACAAAGCAAAACGGCAACGAGTACCAGAAACTGAATATGAAGATACAGAAATTCAAGATATATATGAAAATGAACCGTGAAACCCTGTGCATGATACAGATGAAGAAGAACAAGCGCCGGTAACACAAAAGAAAATGGGCGGGTTATCGAAGTTGAAGAACCTTTTTGGACGAAAAAGTAAGAATACTAATGCCGGAGAAGGTACATCAACCTTTTTGTATAAGAATTTCTCCAACTCAAATTTTTTTCCCTTAAAAACGGGTTTAACCGGTATGAAAACGGAAAATACGGTGTAAAAAACGTGTGTTAAAATGTTATTTAGAAGAAAAAAACTGAAATATTAATTTTAGAAAAACGGTAATCACAGGTGTGAAAACGGTTATAACGGATCTAAATAACGCCATTTTTTCCTATTTATCGGTGTTATTTAGGTAAGCGTGTTGGTGAGTCTCACGGGCACGGTATATGGGCGTGAGCGTTATAACGGACGTTTTTTCGGAAAAAACGGCCGTTTTTCAAACCTTGCTCGTTGCATCAACCATAGTCAACTTCCTGGTCAAAGTGCATTTTGTTTTTGATTCTTGTTTTGTTTTTTCTTGGAAACTATGATAAAATATCCGCTTTCAGAATCCAACTCTAAAGGATGTTTCCGTTTGTTTGTTGTTTCTTTTTTTTTTTTTGCATTTTTCAAAGCAAGGACATCTTTTTTTAGCCTCATCCGGGTCATCAGCCAATAATTTTGATAAAGTATCCATTTTCGGAATCCGACTCCATAAGATGTCCCCGGTTTTTTTGCACTTTCAAAGCAGGGGTATCTTCCTTTGCCTCTTCTGGATCATCTGGCAATGATTTTGACTCGAGGTAGCTAAAGATACCTTACATCCAGGTCCCATCTAGTTCTGTTAGCGTCACATTTAAGCTCCGTGTTACTGCATCATTTGTGTCTGGCTCATATATATCTCATATTTTCAAGATTCATGTCTTTATTGATAGCAGCACTAATGAAATATCTTATTTTTGAAAAGGAAATTTTGAAGAGAAAGGGAAAATTTTGGGACATGATATTGCGTGATAAAGCGGGAACTGCATATATTTATCATGCAATTAGCTAAGACCCATTTTCCGATTAGCCAAGTACATGGTGAAAGCTAGCAGTAAGCATAATAATGATCCAAGTTTTGTTGTTTGTAAATTCCTTTGGTACATTTGTAGCACATAAAAAATAAAAATAAAAACACTTGGTGTTTGTAGGATGGTTTCTTTCGTCATTTCTATTACTGCTTTAACTCTTATTCACTTTGGTGTTACACACATTGTTACTAAATAATTGTTTCAAATCGTTGATTTTTAGATTAATTATTTTTTGGATGGACTGATGGTGCGGTTCCAAAGCCCAGCTAATGAATCACTATGTCTAGTTTCAAAAAGAAATACAATGAGGAATGGAGGGAGTAATTCAAGGGTACGATCGATTTTCCCAAATCAAATCCAATTTCAAGTTCTAATGCTTTTTCTACTCTCTTTTTATCGCCTATCTAATGATCGTAGACAAGACTTGCATTGAATCCATGTTCGATTATTTGGTTAAACTGTAGTACTAGAATTTAAGAAATACACAAATTGTTTCCCTGTAATAAAACAAATTCCATGACTCTGCAAAGAGAATATTTGTCAGCATCCCAGTTCTTTTGATGGACATATGTTTTACATATCACCGTGGTTATAGATTAGAAGGGTCCCTGTAGCATTGTCGTTATAAAAGGGTCAACATGGACACAGATTCTGCACCTATACGAAAATGAATTCAAGAAACACAAAACCTAGTTATCTTTTTCTTCTTCTTTCTCAATAATTCTAATTCTAAAATTAACACCAACTCAAATTTACTACTATCTATCTAATTAACTCACTAATCGATCAATTTATTTTAATTATTAATAACTAAATATTACTTTTTTCAAAATAATAACTAAACATAGTATCTAATTAACTCTGCTAGAACATTGCTCGGTCAAACTCGCATGCTATCTCAAGCATGTTTGTCAATGTTAGTGATCAAAACTATAAGTCTTGGTTTCTAGTTTATTTGTAGATGTCTCGGACTAGGACATAGATTGTGTAGTTGAGCTTAAATCTTTCGACGTTCATCTCTTGAAGACGGAGAACTACTAAGGGGATCTTGTGGAACTTCTTCGACAAAAGGTATGTGGAGACTTGAACTTATCTATCACTTGGAAAGTTTATTTCTACTATCTCCTATATTGAGACATAAGTCGTGTTACGATATAGTTTCCTTTATAAACATTTGAGATTTCAAGTCGAGTATATCTCGCTTACATATTTCTCGAAATATGTGTTGGTAAGCTTTCGCTTCGACCAAGTTCATCTTATATCATGAGAAAATTGCCGAGTAACATCTTACATGGTTTGTGTGATACAATCATTTGGTGTAAGACCTGGAAGGTTTCAATAATGATTATTTGAATATCTTGAAAATTTCTTTGATGCTAATAGAGTGTGAAAACGGCTATTCACATTATAGAAGAATGTCTCAGTGATTGAAATAAAGAGTTGATGATGTTACCATGTTTGGATATAAGCATATATAGTGTGTTCGCACATTAGTGTATAAGTCCATAAACCGGGAGCCAAGAGTATGCATATGTCTGTATACGGAATTGATGAATGAGACAAGATAAGTATGCGTACCCGTACGCATACTGGTCACCTTAATATCTGCTGAGTTTTCGAACCAAAAATATCTGCTGAGTTTGGGAATTACAAACTCCTAAACTAGTCACCTTAAGTATGCGTACCCATACGCATACTGGCAGAAGTTTTTGAACCGAAAATTTCTGCTGAGTTTGGAAACTTTACAAACTCAAATCCGGTTGCTTAAATACGCATACTTAAGCTGGTTACTTTGTCAAATCTGTCAAGTCCATGAACTTAAATAATTAAATCATAAGGAATACAATCTTTGTAAATCGTGGCTATAATGTTCATGATTGATTCAAGTGAACAACTCTTTAACTAGTTTCATTTGAGTCATTTGAACTAGTTATGGTTGAGATGAATAAGGTTGATATGAGAGTAATCATATGGCTAACCTCGGTTAACTATTTCTGAACCAACATGGTGTACACGTTTAGGTACGGCTACATAAACCTAAATGAGGGTACATTTCATTTGTGTGTAACAAGCTAAGTTAATTTAACGGTGAATATTGAATGCTTTGTTACCAGGGTAACTTGGATTGCAAACCCTGATTTGAAAACTATATAAAGGAGGACTCTAGCAACTGGGAAAACTAATCCCCACACCTCATGTGTGTTACTAGTTGCATAACTAGAGTCGATTCTCCTTTAATCTTAGGTTTCTTCTCGAGACCCTGTAGGTTAATGACTTGAAGACTTCATTGGGATTGTGAAGCTAGACCCAACTATTATCTTCGTAGTTGCGTGATCTGATCTTGCTGTTTCTATCGTGTTGAATGCAATTGAAATAATTGGCTCGAGATTTTATATCTCCGATAGGCAAGATAGAAAAGTAATCACGAACAAACTTCGTCTCATCGTTTGTGATTCGACAATAACTTGTTTCGCTAGTCGATTAAGTTTATTGTGAGGTGATTGATAATACTAGGATGTTCTTTGGGAATATAAGTCTGGTTTATCAATTGGTTCATGTTCACCTTGATTTATCAAGAGACGAAACAAAAACTCTTGGGTATTTTTGTGGGAGACAGATTTATTCAACCCTATAGACTTTTCTATGTGAGACAGATTTGTCTATCAAGTCTTCGACTTTGGGTCGTCGCAACTCTTAGTTGTGGGTGAGATCAGCTAAGGGAATCAAGTACGTAGTATCTTGCTGGGATCAGAGACGTAAGGAGCGCAACTGTACCGTGAATCAGTGTGAGATTGATTAGGGTTCAACTACAGTCCAGTCCAAAGTTAATTGGTAGTAGGCTAGTGTCTGTAGCGGTTTAATACTGTGTGGTGTTTGGTAGGACTAGAAAGAGTACCTACAATAAACTGCAAGTGCACAGTGCCTTATTGTGTATAGTGCAAATACAGGTTGATCCTCAAAGACAAGGTGGGTATAAATTGAAACCGAAGTCTTACTACAACTGATTCAGCGAGTAACCAAAACGGGTTTGTTTGTGTCGATAAGACTAAGATATTGGCAGTAATTAAAGTGCTAAAGCAGAATGTAAATCAAGAAGCAATAACAGGTTGTAAACAAGTAGATGAGGGATACTAAGGTGGTTGAATCCACCTCCTAACCTTTGCTAAGTCAGTTCAGTCTCAATATTATTCTTGTCCCTTGTAATGGACACCAGTCAAGTGCAAGTCTGTTGTTTATCCAAGGTAGCCTCAAGTAGATGGCCTAATATCAACTAAGGTAACTAACCCCTAGCATAAGCTGTCTTCTTACAATATAACTTATCACAGATTAGTTTAGTCTCTTAAGCATGAGCTAAAGCACAATATAGAGTTATTCTATCTACCTATGTTGCATAACAAACAAAAGGTGAAAGCAATATACTGCAACACACTGATTAAACCATTCCTAACTCAGATTAAGATCAACAAGAATAATTATCAAAACATGAATAACATAGCATCAAATTAAGGGTTTCATCTAAACACTAGCAAAAGTAATTAGAACATGATAAACAGGATGCAAACACAATGATATTGAACTAGAAAATTGATTCGCCTAACTTGGATGATTGTTACAAAGAAACAAGCCTCTATTTATACATAATTTCCCTCCATTCACCTTCAATTCGGAAATAAAATGGAGACCCACTCACCAAAACGCGTTTTTTCTCTTTAATTCGTCTCTGAAATTCATTAATTTGATGTTTCCTCCACTGTAGATGATAACCCTAACCTATCTCTCTCAAACATAGCTTCTAGAGTTACTATTCTGGATAAGAAAGAAGATAAGGGTGAGAGAGATAGACGTTAAAGGTTTAATTGCTGATAATGATGGTTATGGTTGTGTGCAGAGGTTAGGAGGAGGGTCGATGGTTCTGTGAAAGAGAGAAAGAATTGAAGAAGGTGTTCTTCTGGTCGATTAAGGGAGGAGATCTAAGGTGCTACGGTGTTGCGCGAGAGTATCAAACGTTGATGTACCCGGAAGATGAATTGTTGGATCTGAGCAACTAAATAGAATCTGACGGCTTAGGTTGGGAACGGGTTTGGATCTTGGGTTTTAGTTCTGGGTTCTCTACCCATCCCATGACACGGTTTAGGCTTTGCAAACGGCTTGCGGATGAGTTGCGAGAGGATTGCCGCAGCTCTTTGCGTGATGTTCCTTCGCGCTTCATGGCCTTCTCGCGGGAGCTTTGTGTTGTCTCTCTTATGTAGTCGCTAGCCAATATTCCTCTGCTCTTTTAGCTTCTCAATTCAACCAAGCTTTGTTTAGTACCTAAAAACATAAAATTAATTAGTACAAGTATTTATTCTTGAAAACAATGAAAATACAAGAATTTGGGATAAAATAGAGAGTTAGAGCACAAAAGATGAGTTAAATGCCAATAATAAGATGTATAAATATGCAATACTTGGCACTCATCAAATACCCCCAAACCTGAATTTTACTTGTCCTCAAGTGAAACAGAAATTAAGAAGTCCTAATTATACCACTGTCGCTGGTCTCTCGAATGCATTTAGCATATGCACTAAGCCTTTAAACCCCTAGGTGTCCCTAGTGGAAGAGTTGTACTCTCGTGAGGGTTTACCAGAGGTGTACCCACAAAACTTTCTCCAACTTCAGAGCGTATCAGATTCCTAAGCATCCAAGGATCTATGAGGACATAGAGTTTCTACATGCTAGTAATAAGAAGTTAGAACTACCAAAGAACGCATTCTCATCCTTAAGAGTTGAGCGAGAAATAACCATACCATATGAAAGAATTCGGGTTTGAAAGTGATCACAAGCTTCGAATTCTGCCTCACCAGTAGGGTTTTATGATAATTGCACTCAAAAAGACCGCTTTTTTAGTCTCTCATGTGTGCAGACAGGAATAAAGAGAGAAATCCTGCACACGTTGAATGGTGGGAAGGAAAACCTTCCGAAATAATTTATGGAGACTCCACAAAATTGTGGGAATAAGAATCTTTTCAGATGATCTCTAAGAAAGGAAATCAACCATTAGCAAGGATGGGAATACTCACTTACCTTCATATCCGATCGACAATCAGCACCACTCTCACAGCGTCCATATAAACGTCTTCGTCTCCGGTATTCAACTGTTGATGATGAACTTCGTAGAATCTTGAAAATTTCTGCTCTTCAAATTCTTGTTGTTTGAATTTTCCTCTAATTTTTCTTCTTCAACATGGTGTTTATTAAACAAAACTAAGAATAAATTACAATAATTACTATTTTATTTTTATTTTTTTTGAGATTAATACAACAAAATAAATAATGAAACTATTAAATCCATGGATGAAGGACTTTATCACTCAATTTTAACAACTTGTATTGTCTTGATTTCATAAACTTCACTAATTCTCATCTTATTTTCTTTTCTTTTCTCTTGTAAAATACCTCTTCAAATGTGTATAGAATTCTGCTCTTTGTACTGTATCTTCACTTTGAATAAGAATTTTAGTTTTCCTTAAATTGTTGCATGTAAACCTTGGACAATCAGTCTTTTTCATAAAATCTGACGTTGCTCTGCTCGTTGTGGACCTGTTGCTATTGTCGAGTGAGAGAGACTGGTGCTAACTGCAAATCAAACTACAAGAAGGAGTTTTCATCTTTAGAAGTCATCCTCATGATTGAAAAAATTAGCACTCAAGAGATCAAAAATAGTGTTGAAAGTGGTGCGAAGTTGGGTAGCTCAGCATTCCTACCCGGAATTTACGTACGGTGACACACACTCTAAAATGACTTTTTAGATAGTCACAAAAATTGAAGGTCGGTGCCTCGCTTTATGTAAAAATAGGTAGTATCCACTAAGGGCGATCACAACTCTACTACCAAATATCTTTGCAGCACCTAATTCGCCCACCGGCATGGTTAAATCCAACTTTAACGCTCTAACAACTAAGAAACCCGATTGTGTTCTCTAGTTTTTCCAAGTTCAGTTATTTCGGTCAGACTCTCTATGTAAACATAGCTAGAAGCATGCTACTGACTCCGAAATATCTAAAAGTTGGAGGTTTTAGGCAAGTATTTACAAATTTTTTGAATTTTTGATTTTTTTTATGCAAAATACTCTATATGAAAAATACTCCCCCAAACCTAAATCTAACATTGTCCTCAATGTTTCAACATATGAGAAAAATTACAATATCATACCCAGAGAACAATGCAGAGTAGACTAAAGGAAAGAGATTACCGTATGCAAAAAGGATGGTGCTAAACCAGAAATGGATGAATGCTTTTGAAAGCAAACAACATTAGCGATAAGACAAAAATATTGGTTAACACACATAAAAGAAAACTATACAGCAAGAAAGAAAGAAAAGGATAAAGAAAATGGATTGTTAATCCATATGTATGTACACAGGTGAACTAGTTTAGTCTACATAGATGGGATCTTCCAAGTCAGTGGTCTCAACTTCTGGTGGAAGATGTTCCAGAAATGGCTTTAATCTCTGACCAATGACTTTGAAAATGTTCTTGTTGGTAACGTCTTCGAGTTCCACTGCTCATGAGAGAGTACTGCACGTACCAAGAACGGGCCTGTCCATCTAGATCGCAATTTACCTGGAAAAAGATGCAGCCGAGAGTTGTACAACAAAACTTTTTGGCCAGGTGTAAATGACTTGTGCAAAATGCGCTTGTCATGGGACACTTTCATTTTGTTCTTGTACATCTTAGCATTGTCATAAGCATCATTTCTCAACTCTTCCAACTCATTGAGTTGAAGTTTCCGTTGAGTACCTGCCTTATCAAGAGAAAAGTTAAGTTGATTGATAGCCCAATAAGCTCGATGTTCTAATTCAACAGGTAAATGACAAGGCTTTCCATACACAAGACGGTAAGGAGACATTCCAATAGGGGTTTTATAGGCTGTTTGATATGCCCATAAAGCATCGTTCAACCGTAAAGACCAATCTTTTCTAGACGGATTAACCGTCTTTTCTAGAATATGCTTAATCTCCCTATTAGATACCTCTACCTGTCCACTGGTCTGTCGATGGTATGGGATTGCGAATTTATGAGTTATGCCATATTGCATACCAAAGACTCAAAAGATCTATTGCAGAAATGTGAACCACCGTCACTGATTATAGCTCGAGGGGTTCCAAAACGAGAAAATATGTTTTCTTTTAAGAACGAAAGTACCACCTTGTGGTCATTTGTTTTGGTTGCGATGGACTCTACCCACTTAGAGACATAATCAACATCAACAAGAATGTACAACTTACCTTCAGAGTTAGGGAAGGGACACATGAAATTAATTCCCCTCACATCAAATAATTCAATAATCAAAATAGGTTGCAAGGGCATCATGTTTCTTCTTGAGATACTCCCTAATTTCTGGCATCGGTCACAGGCAACACATAATGCATGACTATCTTTGAATAATGATGGCCAATAGAAACCACTCTGCAAGATCTTTGCAGCAGTTTTCTTGGCACTACAATGGCCTCCACATGCATGGTCATTACAGAAAGAGATGACATCTCTTTGTTCAGAATTGGGGACACATCTCCTAATGAGTTGGTCAGGGCAGTATTTAAACAAGTATGGGTCATCCCAAAAGAAGTGTTTTACTTCAGATAAGAACTTGGATCGGTCTTGTTTAGACCAATGCAAAGGCATTCTACCAGTAGCAAGGTAGTTTACAATATCGGCAAACCAAGGAATTTCAGATACAAGCATCAATTGTTCGTCAGGGAATGATTCTTTAATAAGCAAGGATTCATCAACAGATTCAACATTCAACCTAGATAAGTGATCAGCAACAACATTTTTCAGACCCTTTCTTATCTCGAATTTCGAGATTGAACTCTTGTAACAAGAGTATCCATCGAATTAGATGAGCTTTAGCATCTTTTTTAGACAAAAGATATTTCAATGCATCATGGTCAGAATATATAATGACTTTAGATCCTATCAAATAAGATCTAAACTTATCCAATGCAAACACAACAACTAGCAATTCTTTCTCAGTTGTTGAATAATTCAGTTGAGCATCATTAAGTGTTTTACTTGCATAGTAGATCACATAAGGGAGTTTGTCTACTCGCTGACCTAAAACAGCTCCTACAGCATAGTCAGACGCATCACACGTAATTTCAAATGGTAAGGTCCAGTCGGGTGGTCTGACTATAGGTGCAGATGTGAGAAGAGCTTTCAATTGCTCCCAAGCTTTTTTGCAAGCGTCATAAAAAAAAATGCAACATCTTTTGCAAGAAGACTACACAAGGGTCTTGAAATTTTACTAAAGTCTTTGATGAATCGCCGGTAAAACCGGCATGGCCCAAGAATGACCTTATCTCCCTCACAGAGCGAGGTTGAGGCAAATGTTGCATGAGATCAACCTTGGCCTTATCTACTTCTATGCCTTTTTCAGAGATGATATTCCCTAGAACGATGCCTGAGTTAACCATGAAATGACATTTTTCCCAATCCAAAACCAAATTCTTTTCTTTACATCGAATCATCACAAGAGTAAAATGATGCAAACATTCATTAAAAGAAGACCCAAAGACAGAAAAATCATCCATGAAAATTTCAAGAAATTTATCTACCATGTTAAAAAAAATGTTAATCATGCAACGTTGAAAAGTAGAAGGTGCATTACACAACCCAAAAGGCATGCGTCGTTAAGAAAATGTACCATAAAGACAGGTAAATGTGGTTTTCTGTTAGTCTTCGGGTGCTATGTGTATCTGATTGTAACCTGAATAGCCATCTAAGAAGCAATAGTGACTATGTCTTGACAACCTTTCTAACATTTGGTCAATGAAGGGCAGAGGAAAGTGATATTTTCTTGTCACTGTGTTCAATTTTCTATAATCAATGCAGACTCGCCACCCTATGGTTACGCGAGTCGGGACTAGTTCATTCATCTCATTTTGAACTACGGTAATGCCAGACTTTTTGGGCACAACTTGAATGTGACTGACCCATTTTCTATCTGAAATTAGGTAGATGATACCTGCATCAAGCAGTTTCAGAATTTCACCTTTCACAATATCTCTCATATTAGGATTAAGTCTCCTTTACATTTCCCTAGATGGTTTGGTATTCTCTTCAAGATTTGTATGATGCATGCAAATTGTGGGACTTATACCTTTAAGGTCTGAGATGGTCCAACCTAAGGCTTCTTTATGTTTTTTAAGCACTTTTAAAAGTTTGCTTTCATGTTCTTTGTGTAAACATGATGCAATGATGACAGGCAAAGTATCAGAAGAACCTAAGAATGCATAATTCAGAGTATCAGGCAATGGTTTCAAATCAATCTTAGGTGGTTCGACAAGGGATGGTTCAGATTTGGACTCAGAAAGTGGAAGTGGTTCCACAACAGTCTGCCACTTAGCAATATCCATGGGTGGTACAGATTCAAGCAAAGAGTGAACCTCACTAATGTACTCAGAATCAAAGAGATCTAAGTCAAAGTTATCTAAACATGCTTACAAAGGGTCCACAGATAAGATGTCAGGCAACGAGTCTTGGATCAGACTCTCAATCATGTTTACCTCATGCAATTCATCATCATCAAAACCCATGGATTGTTGACTAATATTAAAAACATTCAATTCCACAGTCATGTTACCAAAAGATAATTTCAGCACACCATTACGACAGTTTATGATAGCATTGGACATTGCCAAGAATGGACGGCCTAAAATGACATTGTTTGGGTTTTGCACAGGTTGAGTATCTAATACAATGAAGTCTACATGGAAGTAAAATTTATCAACCTTGATTAACACATCTTCAACATACCATGAGGGATTTTGACAGATCTGTCCGCTAATTGTAGCGTGACAGGAGTGGGTTTCAGCTCCCCAAGACCTAATTCCACATACACAGGATATGGCAATAGATTCACACTTGCTACCAAGTCTAACAAAGCTTTTTCGACCTTATGGTCGCCTACGGTGCACGAGATTGTTGGACAACCTGGGTCTCTAAACTTAGTTGGGATCCTATTTTGAATTATGGAGCTTACCTGCTCGGTAGGAAATTCACGCTTATGCACATGGAGCTTTCGCTTCTGTGTGCATACATCTTCCAAGAATTTAGCATAAGCAGGTATCTTTTTGATTGCTTCGAGAAAAGGGATGTTTATATTGACACTATTGAACATTTCCAATATCTCATTGTATTGGTTTCCCATTTTCTTCTGTTGCACCAATCTTTGTGGGAACGGAGCAACATGCACATGACATGGCAAAGAAACATTCACATTAGCAGAACTTTTAGTTTTATCAACATGATCAGATTCATTTTCTACAACAAGTGTTTTCGGTGGAGTAGTGTGCAAAGGTGAGTATGACTCAGACCCACTTGATTGTGGTATACCTACATTGTTATCAACAATTTTACCACTACGAAGAGTGGTGACAGCATTCAACTGATCATTTGAGGGTTCATTTCAAGTTGACGTACTTGCCTGAAATGCACTCTTAGGATTTTGTTAAGGTTGGCTAGGGAGTTTACCCTTTTCCCTATCATTTAGTGCATCACAGATTTGGCCCAATTTGAGTTCTAAACTCGCAAGCCTCTGGTCATTTAACTTCTGATATTGCAAAATATTTTGATTCATTTGGTTTACACCATCATCAAAGCTAGGCCTTTTCTCTACAGGGTACTGTGTGTGTCTGTACTTGGGGGTTTCTAGTATATTGTTTATGGGTGAAAACGATTTCTGTTGTTTTTGGTAATTTTGGGTGTGTGTGGATGAGAAATGAATCTAAACCCTAAACAAATGCATTGCACGGGAGTGCTTTTGATTCGAGAGATCAATCTATACAATTCTGGCCTAAACCAAGAAATGGCCGTTCCAGACTTGCTTCGGTCACAAAATGAAAGAGATGGGGTTGATCTTAGGGAGGGAAGCGAAGAAGGTGTTGAGATTTTGAAGGTGTTCGTTGTTTATGACTTGTATCAGAAAGCTGAACTGGCTTGCAAAATGTAAGCTATCAGTTCTGGTGTTTTCTGGATACGAATGACAACACTTGGTTTTCTGTGCTTGTCTCTTTTTCGTGTTGTTTGGAAAATAGGTGAAAGACCTATTTATACAAGTCATTGAGCGCAACCCTTATCTCGTAGGAAGTGGAGGAAGTGGAGTGATGGAGTAGTGGGGTCGTGTAGAAGTGGTGATTGTTACACGATCACGTCTTTTCCCATTTCTTCCATCACCGCTGACCGTCCATGCCTCCTGACACGTTCTTGTAATGGCGCATTGCACGTTGCACGCTGTAAACCGCCAGACCAATACCCCAGTAAGTATCCCCCAGTTTGTGACATGCTTGATGTCTCGAATGAGTGGATCGTGGGACCCACAGAGAGTAGCAAACATTGCTAAGTTAAATATCTAAGTTATTTAAGAAATCGATATTCATGAAATATCGTGTATGCTTGATGCATGTTATGCATCGCAAACAATCAACATGTATGAAACATCGATGTTTTAAAGCTTGATCGAATAAGTCGCGAATCACGCGTCTTAAAATAGCATCACGTCCAATCATCTTCGCGTGATTGTTTGGAGGATACATAGGCAAGCCTTGCTTCGGCCGATCACTCCCTGTGGAAGAGGGGCTGACGGTGATCATCGGGATGCCTCAGTAGTCGTCTAGCTTTCAACCTAGGCTGTCCAACCAAGCTAGCGAAGTTGGACGGACGAGATGGTTTAAGGCCCTCATCTGCGACCGTTGATGGATTTTAGGGTTTTAGGAGGTGCGCGAGCATCACTCCTATGCTTGACCGAATCCGGGATTGGGTGCAAGTCTTGGTGGGGCCGACCAGGCATGCGTGTAGATGGTCTTCCGGTGTATATGCCCATTCCTCTTTGTCTTATGGAGGTGCAACTAAGTCACTCAATTTGATCGGCAAAGGTGAGTGGTCGTGATCAGTTTGCGGCAGAAATCCATTGCCGCAAAGGATTTGGAAGTTGCTTGGCACACAACTTTTGGGCGTGCGTGTCGAGGTCGTCGAGTCCTAGTCTTCCTAGGCCGACCAGCTCTACGCAAAGGTGGGACCACAGTGATAATGTTGACATGCTTGGGACCTTTTAAGTCTATACCTACACCCTCCATCCAAGCTTGTGAAGAAGGATGGTCGTGATCGAACTGCGACAGTTATGCAGCGCCGCAAACCCTAATTAGGGTTTTGAAAACAGCACGTACACACGATTTTGGCCAAACGATTTGGCAAGTTATGCTCCTCTTTTGGAGGAACCGATCGTGTGGGGCCCACGTTGGGCCGACGGTGAACGTGTATACACTTCTCTAATGGTCTTAGGCGCGATGTAAGCCATCCAAACATGCTGGCTAAGTTGGATGGTTGAGATCAATTTAAGACGCTAGTTGGATTTCCGCGACCCTTTAAGCATCACGTCAGCCATACTTCGAGCAAGCGTTCATTGCTCTAGGTCCAGGTCGTGAGAAAACCGGTCGGGCAGGGATAGAGTGGACCCGCCAATGTGCGTCTTAGCGCCTCCTCCATTTTTCATGGTGCGATCTAAGCCATCCAATCAGGCTAGTGAAGTTGGACGGTCACGATCATTTTGAGACTGTCTTAAGCAGTCTTGCTCGTTTGAGCCTTCCCAAAGCAACGCGGCCATCCCTCTTTGGGGTCGGCGTTTGACAGGCGTTATGGGTATAACGGGGTGTTCATCGGCTAGGGCATAGGCGGGCCCACCGGTGAACATCACGGTGATTGCATGCTACTGTTAGGGTTCGTCCAGGCTACTTAAATTATGCGGCCAACTTGCATGGCCGTGATCGTTTCTGAAACTGACACGAACATTCCAGATTTCCTTCAAGGGATTAAACTTGCTCGATCAGGCTAATATAAGCATGCTGATACGAGATTCTCTTTGTTAGAGAATGGTATGGCCTGTACGGGTATTTCGTGCATGCCTCACTAGTGACACTCGGAGATTCGTGTTACTCTGCTGAGAGTAAACACTCAATCGTCATGTCGCATCTATAATGAGGGTCCTGCTGAGAACAACACAGGAAATACAAGGCAACTCGTGCATTAATTGATAATGCTATAAATTCACAGAATATTTGGGATGGTTGCTACAATCACCATTCTTGGAGAATTTTGTATATTTATTGTATTGCTTCGAATAAAGCGAAGAGGTACTCATAACTTATCAAACGGCTTTAGCCTTTGCAGGATGTCAGCGCATTAGATTTGGTTTTACAATTTTATCCCTGAACTAAAATCTACCATCAACATTATGTCCCCTGCCTAGCACATAATGGTTGCATAATTATGGGGTAGGCATGAGATGGTGACAAATAAAAAGAAATTCACGGGAAAGGTTTCAGCGCGTGGTACCAGGATGGAGTCTGGCTCGTTCCTTGGGCAAGATGCGTTCCTTCTTGTTGCACAACAACTGCCCTCCAATATTTGATAAACATCCACTGATTGCTATCCCGCATCTGTAGCCTTTGCAGATGGCAAGTGGAGACTCCTTTTCTTCCCGGGATCTTGTTAACTTGTGAAATATAAAGAAGACCCTGAGTCTTCTCTCCTTGCATAATTGTTTCTTTCTTTACTTCAGGTATCGCTCCATGTTCATTACACAACTTGATCTTCTGATTGATCATGATTTTTTCTTTTATGGCGTTAATATAATCATGACCTCTTCTCGCAGAATCTCATGGAGGCTGCTGGTAAGGATTACTCTGGTACTTCTCCAGAAAGAAGTTTCGAAGTCAATAAGCCTGAGGCTGATGATGTGTTCGAGGAGGTGATGGCTAAAATTGATCTTCCGCTTCGCGAGGCTGATCGTGCTATACAGGGTATGTCTATTCTGCACTTGTGCATCGCCCGAGAACGTATTCAAGCCCTCTTAGCTTCAATCGACAGGGAGGAGAAATGACGGCATGATGAAGCGTCGCTGCTACCAGTGAGCGCAAGAGCTGAGAGGTTTGCGGCACGGCTGAAAAGGCGAAGGGTTGAACACAAACGGCCTCCAAAGGAAGATATGTGTGATTATATGATCCGCGACGGTGTGATAATCCTCGATTCTGACACGGATGAACCCGAGCACCCAAAGGTTGTTAGCACAATTTCCATAGTGGCTCTTGAAGAAGATATGGAAGCGGTCCCTACTGAGGATGTTGTTGAAGAGGAGAACATTGCTGCAGGAATATCAAGCTGAGGCAGATCCAAAGGAAGAAGTAGCAGCTGACGATGATAATGTTGAAGCAGACTCCAGCGGTGACGAAGACACGGCTGATCTTCTTGATGACTAAATATCCCTGTTCCCTTTTTTTCTGTTATTATTATTTTTTGAGCGAGTATTTTCCGTAATTTGTGAACACTTTTCTCCTTGCATTCAGTGGCGGCTGAGTTCAAGGTCTTCCTCTTCTTGCTTGCTTTTTTTGAATAAGGGTTTCATATTGTTTTAAGATAAACCTTCCAATATGGGTATATCTCTTCTCAGGTTCATGTGATTTTTTATTCTTGTGATAAAAAATAATGTTATAACGAAACACCACGAACCTGTCTGTGCTCCTGACATGAGGTCTGCCTGATACTGTTGGAGTAGACTGCTCAGGGTGCTTTCCCTCTTTTCCTCTGCACGTAATGTTTTGTTTAGGGTTTTCTTTCTGGTTTACTCTGGTGGATAATGATGATTTAGGCTAACTCAGAATTTTGTGTCATCTTTAAGAGGTAAAGAAATTCCTAAAAGGAAATAATACTTTGATTAATTCGAAAATTTAAACCCTAATGATGAATGCAAGCAGTGCAATCATTTTGGAGGAATTACAAATATTGCATGAAAAGGAAATTGTTGGAAGAAATGAAGAGAACGCTGGAGGAAAAGATATCACATCGTTTCAGGAAGAACGCTGGAGGAAATGGTAGCACAACGTCTCAAGTACTGTAGGGTTTGAGCCATCGTGAGTGAATCGTCACGCCTTCAAGTTTGTCGGCGTTGATGATCTTGCAATAACCACCTAGGATGACGTCTGCGACCAAATACGGTTCATCCTCCTTTGTTGTTGGCAAATCAGACTGGGTAGTCATCTTTACTGCCACGTTTCCAACTTGAAACGTGGTTATCTTTGTCACCATATCTCCAATTTGAAACGAATTTGGACTTGGCACAACATCTCGTCTCTGGGACATGTTGCTTCTGACTGCCTCCAAGTTCTTAGCGAAACGTTTGAAAGGACCGGCATCCCACTCACATCTATTAGTGGCGGCTAGGTTGTTGATCGAAACAAGTCCCCGGGCCTTAGTAGGAAGAGAATTTACTGTTTTTAAAAAAGGTTGTTCAATGAGACTTACTTGGGCTCAGAACCTTTTAAGATATGACGACAAACTTTCTACAGGAAGCTTCGTTACATTTGCAAGTTGTTGATACGGCAATAAGTAATCTTCGGGATCAGATGGTTTATTAGAGATTCTTTCAGGTATTGAAATCGACAAAGCACATACTCCCAGTGTTGCTTTGTTTTCGTGTATCCATGGGCGTCCCAGGACCATGTCATAATTCAGATGCTCTTTTACTATGTAAAATTTAGCCTGTGTTAGAGCATCACCGATTTTGACTTCAAGGTCAATGCATCCATAAGCGTCTCTGAATTCTCCTTCCGAGTCCGTGATCACGGTTGGGCTGCGAATAGCTTCCTGTTTTAAAATCTTTATGGCTCTCAGAGTCTTGACAGTGATGATGTTGAATTCGGAGGCTGCATCAATTAATGTGTTGTCGAACTCGACATCCTTCAAACGAGTGACGGTCAAAAGTCCCCAGTTTCCCTTGCTGGTCGCATCTTCCAGGAAAGTCTGAGGTTCTGAGACTGTTTCCTTTTCTGGATACAAACGCCTGCCTGACACAACCCGGTTGAGGGCTGTAAATATATCTTGACGTTGCGCCTTGGAGAAGTACAGGATTTCACATAAATGCTCCATCGTAGACTGCACTGTCTTGCGAACATAATCCCCGTAAATCATGCAGCTCCTAATAGGAAAAGGATCCCTATGAACGCCTTCGTTTCCTAACTGGAGTTCTCATGCCTCTACCTTTTCCATGAAAATTTGCTTCAGTTTGTTGCAATCCTTGGTTGGGTGATGGACAAACCTATGATAACGGAAATATTTGGGGTTTGCCATTTCTTCCTCAGTCGGCGGGCGTTTGATAAGAGGTATCTTGATCGCCTCATCTTGAATCCATGCTTCCAAGAGTTCTATGACTTCGCTCAGGGGAAATGGAAAGTTCGGAACTGTTTCTCCAGCTTCCTGCTCAGGAGCCTTGCCTGCCCCCTTTCGAGATGAAGTTGTTTGTGCTGGTGCTGCACGCTTGGGCGGTTGTTCTGTCGTTGAGGCTTTCCTTTTTCCTCCTTCGCCCACCACACTCACAAAAGGACCGGTGTTATATGTCGATGAGGCGTCGGCTCCCTCGACTTTCGCGCGCATCTTCGTTTCAGACGACCCTAGTTCTTTCCAACAACGCTGGAGCCATTGTAGCTGAACGTTTAGCGGCTTCATGGAGTTCAAAAAATGTTTGAAAACCCGGATTCTCTACCAAATAACGGTATATGGGCACCATTCCGTTAATGCATGACTCCACCAACTGGCGTTCGGTGACGTTCAGATCATGGAAATCCAACGCTTGAATCCTGAATCTCTTAACGAAGTCGTTTGGATGATCGTTGTTTCGTTGAAACATTCTCCCCAAGTCTGAAAAGATGATCTGCTCAGACACGAAGAAATACTTTCTGTAGAAGGCACTGACCATCTTACTCCAATTGGATATGTTGTTAGGTGCGATGTTATTGTACCAGGTGTACGCTCTTTCGGTAAGTGTCTTTGAGAACTCTTTCAGGCGGAGAATATGATTATATTTGTGTTCCCCTAAAGATTCCAAAAATCGAGAGATGTGTTCACGAGCGTTACCAGTACCATCATAAAGTGAGAACTGAGGAGAGGTGTATCCTCTTGGAAGGGGAATCCGTTGCACATCTTGAGGGTATGGAGGTTGATGTTGGTGCATGTCCATTGGATTTCCTTTGCCCCGATTTTGGAAGAGTCGCTCCAGGTCCTCACGCGTAATGAAGTTGGATGGATGGTCCCTTTTCCTTGGACGTTCAAGAGCAATACGAGCTTATTCATCCATGCAGGCCCGCACCATTGAAGTGCCTGCTCCGGGCGTATTGACTGCCCTCCTTGTTGTCTCCAGGGGTTGTCGTGACTCTCGCGGTAATCGCTCTGTTAATGTTTTGAGAAAAATGAGTACCTCTTTCTGAGTTGAAGCCATATCCGTCTGAGCCTTAGCAAGAACCTCCTGCCTTTCCATAAAATCCACAATGGTAACAGGGGGTTGTCCTCCTCTGGCTCCTCCATCCCCTCGTCCTGACAGAGGAGTGGCAGTTGCTCTGGTGACGGCTGGAGGCGTTAGACTCGAAGAGATGCCGGGGTTCGCAGCTTCTCAAGCTCTGGTGATAGGAGGCGTCACGCCCAAAGGAATATCTCCTCCTGCTCCACTGGTGCTGGTGGTAGAGGACGTAACTCCACGATATACATTGATCGTATTGAAAGGTCGCACGGAAACACCACTAATCGGGATATTAACGCCGAGAGCGTTGTCGGTACTAGTTCTGTCGGGATTGGTTGCTGATCCATACCTAAGATCCACCATTTCTGAAATCGGTAAAATTGAATTGGATTTTGAATAAATTGACTTCACAACCGAGAGATTAATCTCCCACTGTGGTCGCCAGTTGTTTATGGGTGAAAACTATTTCTGTTGTTTTTGGTAATTTTGGGTGTGTGTGGATGAGAAATGAATCTAAACCCTAAAAAAATGCACTGCACGGGAGTTCTTTTGATTCGAGAGATCAATCTATACAATTCTGGCCTAAACCAAGAAATGGTCGTTCCAGACTTGCTTCGGTCACAAAGTGAAGGAGATGTGGTTGATCTTAGGGAGGGAAGCGAAGAAGGTGTTGATATTGTGAAGGTGTTGGCTGTTTATGACTTGTATCAGAAAGCTGAACCGGCTTGCAAAATGTAAACTATCAATTCTGGTGTTTTCTAGATACGAATGAAAACACTTGGTTTTCTGTGCTTGTCTCTTTTTCGTGTTGTTTGGAAAATAGGTGAAGGACCTATTTATACAAGTCATTGAGAATCTCGTAGGAAGTGGAGTGATGGAGTAGTGGGGTCGTGTAGAAGTGGTGATTGTTACACGATCAGGTCTTTGCCCATTTCTTATATCATCGATAACCTTCCATGCCTCCTGACACGTTCTTGTATTGGCGTGTTGCACGCTGCACGCTGTAAAACACCATACCAATACCCCAGTAAGTATCCCCCAGTTTGTGACATGCTTGATGTCTCGAATGAGTGGATCATGGGACCCACAGAGAGTAGCATACGGTGCTAAGTTAAATAACTAAGTTATTTAAGAAATCGATATTCATGAAATATCGTGTATGTTTGATGCATGTTATGCATCGCAAACAATCAACATGTATGAAACATCGATGTTTAAAATCTTGACCGAATAAGTCGCGGATCAAGCGTCTTAAAATAGCATCACGTCCAATCATCTTCGAGTGATTGTTTGGAGGCTGCATAGGCAAGCCTTGCTTCGGCCTATCACTCCCTGTGGAAGAGGGGCTGACGGTGATCATCGGGATGCCTCACTGGTCGTCTAGCTTTCAACCCAGGCTGTCCAACCAAGTTAGCGAAGTTGTACGGACGAGATGGTTTAAGGCCCTCATCTGCGACCGTTGATGGATTTTAGGGTTTTAGGAGGTGCGCGAGCATCACTCCTATGCTTGACCGAATCCGGGCTTGGGTGCAAGTCTTGGTGGGGCCGACCAGGCATGCATGTAGACGTTCTGCCGATGTATATGCTCACTCCTCTTTGTATTATGGAGGTGTGATCTAGGTCACTCAATTTGATCGGCAAAGGTGAGTGGTCGTGATCGGTTTGCGGCCGAAATTCATTACCGCAAAGGATTTGGAAGTTGCCCGACACATAACTTTTGGGCGTGCGTTTCGTGGTCGTCGAGTCCTAGTCTTCCTAGGCCGACCAGCTCTACGCAAAGGTGGTCCCACAGTGATCATCTTGGCATGCTTGGGACCTTTTAAGTCTATACCTACACCCTCCATCCAAGCTTGCGAAGATGGATGGTCGTGATCGAACTGCGACAGTTATGCAGCGCCGCAAACCCTAATTAGGGTTTTGAAAACAACACGTACACATGATTTTGGCCAAACGGTTTGGCAAGTTATGCTCCTCTTTTGGAGGAACCGACCATGTGGGGCCCACGTTGGGCCGACGGTGAACGTGTGTACACTTCTCTAATGGTCATAGGCTCGATCTAAGCCATCCAAACATGTTGGCTAAGTTGGATGGTTGAGATCAATTTAAGACGCTAGTGGGATTTCCTCGACCTTTTAAGCATCACGTTAGCCATACTTCGAGCAAGCGTTCATTGCTCTAGGGCTAGGTCGTGAGAAAACCGATCGGGCATGGATAGAGTGGGCCCGCCAATGTGCGTGTTGGCGCCTCCTCCATCTTTCATGGTGCGATCTAAGCCATCCAATCAGGCTAGTGAAGTTGGACGATCACGATCGTTTTGAGACTGTCTTAAGGAGTCTTGCTCGTTTGAGCCTTCCCAAAGCAACGCGGCCATCCCTCTTTGGGGCCGGCGTTTGACAGGCGTTAGGGGTATAGCAGGGTGTTCGACCGGCTAGGGCATAGGCGGGCCCGCCGATGAACATCACGGTGATTGCCTGTTCCTGTTAGGGTTCGTCTAGGCTAGTTAAATTATGCTGCCAACTTGCGTGGCCGTGATCGTTTCTGAAAATGACACGAACAGTCCAGATTTCCTTTAAGGGATTAAACTTGCTCGATCAGGCTAATATAAGCATGCTGATATGAGACTCTCTTTGTCAGAGAATGATATGGCCTGTACGGGTATTTCGTGCATGCCTCACTATTGATACTCGGAGATTCGTGTTACTCTGCTGAGAGTAAACACTCAATCGTCATGCCGCGTCAATAATGAGGGTCCTGCTGAGAACAACACAGGAAATACAAGGCAACTCGTGCATTAATTGATAATGCTATAAATTCACAGAATATTTGGGATGGTTGCTACATGCACCATTCTTGGTGAATTTTGTATATTTATTGTATTGCTTTGAATAAAGCGAAGAAGTACTCATCACTTATCAAACGACTTTACCCTTTGCAGGATGTCAACGCATTATATTTGGTTTTACAATTTTAGCCCTGAACTAAAATCCACCATCAACAGATATGAATATCCTTGGTTATTACTTGTTGTTCCCCTTGTACAGGCCCTTTAGACCATGAAAAGTTAGGGTGATTTCTCCACCCTGGGTTGTAGGTATGAGAATAAGGGTTGTTCTCTTGCTTATAATACAAAGCATTAGCCTGCTCAAGTTTAGATTCTTGAAATGCATGTAGGTCTGGACATCTATCCACTAGGTGGTCCGAACTGTGACATGCCGCACAAATGGTTGTTTCAATTTGGTCACGGGGAGTAGGGGCAGTAGTTTTCACATTCTTCTGCAGCTCTAGCGCTTCTACTCTCCTAGCTAAGGATGCAACTTTGGCATTTCATTCAAAGTCGGACTCAATTATATGGATATTAGCTACATGGGAAGTCATTTTAGGTTCACGGATAGACTCCCACTGCTGAGTCTTTTCAGCGACTCAACTGTAGTTCGGTTTATGACATCTAACCTTCATACAAAATTTGCACAAGTCTCCATTTTTCAAAACCATGGTGAGGACATTGGAGCAATAATTCATTGAACCTCTCCAAATATTTGGCTAGAGTCTCTCCATCTAATTGCACAAAACTATTCAAACTTTGACGAATTTTCGCAGTCTTATGGTTAGGGATTTTTTTTTTTTTGAAAAACTCTTTTGTAAGGTCATCCCATGTTCTAATGGACTGTGGTTGTAGCGCATGCAGCCAAGACTTGGCTTTTTCTTTCAAAGAGAAGGGAAGTAGTCTCAGTTTGTGGGACTCTTCCGACATTTGGTTAAAACGCAGAGTCCCACAGATATCTTCAAAATCTCTAACATGGTGGTAGGGATTTTCAGCATCAACCCCTCTAAACACAGGCAACATATGAATCGTGCTTGCTTTCAGTTCAAACTGGACAGCATCAGCTGGTAGAATGATGCAAGAGGGTTGGCTTGCCCTAGTTGGGTACTTGTAGTCTTTGAGTCTACGGGGTTGGTTCAGTTCCTCACCCATTGTCTCGAATTGGCCAAACTGTCTACTTCAGAACTAGGTATGTCGATTACGTCCTCTTGATGGATTCTAACTAGTCGATTTGTTTGGTCTCTAAAGGTCACAATCATAGCCTAGCATGTATATCAGTCAACGTGTTATAACCTTCAGATAACCAAACGATTTTTCAATACAGGGAAGCAATGCCACGAGAATCAAAAGCAAAAATTCGGACGTATGCACACAGACCTACTATGTTGTACTGGTTAGACAAGCATCAAATGAATAACTCCAGTAATTAAGGACTTATGGCAATAGAAATCAGACTCAGGTGATCAAGGATGCACAGGGAACAACAATTCTATCTAGAAAATATGTCTCTCAAGTGTCTCAGGAGCATGCACACATATAGAGGTTCTGCCGAGATTAAGAATCTCTCAGTGAAATAACAAGTTCTACCGTAAATATGGTGTTCAGTCTTCACAGAATTATGCTCATGGGTACCAAAAATTGCAGGTGTGAGATAATGCTCAGTAAGGCAGCAAGTGTATCAGGCTATCAAATAACTTAAGCAATGTACAACTTAGGGAAACAGGGAATTACGCGCCTAGATGTAAAAACTATGCAAGCATACATACTGTTAGAGCACTGCTCGGTCAAACTCGCATGCGTTGCTATCTCAAGCATGTTTGTCAATGTTAGTGATCAAAACTATAAGTCTTGATTTCTAGTCTCTTATAGCTAAGTCTCGTACTAGGATAGTAAGTGCAGTTGAGCTCAAGGACTTCATGGCGATTCATTATACAAGTAGAAGATCTACTCAAGGAACCGGTGGAACTTCTCGAAAAAAAGGTATGTGGAGACTTGAACTTATCTGTCACTCAAAAGTCTATCTATTATATCTCCTACTCATTGAGATAAAAGTCGTATACTATATATATAGACTAGATCATACACATTTGATATTTCGAGCCGAGTATACCTCGCCTATCTATATCTCGAAACACGTGTTGGTAAGCTTTTCACTTCGACCAAGTTTATCTTTACCTAGTGACAAAAGTCATGAATGTTTCAATCACTTTGAAAATTCTTTAACGAGAAATAGTGTAACAACTATATAACGTCCTCTAAGAATGTTTCAATGATTAGAATGAGAGTTTAGATTACATAACCAATGGATTCCTTGAATCGAAGTTTTCGAACTTTGTTGATCAAGAGAACCGGAAGTATGGCAAGTGCCAAGTCTGCGAACTCAGTACGCGAACTGTCGAAGTTCTCAAACCCGAGAATTTCTGCTGGAGTTGACAAACTACTTGCGTGAGCCAAGTCCGCGAACCGGCGTAGTTCTCGAACCCGAGAATTTCTGCTGGAGTTTGTAAACTCTATCCGGTGTCTTAAGTCCGCGAACCTAGTCTGCAAACTTGATAAGGTTATATATCTAAAGATGATTTCTGAACTTAATCTTAAAAGACTAAGGAATGTATTTGCAAACAGTGGCTATTAAAGTTCATGAACCGATTCGAGTGAATCAAATCATCTTTGCTTCAATTGTGTCTTGTGTAGTTACATAAGATTTCCTTGCAATTGAACAACTCTCTTAACTAGTTCATTTGAGTCAATTGAACTAGTTATGGTGAAGAAGGACATGGTTGGTATGAAACTCTCATATGGTTAATCTCTTTGGGTAGACTATTGTTGAACCAACAATGTACACGTTTGGGTGCGGTTAAAAAACCTAGAAGCATACAGTCATTTGTGTATGACAAGCTAAGTTTTCGATCTAACGGTTGAGAAATATTAGCTTGAATCTAAATCAGATTTTCATCTAACGGTGAATATTGATTGCTTTGTAACTAAGGCAAAACCCTGATTTGAAAGGCTATATAAAGGAGACATCTAGTATTGTGCAAAACTAATCCCCACACCTTACGTGTGATACTAGTTTGCGTGCTAGAGTCGTTTCTCCTTTAAACCTTGGTTTTTTCCTTCTAAAACCAGGTTAACGACTTAAAGACTTCATTGGGATTGTGACGCCAGAACGATACTACTTTTATTGTAGTTGTGTGATCTGATCTTGCACCTTCTATCGTACGAGTACAATCATATTGATTGGCTTGAGATCGCGAGAGTTCTCCGATAGGCAAGATATAAAAAGTAATCACAAACACCTTCGTCTCATCGTTTTTGATTCCACGACATCTTGTTTCGCTACCATATGATTAAGATTGTTGTGAGGTGATTGATTAATCTAGGCTGTTCTTCGGGAATATAAGACCGGATTATCAATTGGTTCCTGTTCTCCTTGATTATTATCAAAAGATGGAACAAAAACTTTTAGGGTTTTTCTGTGGGAGACAAATTGATCCTTTGATAGACTTGTCTGTGTGAGACAAATTTGTTTATTGTTAAAGCCTATGATTTTGGGTCGTAGCAACTCTTAGTTGTGGGTGAGATCAGCTAAGGGAATCAAGTGCGCAGTATCCTACTGGGATCAGAGGCGTAGGGAGTACAACTGCACCTTGGATCAGTGGGAGACTGATTGGGGTTCAACTATAGTCCAGTCCGAAGTTAGCTTGGAGTAGGCTAGTGTCTGTAGCGGCTTAATACAGTGTGTATTCAATCTGGACTGCGTCCCGGGGTTTTCTGCATTTGCGGTTTCCTCATTAACAAAATTCTGGTGTCTGTGTTATTTCTATTTCCGCATTATATTTGTTTATATAATGGAAATAATACAGGTTGTGCTTTTGAATCAATCGATTGGAAATCCGACCTTTGGTTATTGATTGATATTGATTGATCCTTGGACATTGGTTTTTGGTACCATCCAAGTTATTCCTTGTGTTTGATTATAGACTCGCTGATTTCTATTAGCTTGAGTGAATCAAAACAAGAGAGAGATATTAACTCTTTGAGATACTTTTACATAGATTGAGTCTAACTGTCTAGTTGATTCTCTAGAAAGTGTTTCGGAGTTTGTCCATACAGATTGCTAAGCGAAGTATTGGGTGGTGTTGTTAGACCCCCGCTTTATCAGCTTTAACCAAAATATGGATGATATGGAAAGGCGATGTAATAGAGTTTTTGAATCAAAAAATAGATCACCAACACAACTATCTCAGGATATCCAAAGTCATCTTCTTTTTTGGACTAGAAAAGGCACTAAACAAACTAAGCAGTGTAGGAATACATCTCCTAGACCTATTTGGATGGCACCTGAGACCAACTCACACAAAATTAACATTGATGTCGCTTGGGATTCAGCTATAACCCCCTCAAGAGTTGCTTTAATTTTGAGAAATGATGCAGGAATCTTTGAAGTAGGCAGAGCAGGACCATCACTCTTAATAGATCCACAAGAAGCAGAAGCAGTAGGAGTTTACCAGGCATCAGTATGGGCGAAAGAAAAGAATATCGGCAACTTCAGCATTGAAGGGGACAGTGAAAGCTTGTTCAACTACTTAGATGGAAAAAACTCTGAGATCTCTTGGAGAAGTAAAGCTCTATTAGATGAAGCCTCTAAAATCACTAGAGATTGTCATAACTTTTTGGGTTTTTATTTTGTGCCTAGATTAGGAAACGAATCAGCAGACTCACTTGCTAAATATGCTAAAACTTTATCTTTTGTCGCGGACTGGAATGTTCTCCCTCCGACTTGTATCTTAAAATAGCTTGCAGTAGATAAATCTAATATAAGAAGAACCACACAACTCTCTATATTATATGGCTCTAATACCTCCTTTGGAGTGCTAGCTTTTCAATGAGATGCCTTATTCTCAAAAAAAAAAAAAAAAAAACTCTCATGAGCTTTTTGTTATTCTTTGGTTCGGACTTTTTATTTAATAAATTTCTAATTACAAAACAAAAAAAAACAATTTAAAATGCAATTCAAGCGGCACATTTCATCAAGGTTAGGATTGATCTAAACGGCCCATATTATCAAAGGGCCCATATTATCACAGTTACTAAAATATGTTTCATTCTTCGTGCAATTTAAAATGCAAAGAGAGGTTCAAAGTTCAAACATGGCTATCAAATGGAAAATTTGATTGAGGCCCGTCAAACAGTTGAGCCTAGGGCTGTCGGCCATCCCGCTCTAGGCCTAAGACGGCCCTGTCCCCATAAGAACAAAGAACTCCATTTTACATGCAAAATTATGTCACCCATTGAAATTTCAAGGTTGTTGGAGGCACGGTTGTTCTCCGATTTTCGAGTCTCCATGATTGCATAAGAAAGGAGAAGCCAAACTTCCTCATCCTTGTTTTTGCCTTCCGAGGTTTTCCACTCTGATAGTTGATTTTCAGAACTTCGGCGATGTATCTGTTTGATCCGGTAGAGTCCATGTACGGACAACATGTGGAAGTGCTTGCCATTGGGGAAATGGTCGCAACACCTCCCTCACCACGATCACGAAAAACATCATTGACCAAACCTCCTCTTATTACATCTCGGCTGCTGCTATGTTGAATCTGAACGGGATTCTCAGTACTATCACTGTTGATGCTAATGCTGCTAATTCCTTTTTCTGCCGCCAAGAGATCCAACATCTGGTCAACTTTGTGAATACTAACCAAGAGCTGTCCAACATCACACCATATTGCGGCTTGCACATCCACTTGAAAACACCTGAACAAGTAACTATCCAGTTCAAGTATTTTCTCCGAATACTTCTTTTTCGAGTAGAAATCCCAAGACTTAACTTCTGAACAACTCTTAATTAGGAGTTTCCCTTCCCTTAACGCATGTACCAATTTCTTTAGTTCCGGTCTTTGTCTATGATCGCTCCCTCTTGCTTGATCTAGTCGCTTCATCTCTGCAACTTTGGGTATCACTGATTCTAATGTACTCTTTAGTCGTTCTAAGCAAGGATTGAAACTCAATGCTTTATCCTTGGCATCAAGAACTGTTATCAGTAGATCTGATACTGTTTCTCCCACCAAAGCTCCACCGATTTGTTCTAAGGACATTTTAACAAGAAGATTTTAAAAGCTGAAAGTGCCGGCCTAAGCCTTGCCAAATGCAGGATTTCACTTTAGTTGGAGAAAATTTTCATGGTATCTTCTTCTTAACATTACGCAACTTTAAATGAATAAAAATAGCTGCTTCGACTCCACATTAGAGCCGTGTAAGTGATGAGATTGCCGCATATTAAAATGGATTACACAAAAGTCAGGATGGAAGAATAGACAGGTTATTTTAACTAACCGTCCAGAATGAAAAAGAATAAAATGACGTACTAAAAGGGGATAAGAACGAAGAAAATTGCGGAGTGCAAAGCAAGATATACAAAACGGAACACAAAAATTTACACAGGAGAAGAAAAAGTAAACAGGCAGGCGTAAGCGCTTACCACACCACTAGTTGCAAGTAGAGGTACTGATTCTACTACTGGGAAAATCTCTAAATGCATTCCAAATGTATAACACCTATTATCTTACATAAAACTCATATACAGAAACCCTATACAACATCACTTAAGCTAAATGTCCACTTTCAACAATAATCCGATTGAGATTCATAGAATTCACTAGGACAAGGTGACATAACCTCTTCTAGCATCTGTAGAGTTCGATTGGCATCGGTGCATTTTGCAGCAATCTCAAGAAGCGCTTCTAAAGTGTCCACATTGGCATCTGTACACCTTGTATCCACAATATCCTCTAACCTGTTCTCTCCCACCATAGTGTTCATCTGCAATAACAGTGAGGGCAGACTAAGATGCTTATTCTTTTGCATGAGGGAGAAAAAGTAGACGTGGAAGTTCGAAATGCTTACCCAACCAACAACATTCAATCCCCTCTTGATAAAGGTCGAATCAGTAGGTCTCTTTCCAGTTACAAGCTCTAACAAGAGAACTCCAAAGCTATAAACATCCGATTTCTCAGTTGCCCGTCCACTTTGCAGATATTCTTTACACAAAGCATCAAGAATTAGTCCACCAGTTGGACCTGAAATGACAGTATATATGCATCTGAAACCTATAATTGATGAAGAAACTAACCTGGAGCTAAATAACCAAATGTTCCAGCAACGACAGTGGTGACATGTGCATCCTCATCAACCAAAAATTTAGCAAGGCCAAAATCAGACACTCGTGGTTCTAGATTTTCATCAAGGAGTATATTGCTAGATTTTATGTCGCGGTGAACTATACGCGGACAACAATCATGGTGTAAGTAAGCCAATCCTCGTGCTGAGCCAAGGGCTATCCTTAAACGAGAATTCCAGTTCAAGACCTGTTCTTCTTCACCATCTTCTAAAAAAAAAAAAACATGAAGGCAGAAATCACACACATGACATGAGAATTCAGTTGTTTCTAAGGATATTTGCTAAATAAGGATGAACTTACCATGAAGTAAATCATCTAGACTACCCAAAGCCAGATAATCATAGATAAGAAGCTTGGCAGAAGGAAGTCTACAGTAACCTCGAAGATTAACAAGGTTTATGTGATTGATACTGCCCAAAATCTCAAGTTCTCTCTCAAAAACTTCATCACATCCTTCTCGACTCCTATCTATCCTTTTAACAGCAAATGTACTGCAATCATTCATAACCATTCTGTATACAGTGCCAAATCCTCCAGACCCCACTACATGTTCTTCATCGAGTGACTCGAGCTTTTCAATGATCTCAGATGAGGAATATGGAAGGTCGCCATGGAAAGTAATAAGCCTTGCACCTATTGAGATAATGGAAAACTAAATTATGTACATACTTTATGCACAGATAGAGATTTAGGAAAGAGAAAACACAAATCCACTTACTTGGGTCGGGATCAACTTGTTTATTGACTTCCCTGTACTTCTTTGCTGTTCTTTCCTTCTTTGATAGTAAATAAATCCATAGGAAACTTAGCAGCACAAGAAGTGCAAGACCCATTGTAGACATTGCAGCAATAAGAACTCCATTGAGATAACGAGAAAATAGCTTAGAAGGAACTACAGTTCCGCCACCAATGTCAAATTAGTGTCATTGTGTCAGTAATGAGATAGTGAAAATCTTGTAACAAACCAGCGTAGCGTAGATATCTAGCTTTACCTTATAAGATTAATTCTGGTAACAACACTATCACTACTAACGGATTGGAAAATTTTGGATGTCATGAAATAAATTGATGATATCCTACATCATACCTGCTGTTTCATCTTTTTCTGTGTGTGGTAAGACTGCAGGGAACCCTAGTGATCCAAGACATGGCTTCTGAAGTTGCAGGCCACAAAGGTCTAAATTTCCAATGAACCTACACATATATACAAATCCAAAACTATTTTACGTAAAGTATAACAGAAACTTGACACGGGAACCAAATCAAAACTATATTCTAAAAGATTTTTGTTGGGTGTGTGCAGTTCTTGAAATGTAGGTAACATAGACCGTTTTATGCTGAAATTTGTGAAGTGTAAGTAAGTATAGTTGTAAATATGTCGGAAACAGCTGCAACCTTCACTCCCTGAATTTTTCTATGACATACAAGACATGCACTTTTAACCGCTTACAACCAGAATTTACAAGCACAAGAGAAGAATCACAGTATGAAGAGATGACTTACGACTTGTTCCCAAAACCGACAAGAACTCCAACATTTGGGATTGCACCGGAGAAAAAGTTAGTTGACAAGTTTCTGGAAAGCACAAAATCGCACCATATCAAATAATACCAAAACAGCACTTACCCATAAGCCAATCTATCCACAAAATAAATGCTCAATAACATGAAAATTAGAACGGATGACAACTTACAAAAAGCGCAACCGAGTAAGACGACCAATGGAGGGAGGTATGGATCCCTTAAGAGAATTGCTCGATATATCCCTACACACGTGCCCAAATTGTACAGTGAGCTGGATAATCAAACACATTTTCTTGCTCCAGTAAAAATGACATGCCTACCAAATTAAACCAAATTGAACACAAGATAGATACTGGATTCCGAATGACTTACAATATGATAAGATTTGTAAGATTTCCAAGCTCAGGTGGTATACTTCCTTGAAGATAATTAGACCTTAAATACCTAAAATCAACAAACCAAACCCATTAAACAAAGTTAAATAGCTAAGCAAATGAAGCTAATACTAAATTCAGGCACTCAGGAAATGTGAGAAACACTTACAATGCCCTGAGTTCCAAACAATTAGAAATTTCAGTAGGAATGGTTCCATGCAAGCTATTCTGATGAAGTGCCCTGATACAAATTAACAACAACAATCACACTCAATGACCAAACTTCAGTTACTCTTAAACAGTAGAGAAACAAAAGAGTAAAGTGATACTTACAATCTCTGCAATCTCCTAAGCTTTCCAAGACTAGGAGATATTATCCCTCCAAGCTGCATATTTGCTAAATTTCTGAAAATCCAATTAACTAAAATCAGTAAGAAAAATCTTCAAAATTTCAGCTCAAGTAAAGGAATGTTGGGGAGTGAGTTGAAGAACATACATAGAACTAACAAGATTGTCATTCTTATGACAAGTGATTCCAGTCCAGCTACAAGGAGATTCATCAGTATATACCCAGTTATCAAGTAATCTTCTACTGTCATTCAAAAACCCTTTGATTTCCAACAATGCCTTACCTGAAACTCATTAAAAAAAACACAAAAAAATTAGATATAAAATCAAAAAGTGAATGGAAAACTAAATTACAAAAAAGGGTTTTTCAAAAAATTTACCATCTTGAGTTAGAGCTACAGAGTTAGAACTTAAAAGGGTTATTAAGATAAATGTTAGTAATGAAATGACTAGAGCCAAAAAACCCATTTTTCTTCTGATGAGATGAGATGAAACAAAATGAGGTTTTTTTGCTGTTGGTTTCTTTCTAGGATTCTTGTATAGTTATCACTGTTGAAGAAAAAGAAACAAAGATCATGGAAGGAGAAGTCATTAGAGAGAGTAAAGTAAACCTTTACTGTGGTTTTTTTACTTTGTTTGGGTGCTTTTGTTTGAGAGGGGGAACATGAAAAATGTGCTTTCTTACTTTTGTTGGTAGCCGTTGTTGATTGGAGCAGCATCATTGATTCTCCTTGGGATGTAGACTGGTTATATATCGAAGGCCGTATAGGGAGTACTTGAGTTGAGAGGTGAAACTTCGAGAATGCTGCAAGATGTACTGAACTACTGATGGGTTACTCGAATTTTAAGGCGACAGGCATTTATTTTAGTTGTTCTTTTTCAACAGTGGTAGTTGTGAAAGTTACTGTTGGTGCAGTAAATGCGACTGAAGAGTGAAGTAGACTGGTCTCTCGCATTGGATGGACTACGGGAGTTGAAGTGTTATTTTGTGACTTTTTACCGGGGACTGAGGACTATCTTCTGACTTTTAATGGACCCCACCTTCCGGAATCTTGTGAGAGAAAATGTTTTGGTGTGGTATTTTTGTGGTTAATTTTTTTTTTTAACTCAAAAAGGGCAAAATATATTAAGAAATGATTTCTTACCAACACAATAAGAAAAAGATATAGTTACATGAAACAGGTAGACTCCATTATAGTTAGGGTTGCACAAAACCGAACCTAAACCGAAAACTAAAACCGAAACCGATTTTTTAAACCGAACCGAAACCATAACACAATGGTTTCGTTGTGGTTGTTAGTTTTGAAAAACCGATTAAAGTGGTTTCAGTTTCGGTTGTTGCTCAAAACCTAACCGAAAAAATCGTGAAAACCGAATGATATATGCATTGACTAATTATAACCATTGATATTGATAATAGTAAATCGTAGCCGTCAGAATTAGGTATATTGATTTCATCTTTTTCTTTCCATCATAACAAATTCTTTCTTCTTTCTCTTTCACTCTTTCTCTCGGCTGCTACTGCTTCTCTTCTAGCACAAAGATTCACCACCATCACCAGATTCATCGAATCATCGCCATCTTGTTCTTCTTATTCTTCATCATCTTAGAATCCACTAAGTAATCACAAATATACCATGCAAGGTTCCAAATCAGCACCCTTGTAAGTTAATCTTCGATTTTCTGTGATTTTTTTTTTTTTTTTTTTGGTTTTTGATTCTGAACATGGGTTTTCATTAAGTTTATGAATTAAGGTTAATATGTGGGATAATTTCGTTTGATTGAATTGATTTAATGGTTTTATATGTTTGATATTCAGGTTTCAGTGGTTGAACTAAGGATCCGTGCTCTCAATCATCTTTAGGGTTTCTCTCGATTTTGAAGCTAATTGTTGTAATTGGTAAGCTTTCAAGAGGTCTGAGAAGCGATTGAGTTTGATTTTAGGTTGATTAGGTTTTTTATTGGGTTATCAATTTTATTTGAGGTATTTGAGGAATCGAATACATCAGGTTTTGTTGGTGTTGATAAATTTTTCTTTGTTAATTGCAGCGCAGGAAGCATTAGAGATTCTTGGCAATTTGGAGTCATCTGTACAACAAGGTACTGGATTGTTTGTTGGTATCAGATATGATGATTTCTCAATCTTTTTATCTTTTTACCAAATAATTCATAACAGTTTTATGCCCTTCTTCTTCTTGTATTTTCTAAGTATTGAATCCTTAACAAATGTTTAGGATTAATAAGCAAGTTGTGGGTTGTTGGGAAACAACTAAGTTGTTTGTTGTGCATATCTTTTTCGTGTCTTTGGTTTTAGATGGGACCTGTCTTATTCTTAGAGAGATAATAGTTGTTGAATTTCTAGGCAGGTTAAGTCTTTGCATTTTACTGGATGGGAACAATTGAATTTCTAGGCAGGTTGTTTGTTGTGCATATGCTCCTTTATCTAGTACCGTGAACATGTGAGAGTGCTGATCTCTTGTTGTACATTTCATAAAGAAATTACTTGGTTCAGTTCTTGTGGCTTGTTTAACATAGTTTGAATGTGTATGGACTGTGGAGAGTTAAATATAATCTCAGAGTTACACACATTCGGATTTCCCCTCAACAATGTCTTTGCATTTCCCTTCTCCGTCTTTTTAACATTAAGATAGTTAGTCATTTTAAACATTTAAAAGAGACAGGAAAACAATTTGATATCTAGCATTTAGACATTAATGTTGTTGCCAACATAGTGTTGGTGTTATGTTGTTGCCAACTGATCTATCTAGATTCCGGGGTATGTTTTTGCCACTGTAATGTTGAGATTTGCTCACTGCATAATATGTGAAGTGCTTTAAGAACTGAAATTTCTTAGGTATATTGAAACCCTGTTTGACATGGATTCTTAGGTATGTTGAAACCCTGTTTGACATGGACTTCAGCAGTATTGAGTGTTTGGATATGAAGGAACATAGATAAAGGTGGGTAATGTTGGGGTTTACAGGGAGTCTTTTATTCATATAACTAGCTTCTACTTATGTGCAGGTACTATTACACCATTCTATGGAAAATGCAACACCAATCGGCAGACGACGTCAAGTTAGGGCTGCAGTATGGGATCACTTTATTATGGAAGTGCCACCTTCAAAACATGCAAAGTGTTGTCACTGTAACGCTAGATTTGTTGCTGATCCTATGAAGAATGGGACATCTAGGTTGATTTTCCATCTAAAAAGATGTAGGTTAATGCTTAATCAGATAAGAAATTGATTGAAGTCTACTTTGTGTTAGTATTAGTACATGATTGTAATCTTAAAGCATTAAAATTATGTTTATGGCAGGTTCAATTTTGTCAATTTCATGTTACTGACATTTTTATTGAAAATTTTACCTGTCGGATATCAGAAACCGATGAAAATGAAAGACTGCATATAAATCTGTCGGTTAACCAAAACCAAAATGGTTTTATGCAAAACCGATTCAAAACCGAACCGAACAAAACCGAGTAAGCTTAATGGTTTCACTGGTTTTCAGAACTGGAAAACCGAGTACTTTGGTTTCGGTTTAGGTTTTGCCAAAAACCGATAAAAACCGAACTATGTGCAGCCCTAATAATAGCAGAGCCACCAATGAAGACATTACCAAAATGCTACCAAAAAAATAAGGAAAAAAATAAGATCATAATTAATGCATGATCGCCTCCCAATTATACAAAATGAAGTTTAATGTAATCCCTTCAAAAAAATTTAGTGCCCACACACCAATTGAAGATGGAAATATTGACACTATCCATGACTTGGTGCAGATTCTTATACTTCCCATTAAATAATCTTCCATTTCTCTCAATCCATACTGCCCACCAAATTGCAAACGAAATTATGTCCCATATTTTTCTTCTAATACTAGTAGTATTCCCTTTTTCCTATTCCATTCCCAAATTGCATTCCCAACACTATCTTGGAAAACCCACTCCAACTTGTAACTCTTCCAAAAGAAAAACCAAATTTCCCTAGTTGTTTCACAATGCAAAAAGAGATGCTGATTTGACTCGATTGCTTTTTTACATAATAAACATCCATTAACCATAAAGAGTTTCTATAAGGATCCAAGGTAGGATCTGCATTGTAGCAAAGATTCCAAACAAAAAAAATTACCTTTTGTGGGATTTTTGGATTCCATAAGCTCTTGTACGGAAAGAGAATCAATCCGTCAGTCTCCAATGCCTTATAACAGTTGGAAACGGAAAATGAATTTTGGTGAAGTTGTGGAAGTTATGAGAAAGTGTAGACATAAGAAAGTCGGATATCAAATATGACATGTCTAGGGACCTCGGCAGCACGACTGGTTTTTTCTTGTATTTATTTGTCGAAGGTTAACCCTTCACGAGGATTGTTAGGAGATGATCCATGAGTATGTGTGTTCGCCTACTATTCCTACCTTTATTCTCCTTATTAATGGGTTGTAGTAGCAAATAATTGAAAAATGTACGTGGCGCGATTTCGGACGATGACCCATCAGAGACGGTGCAGAGTGGAGCACTGAATCATCCGACACCAGCACAAGAAAAGAGATATCCACCAAGCGCACATAGGACGAGCACGTAAAATGGAGAACCAGATATGATGGAAAGAGGTGTGTCGGGAATCACGGCATTAAAGCACTGACGAGGCACACGTGAAGAGTAGGAAAATCTAATCAGAGTGGGGCCATGAGAGAGGATAACACGTTCAGGTCGGGAAGAGCAACGATGTCGGATCAAGGAGTATTGAACTATCAACATCGGGAAGGAATATGATCGGGTTGGACGAGGCATATGGGGAAGCATACTCATCGGAATGACATGAGATCTAGTAGCAAGTATTGGGAAGAAACATTACCAATCACCCCACATGACCATCAAAACAAATGAAATGTGACCCACACTATAGTTTCATTTTATGAATATCTTAACCTATAAATATAGACCCTTGTATATGGAGAGAAGGGTAGGTGATAAGTGAGTAAGTAAGGAAAGAGATCAAGTATTGTTGAGAGCTTTCTTCGTGATAATTTGAGAGAATTAACAATATAATCCTTTGACCCCCGTGGACATAGATAATAATGCCGAACCACGCATATCTTGTGTTCTTATGAGTCTTTTACTTACTTATCTTGCTATCTTTTCATGGTGGATGTAGGTTGTATAACTTTTTACACATACATGGGTCGTGTGATATTCTCTTGCACAAGCTAGGGGATCTTATATAACAAGATTTCTTATTCTCTTATCTCTTTGTTATTAGTATGGAATCTATGTTTTAGGCTTTTAATTCGCGTTTAAAATGTTAGTCGCATCTATGATATTGAAGTGCGCAGACACAATATAACAATTATCCATTTATTGATGATTGTTTTATATTCACTAAAATTGTTGTTAGTAGTACTAAAAATATATATACATAATATTATTAATTTGTTTTATAGCTATTCTGGTCAGGTTATCAACTTTGAAAAGTCAGGTTTAGTTTTTATTCCTAAGATTGAAAATCGTACTCCCTCCATCCTACTATTAGATGACCTACTTATTGTAAAATTTGTCACACTAATTGACTTATCTCATTAAACAAGGATATATTTCTAAAACAATCTTTTTGATTGATTATGGTTAGTATAAGAAATATATATAATTTGATATCCATGTTTATAGTCGTTAGGTAGGTGTTTTAACATGTTTTTCAATGATATAAAGTTCTCAAATACCCGTGGTATACTTTGAGAGATAAAGTCCTCCATAACAATTACTTAATATCAATAGAGTACTATCTGAGAGAAGAAATTTCGGTTCTCAGATCTAGGTGCATATACATTGGAGCCCTTCATCTAACACCTTTACCAAGATTAATTTTGATGTTTCATTTTCAAATTAAACTAAACTTAGGGGAACTAGTGTGGTATATTTAATGATGTGTCAAAGATCTGGATGCATCTGTTGTGTTATCACAACAATCAATCAAACAAACAAATGATATGGTTTATTCTCAAACCTCACGGTAAGAGCCTGCTAGTTCAATTGAACCAGTTTGAGACGATGTTACTGAAAGTAATTTGATTAATAATTGATGATGAACACATCCGCCTTCTCTTACATACTTATAATGACTAACCATAAAGCAACACAATCCAGGTAGTACACCTAGTGACAGCCTGCCGGTGCACAACGGCTAAACAAATCAAACCTAATGATTACTAACGACTACCTTATTAAATGAATAACTTCTCATGCATAAGGGAACCCACCAGACTGACTACTAACATTAACCGGGCATATGAAAATCCCACCCGCTCTACAACATCGTTGTCCTCGAGGATTAAAATCTGGAAAGTGTGCATGAACATTTGCAGAACCTTCATATGTAGCATTTTCTGGGGAAGCATTAGTCCATTGGATAAGCATCTGGTCAACCCTCCGGCGTGATGGTTCTGGAGTCGAGAATGGCAGCAGAATTGTGAACAATCTGACATTCATGATCAACAACAAGTAGAACTGGAGATAGAGTGTGACTAGTGCCAATCTTCCTTTTGAGTTGAGATACGTGGAAAACAGGATGGATTCTGGAGATGAGTGGTAACTGCAACTTATAAGCCACATCACCCATCTTTTGAATAACTAGAAAAGGTCCTTAGTACTTAGCTGAGAGCTTGACATTTTTTTGATGACCATAGAGGACTACCGATATGGATGTAACTTGAGGTAGATCAAGTCTCCAACTTCAAAATATCGATTCACTCTCTTAGTATCAGTATATAGTTTCATTGTCTTCTGAGCTTTGTGTAAAGTCTTCCTTGAGAGACCCAGGACGACATCCCTCTTCTGAAGATACTCCTCAACAGCTGTAATAGAAGTAGTAGTTGTATAAGGAAAAGAAAGATGTGGAGGATCATACCCATACAATGCTTTCAAATGACTCATTTTGAGGCTGATATATAATTTGGTGTTATACCACCACTCTGCCATATGTAGTTATTTGCACCAATTCTTTGTTTGTGGATAGCCACCCATCCGAGGTAATTCTCTAGGCAAGCATTGACCCTCTCAGTTTGTCCATCAATTTGAGGATGATATGCAATGCTGAAATTTAAGTTGGTACCCAAGGCTTTGAACAATTCTTGCCAAAATAAGCTGGTGAAGAACTTATCTCTGTCCGAGATGATAGAAGTAGGAAGCCCATGAAGTTCGATTACCTAATTGTTAAGTTCGTTAGCAACAGTAGTGGTTGTATATGGATAAAGAGGAGAAATGAAGAGTTTGTATTTAGTCAGTCTGTCAACCACCACTAAGATGACATTCTTTCTTTCACTGAGTGGTAAACCCTTCAATGAAATTCATTGAGATATGTTTCCAAACTTGGTCTGGAATGGGTAGTGGCTTGAGAAGGCCTGCAGGATAATGGTGATCACCTTTATTTATCTAGTAAACATCACATTTTGAGAAAAATGAGTATATATTTTCCCTCATTTTTGGATAGAAGAAATAATTCTTGGCTCTAATATATGTGGCTTGAATACCAGAATGGACGCCCACAACATAAGAGTGCACTGAAGAGATAATGATATGTCTTGTATTTGAATCAACACTTATATAGATTCTTTGTTTGAATCTTAGCACTCCTTCTTGACAAGAAAAGTTCTCCACAATAAAAAGATTTATCAATAATGGAGAAATAAGTTGTTGTGCCTTAGAGTCAGTCATATAGCTAGAAACAATGTGTTGAGCCAAAAATGGTTGAGTAACAGCCATTGAGTTACATTCAACTTGCAAATTTGGTATTTTAGAAAATGCATTAGCAGCTTTATTCTCACTTACTTTCTTATATCTTATCTCATAGTCAAACCCAAGGAGCTTAATACGCTATTTCTGTTGCAAAATCGTAGCAATTTTCTGTTCCAGTATATACTTGATACTTTTATGGTCAGTTTGTATGATGAAATGATGTCCTTGTAATTAGTTTCTCCACCTTGTTACAGCTTGAGCAACTGCTGGCATTTTCTTCTCATAAGTAGATCGAGCAGCGGCTCTTGGACCTAATGGTTGGATGAAGAAAGCAATTGGTCTTCCTTGTTGCATTAATACTTCCCAAATACCATTTTCACAAGCATCAACTTCTAACATAAATTCCTTAGTGAAGTCACGGAGATCTAGAACTGTAGTTTTTGTCATTTTCATTTTGAGTTTGTTAAAAGCTTCAGTAGTTGCAGGAGATCATTCATAAGCATTCTTATTTAGAAGATCAGTAAGAGGTCTAATAATAAGTCCATAGACCTGTACAAACTTTCTATAATAACCTTTGAATCCCAAAAACCCTTTTAGTTCGTTGATGGTAGCAGGAATTGGTCATTTAGTCATGCTGGCAATCTTTGCAGGGTCAGCCATTACTCCTTTTGCATTGATAATATGACCCAAAATTCTAGTTCCGGTTTACCATAGTAACATTTTGAAAATTTAGCAAAAGTTTGGTGATGTCTGAGAATGTCCAGAGTAATTTGTAGATGTTGAATATGTTCCTCCAAGCTTGAATTGTAGACTAATATGTAATCAAAGAAGACTAAAATAACTTCCTTAAGTGAGATTGAAATATATCATTCATGGGAGCTTGAAATGTTTCAGGAGCATTAGTAAGACCAAAAGGCATTACCTTAAATTCATAATGGTCATAATGTGTTCTAAAAGCTATTCTATGAATAACTTCCAACTCAACTCTTATTTGGTGGTACCCAGATCTGAGGTCAGCCTTAGTGAACCACTTAGACCCATTAAGTTCATCTAGTAATTCATCAATAATAGAAATAAATTGTTTTTCCTTGATAGTAATAGAATTTAGCTTTCTGTAATCAACACAAAATTTCCATCTGTTGTCCTTCTTTTTGACCAAGAGAATATGTGTCGCAAAAGAGCTATGAATTGGTTGTATAATTTCAGAAGCTAGCATATCTTTGATCAAGTTTTCTACTACAGATTTATGGATGAATGGACATATGTATGGTCTCATGTAAGTAGCCCGAGAGTTTGGTTTTAGTAGTGCAAAGACATTTTCATATTGTTGCAAGAGAGTAGAAATATGATGTGGTATTGGATGTGAAATTGGGGTAGTGGAAATAGAGAATAAGTGAGCAATGACTCCATGAGCATGTTTAGTGAAAAAAGATTTATTTGCATTACCACTCATCACTAAAAGATAAGATTTTTGTTGACTGCCAGAGACTGTGATATTTTTACCTTTATGTTTAAAGGATACATTGAGCTTGAATAAGTTAAAAATGACATCACCATGTTTCTTGAGCCAATCAGCACCAAACATCATATCACATCCACCAAGTGGAGGTAGTCTAAGTGGAGCGCACAAAAATTGCATGGTCCACTTTAATTGTGATCAAACTCCAAAATTGATGGTCTTCTCCCCATTAGCCACAATGACCAAAAATTGAGTAGTAGATGCAACATCACATTTCAAATTCATTGCTAACTCACAGTCAAGGAAACTACGAGTATTACTTATATCAGTCAAAACAGAAATAACATGTTTTTAAGAAGTAATGGAATTCTAATTGTTTCTCCATTGACATGTCATGTGAGAGCGTGAAGTGAGATTTCCATGGCAAAGGCAACTGGTCAATCAGTGTCCTCCTCTGGAGGGTCCTTTATAATCTCCCCAAGATCTTCTTGTAAAGCAGTATCCACCATAAATAGTTGTTACTTGGAACAAACCTGACCTGGTTTATAATATTCATCACAATTATAGCAGAGACTTTGCTCTCTTTTCTTCCTAGCTTGTTCAGGAGTAAGTCTTCTAATTGGAGGAGTGGAATAGTGCAGATTTCTAAGTGGTGGGTTAGTCTTGGAAGTAGAAGGTTGTGTGGAATGGGTTTGGGAGGGAAATTCTTAGAAGTAAATGGTCTAAATGCAAAGTTTTTTGTGAATGGTCTATTGGAGGGTTTATGATGTTTTTGATGAACAAGGATTGTATGTTCTTGTATTTTAGCTAGAGAATATGCACACAGTAGTGTAGATGGGTGAAACATAAAGACAGAGTTTTGAATATATTCCTTTAGATCACCAATAAAGTTATTGATAAATAACTCTCTGGTAATTTCGGGCGAATACTAAGTAAAAGTGCTTTTGAATACTCAAACTCCTCAAAGAAATCATCCATGATAGTTCTATGATTTAACTTGTCAAAATTACCAACAATATTTGTAGGATCAGAATCTCACAACAGTAATATCTTAGCAAAATTATCAACAACACAACACAACAGCGTCGCAGAACAATTTTAGAAATGATGTAATAAACGACATCAGCTAAAATCATTAGAAAGATATGATGATCCTGCGAAAATTAAAGAGTTTGCGAGATTAACATTTGTAAGGTTGTGAGAATGTCGCAAGCCATATCCTAAAATAAAGGACAGATTAGCTGTCATCCACTATGTATTTCCCTATAAATAGTCGTTCAACTGAGAAGAAAGGAGAGATCTTTTTTGAGAAAGAAACAAGTAAAGAGGAGAGAGAAAGTCTAGAGCAGAAGTCATTCTTGATTCCTTTATCTTTTCTTGTAAGAATATTCAAAGATTCATCAATAAAATTAAGATTTTAAATCTAAAAATGAGTTGATTATTAATGAAATCGTATGAGGGGTGTAGTGTAGGATTTCCTGCAACTACATAATGGCGCTAGAAACAGGGAACTTGAAGATAAAAAGTTGAAGATTATTGTTGAGATTGTTCAAATCAAGAAAGTGATTAAATAAATCAGTGAATCAGTTAAAAGAAAAATGATTAGAATCAATGAAGATGACAAAAGATTGGAGTGTAATATGATAACAAAAACGATGGTTAATGAATTCCATGAAAACATCAAAGGAATAATACATAAACGAAATTTTGAAGGAAGGAAGGTTATGGCGGTAGAAAAGACATCACCCTTGAAAGATTGGGAAAAGCAAAAAATTAAATTCATGGCGGCAGAAAAACCAAAACAAAATTTGAACCACACATCTCTATTGGTTATTACAGTGCCTATTACGCGAAAAGAGAAGGAGACAACAAAAAAATCCACGGGCGAATGGATATTAAACAGAACTTTAATCGATACAGGAAGTTCGGTGGATATAATATTTTATAATGCATTACGGGGAGTGGGATTTAAAGATGAAGAAATGTCCAGTTCAACATATTTTGTTCATGGCTTTGGAAAATCCACAACAAAACCTAAAGGAGAAATAGTGGTACGGATTCCACTACGAGAGATCGAAACACATGTAACACTATGCGTGGTGGATATGGAATCGCCATATAATATGTTGCTAGGAAGACCATGGATACATGCAATAAAAGATGTAATATCAACGTTGCATCAATTTATTAAATTCCCCGCACCAAATGGAATAGGAGAAATCAGAGGAGACGTTGATAATGCGAAATTATGTCATCAAACTGAAGTAAAGCATTATGAAGGACAAGCACAAAGGAAAAAAATTTGTAGAAAGTTGGCGAAGGATGCAAAGAAAGAAGAAGAATTTAGAGTATACATGATAAGTGCAAAAGAAGGCAACAGAATACCCAGCGAAATTTCGGAAGAAGGAGAAGGACCTGTGAAAACAATAAAAGAACCAACACCAATGGGAGAGTCCGAGTCCAGTTACACTGCCGCAGAACCAACAATAGAAGTAAACGTTGGGACTATGGAAGAACCTCTAATATTGAGAATTGGAACCAAGATGGATGTAGAAGAAGAAGAAAGAATTGTCAACCTTTTGCGAGAATATAAAGATGTTTTCGCAGGAAGCATGGATGAGATACCGGGAATAGATCCATCAATTGCATGCCACAATTTGGAGGTTAACAAGAATGTGAGACCATTTGAACAAAGAATAAGAAAAGTCGCAACAACATACCATTCCCAAATAGAAGAAGAACTACAAAAAATGCTTGATGCAGGAATTATAAGAGAAGCTAAATACCCAGAATGGATAGCAAATATGGTCATTGTCCCAAAGAAAAACAAAGGAATAAGGATTTGCATAGATTTCACTGATTTAAACAAAGCTTGTCCTAAAGATAGTTTTCTGTTACCAGATATTCCTCAAATGGTGGAATCCGCAGCGGGAAATGATAGAGTATCGTCTTTAGATGGGTACAAAGGGTATAACCAAATCCCTCTCGCTGAAGAATATCAAGAACATACTGCTTTCTTCGCTCCTAGAGGTTTATATTGTTACACGAAAATGCCATTTGGTTTGCGAAATGCGGGAGCGACATACCAAAGAATGGTAGAAAAGGTATCCGCAAAATGGATACACAAAACATTAGAAGTATACGTGGACGACATGTTAGTAAAAAGTAAAGAAGCCAAAGACCATGTACAGGACCTGAGGGAGATTTTTGAACAAATGCGGCAGTACAACATTAAATTGAATCCTGAGAAGTGTACTATTAGAGTTGCATCGGGAAATTTTTTACGCTACATTGTATCAAAAGAAGGAATACAGGTTGATCCAGAAAAAGTGCGCGCAATTCGTGACATGCCAACACCAACAACAATAAAAGATGTACAGAAATTGAATGAACTTCTAGCTTCGCTGGGGAGATTCATCTCGCAATCATCAGACAAATGCAAACATTTTTTTCGATATACTCAAGAAGGGTGCGAAATTCAAACGGACTGATGAATGCGAAAAGGCTTTTCAAGGGATCAAAGAACATCTTATGCATACAACCATTTTACAAAAAGCAGAATCAGGAGAAGAATTATTGATCTATCTTGCTACGACGTTGCATGCATTAAGTGCTGTGTTATTGCGAATAGACGCAGGAGTGGAGAAACCCATTTATTACATTAGCAAAACTTTTAATACTGCCGAGAAAAATTACTCAAAGATTGATAAGTTGATCTTAGCATTAGTTTATGCATCGTTTAAGCTCTGCATATATTTTCAAGCGCACAAGATAAAGGTATTAACAAAAGTACCAATTGAATCAGTGATGAAGAATTCTAAAAGATCAGGAAGAGTGGAGAGATGGAATGCACAAGTAGGCCACTTTGATATTAAATACGAAATTTTGTCTTCCCCAAAATCACAAGTTGTTGCAGATTTCTTGGCAGAATTTCCTTTAGAAGAAGATGAAGCGGTAGAAGAAATGATGGATATAGAAGAAGAACACAGAGATCCAAAAGATTTATTAACAGAACCAAATAGATGGGAGATATTGGTAGATGGATCATCAAATGGAGAAGGAAATGGAGTTGGAATTGTTTTAATTTCGCCAGAAGGAATAAAGATGGCTTTTTCATTCAGATTGGAATTCGCATCCACTAATAACGAAGCAGAATATGAAGTTGTGATACATGCCTTAAAATTCGCAATAGAAATGAAACTAGAAAATGCAAGGATCACTAGCGATTCGCAGCTAGTTATTCGCCAAATAAAGGGAGAGTATACTACAAATGAACCATCCTTAAAGAAATACAAGAAGCTCGTTGAAGAATTATCACCGTAAATCCCAAAAATAAAATGGAGGAACATTTCAAGGAAGGATAATAGACTCCCAGACGCTTTTGCTTTCATCGCAAGCATGATGACAGATCCAACTGCGAGATGCATAAAAATACAAACACTTCTGTCACCATCAATCAATAAAGAATAAGAAGAAGTGGACGTGATGATAATAGACAATGAAGAAGAAGAACAAACAAACAATATCGCAGACTGGAGAATGGAACTTCACGCATATTTGGCGAAAGGATAAACACCAATAAATAGATTGGAAACACACAAGTTAAAAATACGTGGAACGATTTATGAATTAAAAGATGGGCTGCTATACCGAAAATCCTTTAATGGACCATCACTCAGATGTTTGACACGAGAGGAAGGAGAAAAATTGCTAAAGATGTTACACAGTGGAGATGCTGGCAATCATAGCGGGGGAAGATCTTTGGCACATAGAGCAAAAATGCAAGGCTATTACTCTTGACTATTGTCCTGAGGATGAAATCTATGAATATTCTCTTAACCTCCTTGCTGATAATCACACTTTCCCTCCTAACAGTCCTGATTATTCCATGATGAACAATCTTACTTCTGCAGAAGTGTTTCAACTGGAAAAGGAAATCTTAATTAAAAGGATTGAAGATCTGGAATGTCAACTGCTTAATTTAAGACTGGAGATTGTCAATCACAATTGTGATTCTTATAATATATATCAGACCTCTTCGATTGAGCCTTTTAACATTATCAGCAAGCTTTTCCTGGCTCTATGTCATTCTCAAGTCACCCTGACGAAAAGAATGATATGGAAAACCACAAGAACCTACCAAGTATGTTGGTCGCCTTGTGTGATGATCATGATCGTCTTAAAAATATTAGCACTGAAGATCGAAAGCAATTCTCCTCTGTTAAACAATGTTTGCAGAAGAGGAAAAAGAAATCTCCTATGAAACCATTCTTTTCAAAAGAGATTTCCAAAGCACTGCATATTTTGCAAGAATCAACAATCAAGGTATTCAAAACTGTGCTAAAAGGGGGAAAGAATGATGTGAGTAACTCTTTTTTCTTAAAGACAACACAGAAATAAGGAATAACCAATACTGCATCCCCTCATAAGAAACCTCCCAGTCCTGCATTGGATTGGAACAATTACATTCTGTAATTTTGTTATGATGATTCTTGTCTATCTCTCTTAAGACAAGAATCATAATTTTCAAGAGGGTTGTGATGAAATATTTGAGTCTAAGGTTGTATCACTTATGTTTGTTTTAGCCTAAAACTGTTCTCGCTCATGAACGGCTCCTTCCTATAAGACTTCCTCTGGGGATAACCAATTTCTGTTAGGGTTTTGGTCAAGGGTCTTTTTTGGAAATTTATTCCCTATCTTCATTCCATTTAAAGATGAAGATTTCTCCTCAGTATGAGCATTTCATTTATCTTTTTTATCATGTCTTCTTCAAGCCTTTCAAGCAAAGAAAGTGATGTTTGGACTGTTCTTTTTCCCTCTAAGAAGATTCGATTTGATTCTTCCGATAATGAGATGTGCTTTGATAAACGGGATTTCTCTCTAGAAACTCCTCTGCCTGTCATTTTTATAAGCTCTCTTTAACCATGAATCTCGTCTTGGAACAAGTACGTGCCCAGAAAAATGATCTCGAAGCTTCTTCCAAGAGACTTGAAGAAAATATGGATAATCTTGAATCTATGATTGATCTGATCGAAGATGAGCTTGATGAATATAGGGAATACGAGAAAAGTATTAAAAGTAAGTGAAATGTTTCATAGAAGTTGTTTTGATTATGTCTAGTAATTTTTTTTTTAATGTTTTTAGAAGAATAACTAGGGTTTGGAATAGCCATTATTGTGAGTACACATAGCTATGTCCAACGATTTTTATCTTCAATGTTTTTAGATTTATTTAAATTAAGTTTTTGGAAGATGATCTTTGCAATTTTAATCTTTATGATTTTATATATTGCAAATTGTTATGGGATATGTTTTTTACGTCCGTGAACCTGTGACTGTCCCATACTTGTTCAAAAGTTATCTATATTATGTCGATATGAAAGTATTGATAGAAGATAGAATGAACTTTTGACACTACAAAAGTTAAACCCTTTTATGTCATTGTTTTGATGGAAAAAAGGATAAAACTGTTATTTATAAGGATTAAGTCTATTATATGTCATTGTGCAAATAGTGATGGAAAATAGAATGAATCCTTGTCTATTCCGCAGTATTGGTAGATCTCCGATCCACATTTTTGTGCATATACTGTGTTGCTCCATAAGTTTTCTTGTGTTTGAGCATGACCAATTGAATTGATCATTCACTTGTGGTCAGTTTAGTTGTTGCTCCGTAAGTTTTCTTATGTCGAGCATGTCCAATTAAATTGATCACTTTCTTGTGGTTAAATTAGTTGTGTATTTCGATTGAATTAATCATGGGTTTTCTTGTGATTAATTTAATTGTACACTTCGATTGGATTAATCATGAATTATTTTGTGAATGATTCACTTGAATACTTTGGACTCAAATTCATGTTTTTCATGTGATTTGGTTATGTCCAAATAAATCCTTATTTTCTTGTGAAAGTAAGGTCGCCTTTGTTGTTCTTTCGGGAATGACATTTTATGGGGGAGAGTTCTTTTTGGACTTGTGCTTAATTGCCAAATCTTTATGGGGAGTGCGGCTGTGGAATATTTTAGGGGTTATCTTGTATCTTCATAAACTCCTTGATGAATGCATTTAGCTTCGGCTTTATGATTGCATTCAAATTTGTTGGTATGTTAATACACTTTTGGTCATGAAGTATCTCCGTGAAAATTTCATTAGGATCCCACTAATTTTCGTACCTTTGCCAATTTTATTGACAAAAAGGGGGAGAATTAATGTGTAGTGTGATACTACAAATACATATGGTTTACGGATCATTATGTAAGGGGGAGTGGTTTTCATGTCGAGATGAAGTATTAACTAAGGGGGAGTGATACATATCACCATAGTATTGCTGTCAAAGTTGTGATACAACTGAACTTTGTTGTGTAATAATACTATGACACTGTATAACAATGATTGAGAGCATTTGTTTTCTCATTGCTATCGCTACGGATCTTCAACAACTATGATGCTGAACTTACAACCTTTAGGATTATGGAGTACTTGGAAGTGACGAAGATTTCGAGTCGCGTTGAAGATGTCAAGGAGATCAAGCATTTGTATGACAAGCTACAATTTTTATTTGTTTTGTAATTCATATGTATTGATAGTTTTGTCACTAAAATTGATAAAAGAGGAGATTGTTAGAGCACTGCTCGGTCGAACTCGCGTCCGTTGATATCTCAAGTGTTAGAGCATTGCTCGGTCGAACTCGCATGCGTTGCTATCTCAAGCACGTTTGTCAATGTTAGTGATCAAAACTATAAGTCTTGATTTCTAGTCTACTACAGCTAAGGTCTCGGACTATTATAGAAAGTGTAGTTGAGCTCAAGAACTCCATGAAAATCATCATACAAGACGAAGGACTACTCAAGGAACCGGTGGATCTTCATTGACTAAAAGGTATGTGGAGACTTGAACTTATCTATTGATAGACACATTTTTGGGTTTAAGTTTTCCTCAATTTTCTGTATTGTTGGTAATCGATTTCGTACTTATTATGGTGTTTTGTTTGTTTGTAGGTGTTTTTGGAGAGATACACTTGTGTGGAAAAAGTTGCTCGAAAAGTGCTGTTTGGACCCCCAGGTGAAAATTACTAAAGGTACCCCGAATAAGTGTTAAAGGCACTCATTGAATTACTAAGGGCACCCCAGTTTAGTTGCTAAAGGGGACCCAGACGAGGATAAGGGGCACCCTTCCTCTTCATTTCAAAATTTCAGTTTTGGCGGGAGTTTGTTGCAGTCACCTGGAAGATTTTGATTCGAGTTTTGGTGATGATTTACCATGACTCAATAGCTGGAATTGCGTGGGAAGACTTGATTGAGCCTAACAGGCATCGTACGGGTCTTTGGTTCGACTGAGTTTGGCAGGATTCTCGCGTGGAAGGAAACAGAGTGCCACGGGTTATAGTTAGTCCATTCCGAGTTATAAGTGTGTGATCGAGAGGTTTTCATGTGCCTGATCCGCGTTATACAACTTCTGGATGATGACTCGACGTGTCGGGAGTCTTATGTCACGAGAAAACAGTGTGTGGAGTTAAATCTGGAAATAAAATATTCCCGAGAATATTTGTCTTCAATGCCGAGTAATGGAAGATTATATGCAGTTATGATGGGAGATTTGGGGGCAGTGAAGCTATATAAGTCGTTGAGGGTCAGTAGAGTGCGGACACAGAGAGTTTGGGTCAGTTTAGAGCAACAACAGAGAGGTTTGATCAAGTTGCAGAGAATATTTTTCTGCTGCTGCTGTGAAGAACACGAAGAACATAAGACGCAAAGGGACAATCGTTTTACTACAGTGACAACGACAGAGGTCTGAGGGTCGTATTACTACAGTGTTAGAGATGCTTATCTATTATCGTTCTTTGTAACAGTGTTCTGCAACAATTATAAGTGTTGCAAACACCCGATTTTCATCATTTTCTCTCTATTTCATCTTCGTAAACAATTTTTGAGCATGAATCAATATTTTGAGCAAGTTTACACAATGATGAGCTAAACCCATCCTCTGGGGCGAAGGAGGAAGTTATTTCACCAATGAAAAGTGGTAATCTCTATTTTATTTAATTTATGCAATTATTATATGATTATTTGCCTTGATAAATAAATTGATAAAATGGTTTTTGTTAAAAAATTGTCATTTCAATTGATGGAGCATGCTAGCCTAGGGTTTTGATGTCCCATACTTTCGATCTACAATTGTTATTTCTAAAAAAATCAACTTTTGCAATATTAAGAATCAACTTGAATGCATGATTTGCAAGATTATAATTAGAGAATATAAATCACTTTGATGTTGGTAAATAGTGGAATCCGTAGCCCCAGTCTTCTCCATATTTTTCATATCACTTTTATTTAAGTTTGCTATATTTTTAATTGAAAATTAAGTCTAAAATCTGCTTTCACAAGTCTCAACGAACTTATTAATACAACAATATTGAGATCACATCAATTTTTGGCGTCGCCGACGCGGGCTTGTCTTTAGGCTAGAGTTTTTAGTTTTTTTTTTCTTTTTTAGGTTTTTATTTATTTTTTTGTTCTTCTTTACGTTTTTGGGTTTTTGTCTTTTCCTTACATAATTTGAAATTTGGAGCGAAAGAAAATTTTTCCAAAGCTTTTGGTGAATACTTAAAGACTTTGAGTAAAAGGGAAAGCGAAAGGAGCGAAAGAAGAAGAATTTTTTATTTTATAAAAAAAGAGAGGAAAAAAAAAGAGAGACATTTTTTTTATATATTTTTTTTTTAGACTTTCTTTTTCTTTTGAACTTTATTTTTGGACTTTGGACTTTAAACTTTGGGACATTATTTTTTTAAACCCTACGGAAGGGTAGTTTAAATATAAACTGTGTGCAGAGAAGAACGACGATTACGATATCGTCTCGGCCCCTCGGGTTCGTACATGACATAGGAGTCGTGGCTCGAGTCGACTACAACGGTTCATCCCCCGTCTGGAACGGGAGGTATTTGTCGAAACACTCGCGAATCCCTTGTCAGCGAGTTTACTGTCTTCCTTCGTGTGAATATATGCTGAGGACTTGAAAACGGCTGCTTTAATTTTCTAGTAAAGGGCAAGGATTGGCCATACAAGATAAGGTTTCGGATTTCATCACCGTTCTCTTCTTGCCCGCCTTAGGAAAACGATACTTAACACGAACCTAAGCTTTAAAATTTGGAATAGAACGAGACTGATAGGGTAACGAGCTTAATAGGAAAGTCATTCGAAAAATATTGGTTACTCTTTTTAGCATACTTCGAAGTTCATGATGGTTTCTGTGAGTTGAATGCATGACTGCGCCGCCTTGTAATGCCGATGAGACCTTGGGTATCAAAGCTCCACTGAGCTTCCCTTGTCTCGATTCAACTTACTTTGACTCGGATTGATTCCAGAGGGGTTTGCTTAAATTGTAACGAATTCCCTTTCGAAGGATTAGAAGCTGGTCTAGAAACAATCTAAGTGGAGCCATCATGCTTTTTGTTTGCTAGAAATCAGTAGGTTTGTTGTGGTAGAGTCAGTCTTGTTTGTGTTTGCATAGAACTTCCCTTCCTTTTAGGATTTTTTTTTTCTTTTGTTTTTCTAGTGTATGCCCGAGGTCATTAGAGAACGGGTTTGGAAAAGAGACAATCTAGGTCGATTTATTAGTGAAAAACCTAGTAATTCTTCTTGTGGAAGCGGGGATCTCGAAGACTCTTCTTTTGAGAGCCCCGTTTTTGGAAACTTCAGTTTTGAGAATCTGTCACTTCGTGAGGAAAGTACCCCTAGTACTTCAGTTGTGCCAGCGATGGCAACTTTGAAAGACTACATGTTCCCAACTAGGACCAACCGAGCTTCGTGCATTAAATTGCCAGCCAATACGGCTAATTTCGAGATAAAACCTAGTATTCTTCAGATGATCCCTATATTCTTAGGAAAAGATGATGAGAACCCTTATTTTCGTATTAGGGACTTTGAGGAAATTTGTGGGAAAATTAGAATAAAAGACCTTACTGATGAAGTTTTGAAACTTAAGATGTTCCACTTTTCCTTGAAAGATAAAGCCAAGACCTGGCTAAAAAACCTACCATCTGAATCTATTGAAACATGGCAGGAACTTATTGCTGCTTTCTATATGAAATTCTACCCTAAGCATAAAACTGTAGCTGTTAGGCAGAAAATTAGTGCTAGTGTGCAACAAGAGGGAGAGTCTCTTTATAGGTTTTTAGAGAGATTCAATGATCTCCTATCCCAGTGTCCTCACCATGGATTTGATAAGATGAAACTCGTAGAGATTATTTATGATGGTTTAGACTATTCGACCAAAGCCATGGTCGAGTCTATGTGCGCTGGTTCACTAGTAAAAGTGCTGAAGATGCCTTTACCTTCTTAGGAGTTTTTGCTGAGAAATCCCAACAGTGGGAGTCTTGTGTTGAACCCCCTAAAAGACTCTTGGTCAATAGAAGTATCACAAATGTGGTAGACACAAGCTTTGGGTCAGATGCTAAGTTTGCTGCTTTGTCTAGAAGATTAGAAGCTTTGGAAATGGGCCAGTCTAAAAATAGGTCCCTTGTTGAACCTAATGATAGAATTAGAGCCTCTCAAGTCTCTAGTTGTGGAGTAGAACCCGATAACTCGTTTTGGGAAGGTCATGTTAGTGAAGAACAATCCCATGCTATCTATAACAACTCTAGGTTTGAAAACCGTCAGAAGTTTGACCCATACTCAGAGACCTACAACCCTGGTTGGAGAAACCATCCTAATTTCTCTTGGTCTAAAGGCCAGAATCAAGGTCAACCTAGTAATTCTCAGCCTCCCCCAGGTTTTGGTTATAATAAGAATTCTTCAGGTCAAGCCCAGTTCTATAACCCTTCTGAGAATATAATGACTAGCTTAGAGGAATCTCTTAGTATACTAAAAAAGAGACAAGATATGCTATCACAAAGTCAGGAAATGTTAGTAAAGTGCCAGGTTAATTTTCAAGAGGAAACCAGCAGAATTTTAAGAATAATTCCCAGTCTCTTGCTAAATTAGAACTTCAAGTCGGCCAAATGGCTAAGTTTCTTAGTGAGAGAGAAGATGGAAGGTTCCATAGTCATACTGATCCTAATCTCAAAGGAGAGAAATCGTACAATCATGTGAATTCTGTTACAACCCTTAGGAGTGGAAAGAAAGTTGAAAACAAGGTTGCCATGCCTGATAGTGAACATGCTGTAGTTCACCCTTCTGAGTCAGAAAATGAGGAGACTGATAGAGTCTCTAAAGAGAACAACGAGGGTCCTAATGAGTCCGGCTTTGTTCCTAGAGCCCCATTCCCCCAGCTGCTAGTTCCAACTAAGAGGGAGTCCAACTTTAATGATATATTGGAGGTTTTTAAGCAGGTTACTATCAACCTCCCATTGTTAGATGCGATTAAGCAGATTCCCACTTATGCCAAGTTTCTTAAGGATATGTGTACGCGAAAGCGAAATCTTAGTATCCAGAAGAAAGCCTTTCTATCTAGTCACGTGAGTTCTATTATTCAGAATACCACTACTCCTAAGTATAAAGACCCAGGGTCCCCTACTATTTCTTGCACAATAGGTAAATACCGTGTTGAGAAAGCGTTGCTTGACTTAGGAGCTAGTGTGAACTTACTTCCATATCATGTGTACCTTAAGCTAGGACTTGGTGAGATGAAACCTACCCAGATGACGCTTCAGTTAGCTGATAGGTCCGTTAAAATTCCTCGTGGTGTGATCAAGGATGTTCTTATAGAGGTCGACAAGTTTATATATCGTGTGGATTTTTTTATCCTAGATACCCAACCTGTCCCTGACCCAGATAACCAGATACCGATAATTTTAGGTCGCCCGTTTTTAGCTACATCCAATGCGATCATTAACTATCGAAATGGTATTATGAATTTGTCTTTTGGTAATATGACTATTGAGCTGAACATTTTTAATATTAGTAAGCTACCCTCTGAACTAGACGACTCGAACATAGAAGAGGTGAACATGATAGGAACATTAATCGAGGAGTCTTTACCAAACACTTTGTTAGAAGATCCATTAGAGAAATGCCTAGCTCACTTTGGGATTTATTTTGATGATGATAATGTGATTAATGAGGTGAATGCTTTTTTAGATTCAACCCTTTTGTTAGACATTAGTAATGGATGAAAATCTAAGTTCGAACCACTACCAGTTTCTAAGTCTACCCTAGTTCCTTCGTTAGAAGAACCTCCTAAGTTGGACCTAAAACCACTGCCAGATACCCTAAAGTATGTGTTTTTAGGACCGTCTGAGACTTTACCTGTGATTGTTGCTTCCGACTTGGATAGTGATCAGGAAAGTAGGCTAGTGACCGTCCTTCCAAATAACAAGGAAGCTTTAGGGTGGACTATAGCAGACATTAAGGGTATAAGTCATACTGTTTGTATGCATCAGATTTATTTAAAGGAAGACACTAAACCTTCTAGGGAGATGCAACGTAGACTAAACCCTAATAAAAAAAATAGTTCGAACCGAGGTTCTTAAGCTGTTAGATGCAGGCATTATCTACCCCATTTCAGACAGTAAATGGGTCAGCCCCGTTCAGGTTGTTCCCAAGAAATCTGGTATTACTGTAGTCCAGAATGATAATAATGAGTTAATCCCAACCCGAGTGACCACGGGTTGGCATGTTTGTATTGACTATAGGAAATTGAAAAAGGTCACTAGGAAGGACCACTTTCCCCTTCCCTTCCCTTCATCGACCAGATGCTAGAGAGTTTAGTTGGACATAGTCATTACTGCTTTTTAGATGGCTACTCTGGATATAATCAGATCGTTATTTCCCCAGAAGACCAGGAGAAAACCACTTTTACCTGTCCCTTCGGTACCTTTGCATATAGACGCATGCCTTTCGGGCTATGTAACGTCCCTGCGACTTTTCAGCGTTGCATGATGAGCATGTTTTCAAATATGGTAGAAAAGTTTTTAGAGGTCTTTATGGATGATTTCTCAGTGTTTGGTTCGTCTTTCGATGAGTCTTGCATCATTTGTCATTAGTGTTGACTAGGTGTAAGGAAAAGAATTTAGTGCTTCATTGGGAAAAATGCCATTTCATGGTTCGTTCAGGAATTGTTCTAGGGCATATCGTATCTTCTAAGGGTATAGAGGTAGATAAAGCCAAAGTTGACCTTATTAAAACTTTACAGGTCCCAAAAACCGTAAGAGATATTAGGTCATTCTTAGGGCATGCAGGTTTTTATCGTCGATTCATTAAGGATTTTAGCTTGATTTCTAGACCTCTTTGCAATTTGCTTGCAAAAGATGTTAAGTTTGTCTTTGATGATGCTTTTTTAGAGGCTTTTGAGAAGCTTAAGACTTTACTCACTACCGCCCCCATAGTCCAGGCACCCAACTTGAACCTACCCTTTGAGATCATGTGTGATGCTTCAGATTATGCTATTGGTGTTGTGCTAAGTCAGCGAGAAAACAAATTACTTCATGTGATTTACTATGCTAGCAAAACTCTGAATGATGCCCAGTTGAACTATACCACTACCGAGAAGGAACTGTTAGTTATTGTGTTCGCCTTAGACAAGTTTAGACCCTATCTCTTAGGTTCTACGATCGTCATATATATTGATCATGCTGCTTTGAAATATCTTTTGTCTAAGAAGGATACGAAACCTAGGTTGATTAGGTGGATCCTTTTGTTGCAAGAGTTTTATCCAGACATTAGAGACAAAAAGGGTGCAAAAAATGTAGTAGCAGACCACTTGTCTAGGCTAGTTGTTGATTCCCTTCCTATAAGGGATAAATTTTCCGGATGAACAACTTTTCTTTGTTACCCAATTACCTTGGTATGCGAATATAGTGAACTATCTTGTTACTGGTCGAGTGCCCCATCATTGGGGTAAACAAGATCGTTCTAAGTTTTTGGCTGAGGTTAAGCACTTCTTTTGGGATGATCCTTATTTATTTAAGTATTGTCCAGACCAGATTATTAGGAGATGTATACCTGAGAGTGACTAGTCCAGTATCATTTCCTTTTGTCATGATCATGCTTGTGGGGGTCACTTTAGTGCTAAGAAGACTACTGCTAAGATATTGCAGTGTGGATTCTATTGGCCTTCGTTGTTTAAAGACTCCCATAGTTATTGTGTTACTTGTGAACGTTGCCAGAAATTAGGAACCATTTCACGTAGAAACATGATGCCCTTGAACCTGATTCTAATTGTTGAGGTCTTTGATGTGTGGGATATTGACTTTATGGGTCCGTTTCCTAATTCTTTTGGTAACCTATAAATCCTTGTCGCTGTAGACTATGTCTCTAAGTGGATTGAGGCGGTTGCGTGTAAAACCAATGACCATAGGGTTGTGATTGAGTTCTTGAAAAATAATATACTTACACATTTTGGTACACCGCGAGCTATAATTAGTGATGGAGGGTCGCACTTTTGTAATGGGCCTTTTAGGATTCTGATGAAGAAATATGGTATTACACATAAGGTAGCTACCCCGTATCATCCACATACTGGTGGTCAGGTAGAGGTTTCCAATAGGGAGATAAAACGTATATTAGAGAAAACAGTTAATCCTAATCGGAAAGACTGGTCGTCTAGGCTTACTGATGCCATATGGGATTACCGTACTGCGTTTAAGACCCCCATTGAAATGTCACCTTATCGGCTTGTGTATAGAAAGGCATGTCATTTACCTGTTGAGTTAGAACATAGAGCTTATTGGGCTGTTAAGCATCTAAATTTTTCACTTGACAAGGCAGGAGCCCATAGGAAACTCCAGCTCAATGAGTTAGACGAGATTCGTATAGATGCTTACGATAGTGCGAAGGAGTATAAGAACAAAATGAAACTTGTGCATGATAGAAATATTTTACGGAAGTCATTTTCTCTAGGTCAAAAAGTTCTTCTGTATGATACCCGCTTGCATCTTTTCCCTGGGAAGTTACGTTCTCGATGGACGGGTCCTTTTATTGTTCTTATCGTCTTTCCTCATGGATCTGTTGAGATCGAGACACCGGATGGTAGTAGTTCTTCGAAGGTTAACGGTCAGAGAGTTAAACCCTTTTTAGAGCCCTTTCCTACAGGTGATGTTGAGGAGGTCCCTCTGGAGAACCCTGTTTACCCTTGATTGACCATCGAGGCGATTATATATTGTATATTAGTTTTTGATTTCTCTCTTCACCCAGGTACTATCCTTCCGACTTCTCTCTCTACTGATTCCTCATGTTACTTTACTTTTTGGTATTGCTCTTTCATTAGAAACATTGAGGACAATGTTAGATTTAAGTTTGGGGTTGGGGAAGAAACTTTTTGTTAGCTTTTAGTTGCAATAAATAAACTCCAGAGTCTAGAAATTTATGCTTATTAAGGTTGGCACTAACCAATCTAAGTGGATGGGAACATCTTGGTTATAGGAGTTGAGGAACCAATATGATTAGATAGAAACATCTAAAGAGTATATTCATAAAAGCACAAAGCTCAGGTGTTATAATTAAAAAAAAACATGGTAGTTTCTCCATATTTCGTTGAATCCTAATCCTTCTGTTTTTATTTTTTTTAAGTGGTTTGGTGGGACACACGATTCAAGTTGTTACCATTGATAGGGTGAAATAGAGTGATTGAGATACATAAAAAATAAATAAAAATAAAAATAAATAAATAAATAAATTGAGACCAGACCATCAGACCAACCGGAATAAATTCAGTAAAGTCGACCACTGGTGCCCTTGTATATGCCAGCTGTGTCGACCTAGAGTTAGGTTTATCGACCACTAGTACCCTTGTATATGCCAGTTGTGTTGACCTAGAGTTAGGTTTATCGACCACTGGTCCCCATGTATATGCCAGTTGGGTTGATATTAGTCAGACCTGTATCTCAATCCATTAGGATAGGTTCATCTTGGCAGAGGCCTTCAGAAAGATATGGAAACACCGTTCACTTTAAACCATCTATTTTGTTTTTCTCTTTATCCATCTTCTTAATCTTTCCATCTGATTGGTTGACTCCGGTTATGATGTCCAGAAACTATCTGAGTAGAGTTCTGTCACTTATATGAATTTTAGTATGCTTGAGTGCAAACTCGTGTACAACAATTGGAATTTCGCTTCAGGGTACTTCCTCCTATAGTCAATGATTGTATGCCAACCAAGGAGATTCTTTAGTGCCTTCCAAGGTTCAGCGTAGATAGATAGGGTCTGGAGTAAAGGTTTTGTGGGTACACCTCTGGTAAACCCTCCCGAGATTAACTCGGTCACTAGGGCCACCTAGTGAGTTAGGATTTTATTTTCTAGATAAGTTTTGCTCGAGGACTAGCAAATAATAAGTTTGGGGGTATTTGATAGACACATTTTTGGGTCTAACTTGTCCTCAATTTTCTGTATTATTGGTAATCAATTTCGTACTTATTATGGTGTTTTGTTTGTTTGTAGGTGTTTTTGGAGAGATACACTTGTGTGGAAAAAGTTGCTCGAAAAGTGCTATTTGGACCCCCAGGTGAAAATTACTAAGGGTACCCCGAAGAAGTGTTAAAGGCACTCATTGAATTACTAAGGGCACCCCAGTTCTACTGCTAAAGGGAACCTAGACGAGGATAAGGGGAACCCTTCTTCTTCATTTCAAAATTTCATTTTTGGCGGGAGTTTGTTGCAGTCATCTGGAAGATTTTGATTCGAGTTTTGGTGATGATTTACCGTGACTCAATAGCTGGAATTGCGTGGGAAGACTTGACTGAGCCTAACAGGCATCATACGGGTCTTTGGTTCGACTGAGTTTGGCTGGATTCTCGCGTTGAACGAAACATAGTGCCACGGGTTATATTTAGTCCATTCCGAGTTATAAGTGTGTGATCGAGAGGTTTTCATGTGCTTGATCCGCGTTATACAACTTCTGGATGATGACTCGACCTGTTGGGAGTCTTATGTCACGAGAAAACGGTGTGTGGAGTTAAATCTGGGAAGAAAATATTCCCGAGAATATTTTTCTTCAATGTCGAGTAATGGAAGATTATATGCAGTTATGATGGGAGATTTGGGGGCAGTGAAGCTATATAAGTCGTTGAGGGTCAGTAGAGTGCGGACACAGAGAGTTTGAGTCAGTTTAGAGCAACAACAGAGAGGTTTGATCAAGTTGCAGAGAATATTTTTCTGTTGCTGCTGTGAAGAACACGAAGAACATAAGACGCAAAGGGACAGTCGTTTTACTACAGTGACAACGATAGAGGTCTGAGGGTCGTATTACTACAGTGTCAGGGACGCTTATCTGTTATCGTTCTTTGTAACAGTGTTCTGCAACAATTATAAGTGTTGCAAACACCTGATTTTCATCATTTTCTCTCCATTTCATCTTTGTAAACAATTTTTGAGCATGAATCAATATTTTGAGCAAGTTTACACAATGATGAGCTAAACCATCCTCTGGGGCGAAGGAGGAAGTTATTTCACCAATGAAAAGTGGTAATCTCTATTTTATTTAATTTATGCAATTATTTTATATGATTATTTTCCTTGATAAATAAATTGATAAAATGGTTTTGTTAAACAATTGTCATTTAAATTGATGGAGCATGCTAGCCTAGGGTTTTGATGTCCCATACTTTCGATCTACAATTGTTATTTCTAAAAAAATCAACTTTTGCAATATTAAGAATCAACTTGAATGCATGATTTGCAAGATTATAATTAGAGAATATAAATCACTTTGATATTGGTAAATAGTGGAATCCATAGCCCCAGTCTTCTCCATATTTTTCATCACTTTTATTTAAATTTGCTATATTTTTAATTTAAAATTAAGTCTAAAATCTGCTTTCACAAGTCTCAACGAACTTACTACTACAACAATATTGAGATCACATCATCTATCACTCAAAAGTCTATTTATCTCCTATCTTGAGACAAAAGTCGTTTTTCTATATAGACTTAGATTACACACATTTGCTATTTCAAGCGAGTTTATCTTGCCTCTATTTCTCGAAATATGTGTTGGTAAGATTTCGATTTAGCCAAGTTCATCTTTACCTAGTGACGAAAGTCATGACAAGTTTCAATCACTTTGAAAATTGCTTACTTTGACGAAAAATAGTTTGTGAATAACAACTATAGAATATCAACGTCCTCTAAGAATGTTTCAATGACTGAAATGAGAGTTTAGATTATATAACCATTGGAGGATATAAGCATTGTTGTGGAAACACATATATGTATAAGTATTTATTCCTTGAACCGAAGTTTGCGAACTTTGTTGATCAAGAGAACCGGAATGGTGGCGTGAGCCAAGTCCACGAACTCAGTCCGCGAACTGGTGGAAGTTCTCGTCCCGAGAAATTCTGCTGGAGTTTGTGAACTCCGTCCGGGAACTTAAGTCCGCGAACCCAGTCCGCGAACTTGAGTAGGTTATATATAAAAACGATGTTTGTGAACTTATTCTTATATAAACTAAGGAATGCAAATTACAAACCGTGGGTATATAGTTCATGAACCGATTCGAGTGAATCAAATCGTTTTTGCTTCAATTGTGTCTTGTGTAGTTACATAAGATTTCCTTGCAATTGAACAACTCTCTAACTAGTTCATTTGAGTCACTTGAAATAGTTATGGTGAAGAAGAATATGGTTGATATGAAAGTGATCATATGGCTAACCATTTGGTTGACTATTGTTGAACCAACAAATGTATAAGTTTGGGTACGGTTACACAAGCCTAGAAACGTGCATTTCATTTGTGTGTAACAAGCTAGTTTTCTATCTAACGGTTGAAAGATATTAGCTTGAATCTAATCAGGTTTTCATCTAACGGTGAATATTGAATTCTTTGTTACCAAGCTAACATTGATTGCAAACCCTGATTTGAAAGACTATATAATGGAGAACTCTAGCAATTGGGAAACCTAATCCCCACACCTTCTGTGTGATACTAGTTTATGCTAAGCTAGAGTCGATTCTCCTTTAACCTTTGGTTTCTTCTTCTAAACCAGGTTAACGACTTAGAGAATTCATTGGGATTGTGAAGCCAGACCGATACTACTTTCTTGTAGTTGTGTGATCTGATCTTGCTGCTTCTATCGTACGAGTACAATTGTAATGATTGGCTTGAGATTGATATCTCTGATAGGCAAGATATAAAAGAAATCACAAACACTTCGTCTCATTGTTTGTGATTCCGCAATATCTTTTTTCACTGCGTCGATTAAGATTATTGTGAGGTGATTGATAATACTAGGTTGTTCTTCGGGAATATAAGTCCGGTTTATCAATTGGTTCATGTTCACCTTGATTTATCAAAAGACGGAACAAAACTCGTAGGTATATTCATGGGAGACAGATTTATCTATTATTGTAGAATTTTCTGTGTGATACAGATTTGTTTATTAAAGTCTTCGACTTTGGGTCGTAACAACTCTTAGTTGTGGGTGAGATCAACTAAGAAAATCAAGTACGTAGCATTCTGCTGGGATTAGAGATGTAGGAGTATAACTGTACCTTGGATCAGTGTGAGATTGATTGGGGTTCAACTACAGTCCAGACCGAAGTTAATTTAGAGTAGGCTAGTGTCTGTAGCGGCTTAATACAGTGTGTGTTCAATCTGGACTAGGTCCCGGGTTTTTCTGCATTTGCGGTTTCCTCGTTAACAAAATTCTGGTGTCTGTGTTATTTCTTTTCCGCATTATATTTTGTTATATAATTGAAATATCACAGGTTGTGCGTTGTTCAATCAATTAGAATATCCGACCCTTTATTTGTTGATTTAAATTGATTGACACTTGGATATTGGTCTTTGGTACCATCCAAGTTATCTCTATAGTATTTGATAAAGAGTCGCAATTTCTATTTGCTTGAGTATATATCAAATCGAGATATAAACTCTTTGATATACTTTTTATCTAGATTGAGTCTGACTGTCTAGTTGATTCTCTAGAAAGTATATTGGAGTTTGTCCATACAAATTCCTAAGCGAAATATTGGGTGTGGTTGTTGTACCCCCACTTTTTCATCAAGCATGTTTGTCAATGTTTGTGATCAAAACTGTAAGTCTTGATTTATAGCATATTTATAGATGTCTCGGACTAGGACATAGTTTGTGTAGTTGAGCTTAGACTTCACGACGCTTATCACTTGAAGACGAAGAACTACTAAGGAGAGCTTGTGGAACTTCATCGAAAAAAGGTACGTGGAGACTTAAACTCATCTATCACTTGGAAAGTCTATTTTCACTTTATCTACTATATTGAAACATAAGTCGTGTTACAATATAGTTTTCTCTATACACGTTTGAGATTTCGAGCTGAGTATATCTCGCTTACATATTTCTCGAAATATGTGTTGGTAAGATTTCACTTCGACCAAGTTCATCTTATATCATGAGAAAATTACCGAGTAACATCTTACATGGCTTGTGTGAATCAATCATTTGGTGTAAGACTTGGAATGTTTCGATAATGATTATTTCTATATCTTGGAAATTGATTTGATGCTAATAGTGTGTGAAAACGGCTATTATCATTATAGAAGAATGTTTCAATGATTGAAATAAAGAGTTGATAATGTAACCATTTTTGGATATAAGCATATATAGAGTGTTCGCACATTAGTGTATAAATCCATAAACCGGGAACCAAGTGTGTGCATATGTGTGTATACCAAATTGGTGAAGGACACAAGATAAGCATGCGTACCCGTACGCATACCGGTAGAAGTTTTCGAACCGAAAATATCTGCTGAGTTTGGGAATTACAAACTCCTAAACTAGTCACCTTAAGTATGCGTACCCGTACGCATACTGGCGGAAGTTTTTGAACCGAAAATTTCTGCTGAGTTTGGAAACTTAACAAACTCAAATCCGGTTGCTTAAGTACGCATCCCCGCACGCATACTTAAGCTTGTTATTTTATCAAATCGGTCTGTTCATGAACTTAAACATTTAAATCATAAGGAATGCAATCTTTGCAAACCGTGGCTATAATGTTCATGATTGATTCAAGTGAATCAAACCGATTTTGCTTCAATTGTGTTCTTGTATAAATCCATGAGAATATAGCAATTGAACAACTCTTTAACTAGTTTCATTTGAGTCATTTGAACTAGTTATGGTTAAGATGAATATGGTTGATATGGAGTAATGATATGGCTAACCTCGGTTAACTATTTGTGAACCAACATGGTGTACACGTTTAGGTACGGTTACATAAACCTAAATGAGGGTACATTTCATTTGTGTGTAACAAGCTAAGTTCGATCTAACGGTTGAAAGATGTTAGCTTTGTTGAATCAGGTTTTTCATCTAACGGTGAATATTGAATGCTTTGTTACCAAGGTAACTTGGATTGCAAACCCTGATTTGAAAACTATATAAAGGAGAACTCTAGAAACTGGGAAACCTAATCCCCACACCTCCTGTGTGCTACTATTTGAATAACTAAAGTCGATTCTCCTTTAACCTTAGGTTTTTTCTCGATACCCTGTAGGTTAACGACTTGAAGACTTCATTGGGATTGTGAAGCCAGACCCAACTATTCTCTTTGTAGTTGTGTGATCTGATCTTGCAGTTTCTATCGTGATTAAGTGCAATTGTAAAATTGTCTTGAGATTTATATCTCCGATAGGAAAGATAGAAAAGTAATCACAAACACCTTCGTCTCATCGTTTGTGATTCTGCAATAACTTGTTTCCCTAGTCGATTAAGTTTATTGTGAGGTGATTGATAATACTAGGCTGTTCTTCGTGAATATAAGTCCGGTTTATCAATTGGTTCATGTTCACCTTGATTTATTAAAAGACGGAACAAAAACTCTTGGGTATTTCTGTGGGAGACAGATTTATTCAATCCTATAGACTTTTCTGTGTGAGACAGATTTGTTTATCAAGTCTTCAACTTTGGGTCGTAGCAACTCTTAGTTGTGGGTGAGATCAGCTAAGGGAATCAGGTGAGTAGTATCCTGCTGGGATTAGAGACGTAAGGAGCGCAACTGTACCTTGAATCAGTGTGAGATTGATTAGGGTTCAACTACAGTCCATTCTGAAGTTAATTGGTAGTAGGCTAGTGTCTGTAGCAGTTTAATATAGTGTGGTGTTCAATCTGGACTAGGTCCCGGGGTTTTTCTGCATTTGCGGTTTCCTCGTTAACAAAATTCTGGTGTCTGTGTTATTTCTTTAACACATTATATTTTGTTATATAATTGAAATATCACAGGTTGTGCGTTAAGATTAATCAATTAGAGTATCCAACCTTGAGTTTTTGATTTACATTGATTGATACTTGAATATTGATATTTGGTGCCGTTCAAGTACTTCCTCTTATATCCAATCGGGATCGCAGATTTCTATTTGTTGATTGCAGATTGAATTAAGAGATAGAGATATTAAACTCTTTGATATACTTTATTCTAGATTGAGTCTGACTGTTTAGTTGATTCTCTAGAAAGTGTATTGGAGTAAGTCCTCTCAGATTGCCAAACGAATTGTTGGGTGTGGTTGTTAGACCCCCGCATTTTCAAACCTTTTCAGTGTTTTAAATGTCACAGGTTCGGACATGTGTAATAAGAATGCCCAAGTAAGGGATACTATGAAGGAAATAATGCTCTCATAGTTTCTCTTGATGATATGCCTGATGAGCCTCTTCCTTAAGATTTCACAGGAAACTCTGCTCTTGCAGCCGAGACACCTGTTGATCCTAATTCGGACTAATTTGACGAATCAGATAAGGAGATTTTTGAGATTTTGAGTAAAAGTGAAGAAATTCATCGTGAAAACCTTCGTCTAAAGAAAAACTTGGGGAAAGTTGAAATATCTCTTCTTGTTAAAAATTTAGAGTTTGATAAAATCAATGAGAATTTCACAAAAACATATCTCTAAAGGAAAAAAAAGATTGATATCCTTAAGTTTGACCTTCAAGGGCTCTTTGGAAGTTCTGATAAAATCTCAGCTATGTTGTTTGGTCAAAATTTATTTGGTAACACTAGTTATATTGGGTTTAAAAGTAATACCTCATTCACCAAAAATAACACCTTCATTCTTGAAGGATCTAAGGTTCATAAAAATATTTATGGTAATTAAACGGAAGCCGCGCCCCATGGTGATTCTCCCTCTTCATACTGCACCTTATGTGGAAGTTGTAGACATTCTAAAGGGAAGTATCAAAGATCGAAAAAAAATTAACAAGATTCTTGATAAGCTTCAGAATCACATGAAAGGATGGATCTCGTCTTGAAGAACCTTACAAATTCTTCAGAGCTACGACGTTAAAAAAATAAGAAGGAAGCCCATAAACTGTCATAAAGCCGAAGCTAAATGCATTCATCAAGGAGTTTATAAAGATACAAGATAACCCCTATAATATTCCACAGCCGCACTCCCCACAAAGATTTGGCAATTAAGCACAAGTTCAATTAAGAACTCTCTCCCATAAAATGTCATTCCCGAAAGAACAACAAAGGCGACCTTGCTTTTACAAGCAAAGAAGGATTCTGTGGACATAACCAAATCACATGAAAACATGGATTTGAATCCAAAAATCTCAATTGAATCAATCACAAAAATGATCAACTCAATTGGCCATGCTCTACATATGAGAACTTACGGAGCAACACAGTATATGCACAAAAATGTGGATCGGAGATCGACCAATACTGCGGAATACACAAGGATTCATTCTATTTTCCATCACTATTTGCACAATGACATACAATAGACATAATCCTTGTAAACAAAAGTTTTATCCTTTCTTCCATCAAGTAATGACATAAAAGGCTTTAACTTTTGTAACTCAAAATTTCATTCGATCTTTTATCAATACTTTCATACCGACATAATAAATATAACTTTTGAACAAGTATGGGACAGTCACAGGTTCACGGACGTAAACAACATATCCCATAACAATTTTGCAATAAAATCATAAAGATTAAAATTGCAAAAATCATCTTCGAAAAACATAGAATTTAAATAAATAAATCTAAAAACATGAAGATGAAAACGTTGGACATAGATATGTGTACTCACAATAATGGCTATTCCAAACCCTAGTTATTCTTCTAAAAACACAAGAAATATATTCTCATAAGAAGATTTACTAGACAAAATAAATCAAAACAACTCAGACGAGATCAACAACCATGGAACGAACAAGGGCGAGTTCATCAGCTGCTTTCTTTAGCTCTTCCTTTAAAAATACCAGGTTCTTTGATGCAATCTCAAGATGTTCATGTACGACCTCAAAATCTTGAAGAAGATTTCCAACCAATTGAACAAACATCTAGATTAGAAGATCTTTTTCATGATCAATTGCTTTAAAGCAAATAAAAATGATGGGATCATCATCAAAGTTGTCTTCCTTTTTGCTTCCTTCCATCGTGCACTTGATCAATTAAACCTAGAAGAGCTCTTGTTGTTACCGTACCAACATAAATATCAAAAACTTGATACATTTAAAGGATAAATTCTACAAGAGAAACCTTGGGTTTCTTGCATGCGTTTGGTAACGGACCGGGTGCACACATTAATGGTTAAGACCCAAGGAGAGGTCGGTTAACCGATTGAGCAAATAAGATTTTTGAGTTGATGACAGGAATCTTTGATACAAAGTGACTCGACTGTCATTCTTGGAAGAAAAACTAGTGTATACTAACAAGGTATTTGTAGATGGTGGATTTTCGACAAGGTCTAAAATCGTAAACCCATAATTGTACATGCTCTTGATCCAACAATCAGATGAGTATTGAGGCTCATGTCTCTCATCGAAAGCGTGAAAGCTCATTCCACAAGAATCTCTGACTGAGAATACTGTCTCTCAGAGTATATGTAGATGTGTAGTCTCTAAGATGAGGCAACGACATATCTTATGAATACTGAGCAGTTTCAGTAATTAGTTATATATAGAATCGAAAGATTGGACGGCTCCTAGACAGCTTTCCTGCTAGTATAGAGAAATAACGTCTCCAGGATGTAACAATGATTTCCCTGACTATATAAAAAGAAATATGACGCTTCAACAAGCTCATATCACTCAATTCTTGAATAATTAATGCTCCTAGACGATCGTACTAGTATAGAGCCATCGATTAATTATTCCTAAATCATTAGATTCATTAACCGAATCCCTGGAAAATATTCTATATTTTCCATAATATTTCATTACTTCAATTCATGGTTTTTCCCAGCATAATTCCATGGGTTAGTAATAAATATTCAACGCACGGGCGTCTGAGCCGCTATCGAGTAAGCCCCGACCAAAATGGTGCAAGTGTACTTAGCAATAATGCACTAACGAGCATCTGAATGCACGAACGAGCATTCCAAAACACGAAGGAACGATGAACCTATGCAAAATAGGAAGAAAATGATAAATAATAAAATATTAGTCAAGGAGCTAGGGGACTGGGCCCACCGGCCGGCCAGTCATGTCGTGGCCAGTCCACGCCCAATTCTATATTTTATCAGATTTTTATTATTTTCCTTGATCTCATGAAAATCTCTTCATTTAAACAATTATCCTTCGTTTTAAGGAAACTCCTCAGTTTCATGGTGTTTCCTTCGCATCAAGGAAATAATATAAAATTGGGAAAAGTGTCGTGGGACCGTGTCTACTAGCCGGCTGGATATGCCCTAGTCGTGGCCGGTCCCACACCTCATGATTCCTCATTATTTTATTATTATTTCCCTAATCTCATGAAAACTCCTTAATTTCATGATATTTCCTTCAAACCATGAAAAATAATATAAAATTAGGGAAACTCGTGGGACCGGGACCTAGCCGGTCCCACACGCCCCTTATTCTATTATTATTATTTTTTATGTTTCCTTCATCCCATGAAATTCCTTGATTTCATGATGTTTCATTCAAATTATGAAAATTCCTTCAAATCATGAAAATAATACATAAAATTAGGGAAAGCTCACGGGACCGGGCCCTAGCCGGCCGACCATGCCCAAGCAGGTCCCACACACCCTTATTTTATTATTATTAATATTATTTGTTTCCTTCATCTCATGGAAACTCCTTCACTTCAAGGAAACTCCTTGATTTCAACAAAACTCCTTGGTTTTAACAAACTCTTTGATTTCATGATATTTCCCTAAAATCATGAAAATAATATAAAATTAGGAAAAGTTCCATAGGACCGGGCTCTTTGGCCGGCCGGCCATGCCTTGGCCATATCCGGTCCCACACTTCATGATTCCTTCATTTTATTATTATTATTATTTCCTTCATCTCATGAAGTTTCCTCAGTTTCAGCAAAATCCTTGATTTCTTCATATTTTCTCAAAATATTGCTCAAACGCACATCAGAAAATATCAAAATTCTCAGGGTTGAGACATGGACATTCTGGCGATGTGAGAATGTTACCTTGACCGACCAAGGTTGACTCTTTGGCTTGCAAGAGGCCGATCCCACTTACTTTCATCATTTGACCTAATTTGGTCATATTAGGTTAAAACTCTTCAAACCAATTTTGGGAATTTGATAAAACGATCGTCAGTCGATCCCATGACCAACCAGGGCTGGTTTCATGACCCCTTGGTCGGTCCTTCATCTCTTCATAATTTATTAGGTTTTATCACCTAAGGTTCAGACGAACATTGTTTGAATAAATGATTAAACCAACATTTAATCATCTTTTCACCAACTGGTTCAAGAGACTTTGGTATTTTGTTCACTCGAGCATCTGGGCGCTACATGGTCGATCCATCATCCCATGTAGCCGGTCCCTCCCTCACTCCGTGGTTAATTTTCAATAAACCATCAATTGATCGAATTAGGGTTTCGAGTCCAAGGTTCATAATTCCAGATTCGAACGCTAATAATTTTACGACTATCCCGTGATCAACATTTTATTAATTATACTCGGTTTAATTGTCAGTATCTTAAAATAATATTTTATTTGGTCATGCTACCAATAATTCATCAAACGAGCAACATTTGTTCAAATGAGAAATATTTGCTCAGACTAAGGAATATTGGTTCAACTATCAATATTCAACAATTCATCAAGTGAACAATATTTGGTCACCTTAACTATCAACATTTATTCGACAATTATACTTCTGTCTCAACAGACACGTTCGACTCAGCGATACAAAGACTCATTGTCCCATGAAATCAGCAACTGACTAACTAAATACACGTCTGCCTTGCAGACTCCACAATCACGAGACATCAATCGTGTTACATGGGGGGATATTAACTAGGGTTTTGGTCTGGCGGTCTATGGCACGTGTGTTCATACACACGATGAGAATGTGAGCAAGTCATGCAATCAGTTGAAGGAGTTAGAAAAGTAGTTGGTAGAAAATCAACCAAGTCTCCGCACGATGAGAAACTGGTTTTAACACGATTTCCACTTCCCCACTCTTTGACTGCAGCAACTGTCACACTTCATGGGATTAAGGTGTTTACAATTCTATCAATATAAATAAGTCTCTGAATCATGATTGAAAAGGAGAACAATCTTTTCATCAAACATACAACAAAGAGATTAACATCTCAACGTATGAGAAATTACTCTCAACAGAGCAAATCCAATCAATCAGAACTTATCTTATTTCTTCACGCAGAATACACGACACACCTACAATCTTCGATCACTATTGATCTCACACATTTCTCAGCTTCCCTCCTACAGATCGACCCATCCTATCTTATCACCGAATTGACTCTGGAACGACCATTGTCTTGGTTTAGTCCGGAGTCCTACAGATTGATCTCTCGAACTTAAAGCACTCCCTTCTTACAGTGCATCTGTGTGAGGTTAAGCATTTCGCTCGGTTTAAGGAGTCTCCTCCGTACGATCGTCTCCTCAATTCCGTAAAAACCAGCAAATCATTTTTCCCCATCTATAGATTGGCGACCACAGTGGTAGATCATTCTCTCGGTTGCAATCTCAATTCTCACAAAGATGGTCGGTCTTAGGTCTGGTTCAGTTACCAATCCGGGTTCAACACCCGACCCTAATATTGCAAGCTATAGTGGTACTGCCAACACCAATCCTCCGGTGCAACCTTCTACTACTACTCTTCCGGCACAACCTGCCACCACTACTCCTCCAAGTGCTCCGGTGATCACCCCTGCAAGTCACGACACTGGCGCCATCAACAATCCACTCTTTGGTCGGTCTTCTGAAGAAACCAGAGAAAATCCACCTACCATTGGTGATCTCATGAAGGTACAAGAGACTCTTGCCAAAAATCAGACTGACATGGTTGCTACTCAGAAAGAATTATGCAATTATCTCAAGACTCTTACAGACAAGATGTCAAAGAAAGCTCAGGAGAAAGGAAAAGCCAAGGAAACATCTTCCGGCGCTGATCCTAAAGTCACTCCAATCCATGTAGTAGATGATGAAGAAGTTCCTAAAGCTAAAACTGCACACAATCCGCCAGCGAAGGAATAGTCTAGTTTCATCACCCTTGAAGACTTGGAGCGCCTCTTGGAGGATTGTGGAAAAGATAAAACTTCATCTGTCTATCGTCACCAACCTCCATACCCTGCTGCTACACAAAGGATTCCTCTACCAAAAGGTTATACTTCTCCAATATTCACACTTTATGATGGAACAGACAATGCACGAGAACATGTTTCCCGGTTTCTAGAGGCATTGGGCGAACATGAGTACAACCATGTTGTTTGTCTGAAGGAATTTAAAAAAAATATGAAAGGCAGGGCATATACCTGGTACAATAACGTCACACTAGGAAGTATTACTAGTTGGGGTTGTGAATACCAATATTCTGTGGAGCACGTGTCACGATCTCAGTGGCTGCATATATACCTAAATATGTATCCTTCGCTAAACAGAGAAGCCTGAGTAACAAGGGATACCTCCGCAGATCTACTTTATCTCATCCCAAGAAAGAAGGCGCGAACGGTCAAGATAAGGAAGGAAAAAGCCTAGTCTATATAGAGTCAGCTGGCGAGGGGACATAGGTAGATGACGCATCCAATCCGCATTAAATGCTCAAATCTCTTATCTACACGCATGAATCTAGACACGTGGAGAGAGAAAGCGTGGCAGAACCCGATTGGCGGAAGCTGGCGGTGAACAAAGGTACAACCTGTACTAAGGTTGGGTAGTTCCTGAAGGAACGTGGTCCAGCTGAGGTGGCGAAATATAACTGGAGAAAGTACGCGGTGGACGAAGGTACCATTGGTACGAAAGGTATATCAGCAGATGATGGACCCAGAGGCAGCAAAGATATACCTGGAGCAAGAGGGACTACAAATATCAAGCTTCACCAACAAACTAAAGGCATTCGTATCAAGGAGAGAAGATCTAGTCTTAAGCTTATACCTCTTTAATGTTTAGAACTTAAGTATTTACTTCCACTTGAGTTCTCTCTATTACTTTGGGAAGCATTTAAGATCTTTGTAATCACCACAACTTAATACAAAACAAGCATTCATTACCCCGTGGATGTAGACAAATGTCGAACCACGTAAATCTCTTGTGTCTCATGATAACTTAGAAGCTTTTATATCATACTTGTGTTCTTCATTGTTATTGTAATCTTAGATATCATTTATTACTTGGCAATATCGGTTCAACGGAGGTATCAATACTATTTAGTATCAGATCCTCAGAGTTGTATACATTACGTAGACTACGGGAAAACGAGTAGTCACAGTTTGGCGCCCACCGTGTTTTGCTCACGAACCTGAGTTTAGGCACAATTTCACATTTTACTTATACATCTTCTGAAACGAAGGTATATGTGTTCAACTGATGAATCTCACTCTCTAGTGATTTGTTCATCCATTATTTGTGTATGTTTTTGAGTTCATAGCCTCTAAAAACGTTCCTCATTACAGATCCACAACAAATCTTTCAAAAACATACTCATAAAACGCTAAAATGTTGGTTTTATACTAAAACAACCTTTCTTAAACAAAGCGAATCTTATATCTGAGAACCTTTGACTGACAGTGGAATCTCAGTAAAATTTTAAGGATAAAAGATCTTCCAACACATTTAATAGCCTTGTTTTTCGCAAGATCTGACACCCCCCATTTTCATTGGTTTTCGACATTTTAAGGTTTTATTTTCCAAGGATGTCATAAGCATTTAATACCCGTCTGTCAAAAATATTATTTTAGTCTTTTTTCTGAAAAAGCTGCTTAACAGTCTTCTGTGTCAGAGCATTAATAACTACTTTTAACGAAGGTACCCAAGTAGCAGACTTCTTCGATTTTTCTGTAACCGCAGGATAACCAAATCCGAAGGCATGCAGAAACCAACTGATGTACCAACAAGATCACGACCAGCTATCACAAGAGGTAGATCCCAAAAGCTGTCTCAAGCAAACCAAAGGAATGAAGCGGAGGACGGACAAAGTGAAATAGCAAGAAGAACAATTGCTAAAAAATCGCCTATTCTTGCTGAAGGGATGGGGAAAACATCAGGAGCTCAACCAATATACGCATGCCATTACCGGAGCATGCTACAGCTACGAAGCCACCTGCGGCAAACGCAGGGTTTCCCAGAACCTTAGCTCCTACGGGGCGAGGGTTGGGAAACCTAACTCCAATTCAGATAGATCCAGACGCGCCAATTATAGAGGAAGGAGTGGAAAACTCTGAAGATCCAGCAGACAACACTCCTCAGGGGGGTGGAACCCACAACGAAGACCAAATGGCGGCACAAATAGCAGCTTTGTTACTCCGTAACAAGAAAAACGAAGATGCAATGCACGAGATGGCCCAAGAGAACCAGAACCTCAAAGGTATGTTAGACATACAAGTCGAAGGTTCCCAAAATCACCCTCCACAACCGAGGCGTGAAAATGGGGCTATCTCAGGAAGACGAAGGGTGGATCTCAACCCACCAAAGGTGAATCCACGTAAGGGAGCAAGGAGAGCGCACCATGATCCATATGAAACAGATTCAACATACAAGCCCTCTCAAACCTACTACGATGAAGCATTTTCCAAAGATGCTCATAATGTGAACATAGTCATGGAGCAAATGGAGAAAATGCTGAAGGAGATCCAAGGCCTAAAAACTGGTCACGCAAGCGCATACTAGAAGAAGTACTACAGGAGGCAACCACGTCACCACTATCCTTTTGCATTTTGAGGGAAACCATCCCTCCGAAATGCCCGGTACCTACGTTCCAAGCATACAACGGTACCTCAGATCCCGCATCCCACCTACGGTATTATACTCGTGTCCTTGCCCATTGGGAAAGAAACGAGGTGGTACTTTGTAGGTACTTCCCAGCAAGCTTGAGGGGATCAGCACTGGCCTGATATGACAACTTACCAGCAAACTCAATTGACTCCTTCGAGCAATTATCTACGGTGTTTTTGGAGACATACATGTACAACAAATCAACAAAGGTGGGGTTAGATAGGATATTTGCTTTAGCTATCGGTCCCCGGGAGACACTGATGCAGTACTGATAGACGCATATTTGTGTCTATTTTGTTCTCAATGTTCTGTACTGTTAGTGCCCGATTATGTATTAATTATGGTATTTTATGTCCTTGTAGGTATTTTTGGCCAATAAACACTTATGTGGAAAAAGTTGCTCGAAAAGTGGTTTTTGCACCCTGCAGGACACGTGTTATTCGAACTCTCAGTGTTGGTTAAGGGGCACCTCAGTTAATAAGGGGCACCCTATGTACAATGCACACCCCATGGATATTCGCACCCCATTTCTGTTAGGGGGAGAACCATCTTCTTCTCCACGGAATGAGCAGAATTTGGCGGGAAAGTTTTGGCTTCAACAGCGTATTTTTGGTTATAATTTTATGAGACTTTTTTTTTGAGATTTTTGGCACGGATTGGTTGGTGATGAGCTGTAACAGTAAAACAGGGGCAATAATTGCCTTTGATTCGTAAAAGGAAGGATATATTCTTGTTTTGAAGAAAACAGTTGTGAAGATATTTTCAAGGTTTTTTTTCATGAAGATACGTGCTGATTTGGAGAGTTTTGCATGGGAATGAGTTGGCATTACCCTGTTTGACTAAAACAGGAAGGGTAACATATTCAAATTCGGATAAAAAGGAAAATCTCCATTTATTATCGACAAAAAAAGAATGGGAAGTACGTATATGTTGTGTTTATTATGGGAGGTACTTGACTAAAACAAGAAGATTTTATTCTCTGGATTATATTATATTGATTAAAAGAGATTTCTTTTCCAACTCAGAATCGCGTGAGAATAAAGAAAATATTCTCGAGTTTAATGTCATTACTGAGGAGATTATGAGCATTTATTCAAAATATTTCTTGATTGTTGGGTATATAAATTATTCCTGGGAGCCAGAGAGGGGACATCGAGAGTCTGGGGAAGAAAATAGAGAGACAGCGTTGCAGATTCATTGTATTATTAGTTTTCTTTAATAAAAACACCATTTGAGCTATAAATTATATTTTTGAGTGTGTATTTATCATGAGAAGCTAAACCCCAACATTGGGACAACGGAGGAAGCAACTTTTCATGATTGTGGTAAATGAATTAATTATTTTATTGACTTTTTGCATAGATTTAATTGCTTTATGATTTCTATTAATTATTTGTTATTTTGTTAGATGTCGCATGCTTAGTTCTAAATACTTTGGATGCATCATGCTTTAACTTACAAATAATATTTTACGAAATCTATTTTTGCCAAAGAACTAGAGTCACAACTTCTTTTGTTTGAGCTATATTGTCTAGAGTTAATGACTGAACCATAACAATATGAAAAGTAGTGGAATCTCGCGTCTCTTCATCTTGTGACAATTTGTGTATATATATTTCTCCTTATTTTCTTTATTAAGTCTTAAAACAAATTCTCAACAAATCTGAGTGAACGAATCATCTTACTACAACATCATTGAAAAATACCATCAATTTTTTGCGCCGCCGACGCGGATTCGTGCTTAGGTAGAATTTTTAGGTTTTTTTTTTATTTCATTTGTTCTTTTTTACGTTTCTTTGGGTGTGTCTTTGTATTACAGGTTTGAAGTTGGATACTAAAGACTTGGAATCAAAGCTTAAAGCCAAAAGAGAAGGAAAAAGACAAAGCAAAAAAAAAAAGAGTGAAAGAAAAATTAAAAAAGAGAGAGAGAGAATTTATTTTATTTTTTTTAGAGACCTTCCATTTTTTGTAATTATTTTTTTTATTTCCTTTCTTTTGCACTTTATTTGGACTTTGGACTTGGACAATTTTTTTTAAACCCTAAGGAAGGGTACATTAAATATAAAACTGTTTGCAGGGAAGGACGACGATTACAATATCGTCTCCGCCCCTCGGGTTCGCACATGACATAGGAGTCGTGGCCCGAGTCGACTTCAGCGGTTCTGCGCCCGTCTGGTACGGGAGGTAAGCTTTCGAAACACCCGCGAATCCCCTGTCAGCGGGTATATTGTATGCCTTAAGGTGAATATATGCTGAGGATTTGAATACGTTTTTTTTAATTTCCTAGTAAAGGGCAAGGCCTGGGAAAATTAAGATAAGGACTCGGATTTCATCACCGTTTCCTTCTTGCCCTCCTTAGGAAAACGAAACCAAACGCGAACCTAAGCTTAAAATTTTGACTAGAACGAGACCTATAGGGTAACGAGCTTAATAGGAAAGTCGTTTGAAAAATATTGGTTACTCTTTTTAAGCATACTTTGAAGTTCATGATGGTTTCTGGGAGTTGAATGCGTGACTGCGCCGCCTTATAATACCGGTGAGACCTTGGGTATCAAAGATCCTCGCAGCTTCCATCGTCTCAATTCAACTTACTTAAACTCGGATTTATTCAAGAGAGGTTTGCTCAGATAGTAAGAATTCCTTTTCGAAAGATTAGAAGCTGTCTAGAAACAATCTAAGTGGAGCCATCATGCTTGTTGTTTGCTAGATTTTATAGGTTTGATTTGGTCGAGTCATCCTTGTTTGTGATTGTGTAGAATTCCCTTGCAATTAAGAATGTCGAACTGGTATGATAGAAGCCAATACAATGATTATCGACCTGAATTTGAATATGGACATCATCCTTTTTATGACCATGTTGGGAATAGTGGTTGGGAACGCTATCCTTTGGAAGGATATGGGTCATACCCTGGTGAGCCCAATTACTATCCACACATGCATCAGTCTTACGAGCAAGAAGATTATAGTACTAGTTCTTCGTCTCTAGAGGATACAATCAAACTATTGAAAAGTAGTCCTTTTTATGATCCCTCTGTTCCTATTCCTCCTTTAGAAGAGTCCCTCCGGGAGTTAGCTGAGTCGACGCGTAAGTTAGCTGAGATGAATAGTATAATTATAGACGAAAGAACTACAATAATGAGTGAACCTTCTTTAGAAGACAACCTCAAGCGGATAGCTGAGACGAACGAAAGAATTACTCGAAATTACTTGAATTGCCAATATAGTGTATCCAATAATACCCTTGATAATGAAGATAGTTATTTACATAATCAAGATAACAAGGTTAGAATTGGTAGAACTACTTGTTTTGATGAGGTTCGATCTTTTTCATGTTATTATGATGAGGATAGTGTTGATGGAGAATCATACTTATGTAGGAATAGTGATCAGCATATGGTTACTCCAATTGAGCTTTACAATGATAATATTAAAGCTCGTTTTAATAATTATTCACCTATTCAAAAGGACGAGGATTTGACTAGAGATACCCTCGTTTTAGACGATGTAGTATTTCCTGTTTACAAAGCCGATAATGATTTAGAGGAACGAGTTTATTCTGAGAATAATGTTTTAGAGTCTAGCGATTTAGAAACAATAGTCTTAGACGAATAAGATGAACTCGTAGAGCTTTTAAATATGAGTGAGGATGCATCACCTGAGTATAACCTAACAGAAGCAATTGACCATTTTCAGGATTCCGATGATCTAGAAATTAGGGAAATTGTAGTTAGTCTACCTAGAGACACCCAAAACTCTAAGTTTGGGGGTGATTATCACTCTCCCTGTGCTTTACCTTTAACTCTTAGAAAGTTCCCTCGTGTAGGACTTGACATTTGTGCCTCAACCATCTTACAAGATTATCTTCATACTTGTTTTCCCGAACCTAATGATGTCCAGAAAGAAGCTCAGTCGTTAGAAACCCATCCTCTGGTTGATGTGGTTAACCCAGGATATGATACCAAGATTGATTTTGTTTTCCCATCAAAAACTTTTCAACCAATTGTGGGAACATTTGATTTTAAGATGTGTCGGTTATTAAGTTTTGAGACTAAACCTAATTACTTTAGGAGAATAGGGTCGACACATTTTCTTAAGGAAGACCAACTATTTCATTGTGGTCAGTTTTGTGAGTCAAGTCTAATTGACTTTAAGGATCCGCAGTTGTTCAGGTTATTGTTATATGCTTCTAAGTTCCTACTTGAGTATTTCCAGACTCTACAACCTGATCTTAAGAATCCTTCTTTTGAGGAAGTCCAGCCTATGAAAGCATTTTATTTAGACCCTTTTATAGATCCTGAACCTGAGCCACAACTAGAGATAGTTGTCTTAAACAAAAAGTTAAATAAGGGTATGTTCGGTATCTTCTTGGTCTGTTGCAGTTTCCTCTTCTTGTGGTTAGCACTTTTTGATCCAGATGACCCACAATTATTCCGGATAATTCTATATGATTCTATGAGGTGACTAATTCCTTCCGATGTCTGGCTGAAGACTTTAAACTTAGCACTTCTTGGGAGGTAACCCAATCTCATGCAACACGGTAATATCTTTCCTTAACCCTTTTGCTTCAAATGGTAACAGTTTCTCCTTGTTCATATGCTTTTAATTTTATCTTTAGAACATTGAGGACAATGTTAGATTTAAGTTTGGGGGTATGGGAGAAACTTTTTAGTTGCATTTTTGAAACTTCTAGCGTCACATGGTATCCAGTTAGCTAAGTTTACATACTGTTTCTCACCGAAAAGATAGAAATTGGAATGCTAGAGATAACAACCTTTTGAGACATTAGAGAAAAAGACATTGAGATCCTTGAAATTCAGGAGAGAACTTGTTCCTTTTAGAGGGTAAGCGTGATGGACCTAACCATACATGATGGAAAGGCAAGTAGGTCAGGAAATGCCAGAAAGACAAAGCAACCTCACAATGTAGTCTTAGTTACTGGATTGCGACTCCCTCTCAGTAGAAACTTATCATCATCAACAAGCGGAGCGACATCAAAATCTATGAAGAAAGTTGAAGACGTTTTAGGTTTAGAAGCAACAATAGAAGAGAATAATTCAAAAATCAAAGTTGAAGTTATAAGAGCAAATGATATAAGTTGTTAAAATCCATGATACCAAGACATCACAAGTTGCGAAGATCCAAGTTTTGAAAGTCCTTCTCTCATGGCCATGTGAATTGTTGTCTTGTAATTTTTGTTTCATAAAAAAAGAAAAAAAAATGAGAAAAAAAAAATTCAAAATGAAAAAAATCATCATTACGTTTTGTTCAATAAGGCCAAAGGTAGGGCTGAACATGGTTTCGGTTTTTTGCTGGAACCGGACCAAACCAGACCAATTAGGAAGAAACCAAACCGAACCATTTACTAATGGATTGGTTACGGTGTAGAAAGTGGAAAACAGATAGTGTTGGTTTTGGTTTGGTTTGACCTCTAAAACCGAACCAAAAACCATTAGAAAACCGATTAATTTTTAAACTTAGTTTCTACCGTTAATTTACAAGTAGTAGATCCTACCCATTGATTTAGAGGATAAATAGAAACCCTAAATCTAATATTTCATTATGATACTCTCCCTCTTTCTCTTTCTCCTTCTCTCAGTCGCCTCCCTTCTCCACCCCCAACTACAGCCGCTGCTACTCGACTTTTTTCTTCCCGTCTTCCTTCTTTTTTATTTGTCAATAACTAAATTAAGATATATTATATATCTTCTTTTGATCTCTAGAATTAGAGCAAGCTTTAACTATTCTTGATATTTTTTGTATTTTTTTTGTCTGTAAATTTGTGTAAACCAATAGTATCGGCAGCTACGATTTTTTTATCTGTAAATTTGTGTTTTTTTTTTTTTTTTTTGGTTTGACATAATTATTGGTTAACCAAAATCCACTGGGACAAACCGAAACCAACTGGAACCATTTGGAAACCAAACCAATGGTTAATGGATTGGTTTGGTTTAGATTTTTAGAAACCAATAGTATTGGTTTCGGTTTTGGTTTGGCTAGAAACCGAACCAAAACCGACCATGAACAACCCTAGACAAAGGGAAGTAGAAATTTATAAGTCAAGCAAGAAATCTAAGAGAAGCGTTAATTGTCAAGGTTCTATGAGGTTCGATAGTTTATCATCAACAGTTGAAGACCGAAGAAGACATTGTTTCTACTGAGCACTATGAGAGAGTCGAAGAAAGATGCATTTTGGTTGCTTTGCTAGTCCGCTTTCAATCTGTCACAAGATATTTCTAGCACTGGTTTAACTCATCACACGTAATTAGTCCAGCTGTGTAGCAGATGTCCCTCTCATCTTTATCTCTCTCCTAATCTTATCCAGCTGTAAAGCAGCGGACGCATCTTACAATGTTTATCTAGCTGTGTAGCGGATATCTCTTTATCTAGCAGTGTTGCGGATATGGCTCCCCTTTTCTTCAGTCAGCTTTAGAGCTGACACCTTTAATTTCCCTGGCATTCTAGTTACTTGGAGATAGGTTGAGAATATGTATGTCCTCTTAGCTCTTTGGATACTTGTGACCAATTAGAAGTCATGGTTTTTGTGGGTACACCTCTGATAAACCCACCCGAGATTAACTCGGTTTTATTTTTTAGTTTTGCTCTAGGACTAGCAAATAATAAGTTTGGGGGTATTTGATAGACGCATTTTTGTGTCTATTTTGTTCTCAATGTTTTGTACTGTTAGTGCTCGATTATGTATTAATTATGGTATTTTATGTCCTTGTAGGTATTATGTATTATTATGTATTAATAAGGACGAAAAATAGTACCAACAATATGAAACATTGAGGACAAATTATACACATAAATGTGTCTATCAAATACCCCCAAACTTATTATTTTCTAGTCCTCGAGCAAAACTAAAAAATAAAACCGAGTTAATCTCGGGTGGGTTTATCAGAGGTGTACCCACAAAAACCATGACTTCTAATTGGTCACAAGTATCCAAATAGCTAAGAGGACATACATATTCTCAACCTATCTCCAAGTAACTAGAGTGCCAGGGAAATTAAAGGTGTCATCTCTAAAGCTGACTGAAAAAAAGGGGAGACATATCCGCAACACTGCTAGATAAAGAGATATCCTCCACACAGCTAGATAAACATTGTAAGATGCGTCCGCTGCTTTACAGCTGGATAAGATTAGGAGAGAGATAAAGATGAGAAGGACATCTGCTACACAGCTGGACTAATTACGTGTGATGAGTTAAACCAGTGCTAGAAAGATCTTGTGCCAGATTGAAAGCGGACTAACAAAGCAACCAAAATGCATCTTTCTTCGACTCTCTCATAGTGCTCAGTAGAAACAATGTCTTCTTCGGTCTTCAACTGTTGATGATAAACTATCGAACCTCATAGAACCTTGACAATTAACTCTTCTCTTCGATTTCTTGCTTGACTTATAAATTTCTACTTCCCTTTGGCCTTATTGAACAAAACGTAACGATGATTTTTTTCATTTTTCATTTTTTTTTTCTGAAACAAAAATTACAAGACAACAATTTACATGGCCATGAGAGAAGGACTTTCAAAACTTGGATCTTAGCAACTTGTGATGTCTTGGTATCATGGATTCTAACAACTTATATCATTTGCTCTTATAACTTCAACTTTGATTTTTGAATTATTCTCTTCTATTGTTGCTTCTAAACCTAAAACGTCTTCAACTTTCTTCATATATTTTGATGTCGCTCCGCTTGTTGATGATGATAAGTTTCTAGTGAGAGAGAGTCGCAATCTAGTAACTAAGACTACATTGTGAGGTTGCTTTGTCTTTCTGGCATTTCCTGACCTACTTGCCTTTCCATCATGTATGGTTAGGTCCATCACGGTTACCCTCTAAAAGGAACAAGTTCTCTCCTGAATTTCAAGGATCTCAATGTCTTTTTCTCTAATGTCTCAAAAGGTTGTTATCCCTAGCATTCCAATTTCTATCTTTTCGGTGAGAAACAGTATGTAAACTTAGCTAACCGGATACCATGTGACGCTAGAAGTTTCAAAAATGAAACTAAAAAGTTTCTCCCATAAACCCACCCGAGATTAACTCGGTTTTATTTTTTAGTTTTGCTCGAGGACTAGCAAATAATAAGTTTGAGGGTATTTGATAGACGCATTTTTGTGTCTATTTTGTTCTCAATGTTCTGTACTGTTAGTGCTCGATTATGTATTAATTATGGTATTTTATGTCCTTGTAGGTATTTTTGGCCAATAAACACTTATGTGGAAAAAGTTGCTCGAAAAGTGGTTTTTGCACCCCGCAGGACACGTGTTATTCGATCTCTCAGTGTTGGTTAAGGGGCGCCTCAGTTACTAAGGGGCACCCTATATACTATGCACACCCCATGGATATTCACACCCCATTTCTGTTAGGGGGAGAACCATCTTCGTCTCCACCGAATGAACAGAATTTGGCGGTAAAGTTTTGGCTTCAACAGCGTATTTTTGGTTATAATTTTATGAGACTTTTTTTTTGAGATTTTTGGCACGGATTGGTTGGTGATGAGCTGTAACAGTAAAACAGGGGCAATAATTGCCTTTGATTCGTAAAAGGAAGGATATATTCTTGGTTTGAAGAAAACAGTTGTGAAGATATTTTCAAGGTTTTTTTCATGAAGATACGTGCTGATTTGGAGAGTTTTGCATGGGAATGAGTTGGCATTACCCTGTTTGACTAAAACAGGAAGGGTAACATATTCAGATTCGGATAAAAAGGAAAATCTCCATTTATTGTCGACAAAACAAGAATGGGAAGTACGTATATGTTGTGTTTATTATGGGAGATACTTGACTAAAACAAGAAGATTTTATTCTCTGGATTATATTATGTTGATTAAAAGAGATTACTTTCCCAACTCAGAATCGCGTGAGAATAAATGAAATATTCTCAAGTTTAATGTCATTACCGAGGAGATTATGAGCATTTATTCAAAATATTTCTTGACTGTTGGGTATATAAATGATTCCTGGGAGCCAGAGAGGGGACATCGAGAGTCTGGGGAAGAAAATAGAGAGACAGCGTTGCAGAGTCATTGTATTATTAGTTTTATTTAATAAAAACACCATTTGAGCTATAAATTATATTTTTGAGTGTGTATTTATCATGAGAAGCTAAACCCCAACACTGGGACAACGGAGGAAGCAACTTTTCATGATTGTGGTAAATGAATTAATTCTTTTATTTACTTTTTGCATAGATTTAATTGCTTTATGATTTCTATTAATTATTTGTTATTTTGTTAGATGCCGCATGCTTAGTTCTAAATACTTTAGATGCGTCATGCTTTTAACTTACAAATAATATTTTACGAAATCTATTTTTGGCAAAGAACTAGAGTCACAACTTCTTTTGTTTGAGCTATATTGTCTAGAGTTAATGACTGAACCATAACAATATGAAAAGTAGTGGAATCCCGCGTCTCAGCGTCACTTCATCTTGTGACAAATTGTGTATATATATTTATCCTTATTTTCTTTATTAAGTCTTAAAACAAATTCTCAACAAATCTGAGTGAACGAATCATCTTACTACAACATCATTGAAAAATACCATCAAGTACACAGAAAGGTGGCAAAAGACATTCCAAGCAATTGGGAAATTCAATCCAAAAATTAGCATAAATTGCTATAAGTACGGACTTGATAAAACCTCAGACATCTTCGTGGAGCTTCACAACAGAGCCCTCGATTCCGAAGGCGAGCTCAGGGTTGTCCATGACCGTTACATCAGACTCGAAGAAATCCAGAAGGACAACCCCAGGGCACAAGCAAAGGCAACAACGGCTCTGCAACTGATCGAATTTTATATAGTGGTAAGAAGGTTGTCGTTCACTCAGACTTGTCGGATTGATTTTAAGTTTTAATAAAAGAAAATACTAAAAATAAGAAAATATATATATACAAAATAAAGTCACAGGATGAAGAGGGACCGAGACTCGGGATTCCACTGCTTTTCATGTTCATGGGATTTATAAATTTATCCTAGACATTTATAGCTCAAAACAAAAGAAACAATGACTCTATTATTTGCCAAAGTAGATTTCGTAAAACATCAATTGTAAATTACAAGCATAGTGTATCTAAAGCACCTAAGACTAAGCATACACTATCTAACAAGATAACAATTGATTAACAGAAATCATAAATCATTTAAAATTGGTGCAAAAAGTAAATAAGGAATTAATTAAATTACCCCAAGGATGAAATCCAGCTTCCTCCGTTGTCCCAGTGATGGGTTTTAGCTCATTAGGTTGGAAACACACTCAAAATATGGATTCATAACTCAAAAAGGTGTTACAAAGGTGAAAAGGATAAAAAGCTGCGAGTTTGCAACGCCGGCAGACTGTTACAGACTCACTGTCACAACTGTTACAAAAAACTATTACTTCTTGGGGTTGCAGAAGAACTATCGTTTAAAGATTCAAAATGTGACGGTTAAGAACGACAGTCCTAGTTGGTTTAAAGTTCTTCTTTCTCTTCCTTCAATGGCAGCAGCAGAGACAAGCTCTGCAACTTTAATTTCTCACATTTTTTCGTCCCCTAACTCTCCATCCCTTCTTCTATTGCTCCTCAACAGTTTATATAGCCTCACAGCACCGAAATATCCCGTCATAACTCCATATAATTCTCCATTTACTCGGAAGTAAAGAATATCTCCTTGGGAATATTTTCTTCCCTTTCTTCTCTTCTCACGCTGTCAAACAGTGCTGAAACTTCCTTACTTAACTCCTTCACGTCTCTGCAACGACCAAGCACTTTCCAAACATGAGAAACACACGAATTAGAGTCCCAGCAGCACATGAAATTCATATCAAATCCCGTGAAAAACTCTCCCACGAACGTGTTGCTCTGTTTGTTCCAATCCCACGATGCAGCCAACTCTAACCGAAACCATCGATCATACCATCCCTGTTTGGTCCAAACAGGCCCAAAGAAACCAAATCCAGTGCTCGAGTCTCATTCCAACGTGACCAAAATCTTAACAGAGTTTCCGCAGAAAGAAAACCCGGGAATATGTTCAACCCTTATATCCACCGTTCTAGCCAACTCTGGTATAAACGACGATCATTACTATCTCTATTGGATCAAAATAGACAAACCCAATGAGTTTCAACCCTTGAATCTCCCTAGAACACGATCAAAACTTCAACCCTAATTCTGCACGCGTCTGCACTATCTCCCGCCAAATTTGAAATTTGAAATGAAGAAGAAGATGTGCCATGATCCAAAACACGGGCGCCTTTAACAGCATGGGTGCATGGGATGCCCTTATCCAAAATGAGGATGCCTTTAATACTTTTCTCCGGGGGTCCAAATAGCACTTTTTGAGCAACTTTTTCCACACAACTGTATTTCTCCAAAAATGCCTACAAACACATAAAACACCAAAATTAGTACAAAATCGAGTTCCAACAATATATAGTATTGCGAACAAATTAGACACAAAATATATAGTATTGCGAACAAATTAGACACAAAGTGAGGGACCTTTCTAAGAGTTAAAGCACATGGAGAATGATAATCACCCCCAAACTTAGAGTTTTCAGTGTCTCTAGAAAGACAACTCATAACTTCCCTAATTTCTAGGTCATCAGATTCCTGGAAATGGTCAATTGATTCTTCTAAGTCAGGTTCATCCTCACTCATCTCTAGGAGTTCACTTCCGTTGTCTAAAATTATTGTTTCTAAATCACTAGACTCAAAATAAACTCGTTCCTCTAAACCTTCGTTGGCTTCGTGAAAAGGAAATACTACATCGTCTAAAACGGGGGTATTTCTAGTCAAATCCTCATCCTTTTGAATAGGTGAATAATTATTAAAATTATTTGTATTTGTACTAGAAACAACACTATCATTATAAATCTCAATCGGAGTAACAAATTCCTGATCACTATGCCTACATATTTTATGTTCTTCATCAATACTATCCTCATCATAATCATCATTATAATAACATGAAAATGATCGAACTTCATCTAAACAAGTAGTGTTACCAATTGTAACCTCGTCATCTTGATTATGTGAATAAAAACTATCCTTATTTTCAAGGGTGGTATTGGGAACACTATATTGGAAATTAAGACTATCCTGAGCAAGTTTTTCCACAATCCTATTTGCACTCTCAGTAAATTGCTTGAGGGACTCTTCTAGAGAAATCTTAGTTGACTTCTCTACGGACTCTTCTGGGAGAAGAATATTATAAGTCTCTTTCAAAAATAACTTCCGTGTTGACTCATTGAAACTCTTGAGAGACTCTTCTAGAGAAATAGAAGGACTATTTTTCTCGTATGACCTGTGGGTATGTGGATAGTAATTGGGATCACAGTGGTATGGACCATAACCTTCAAAAGTTTCGCGTTCCCAATCACTATTCACACTATGGTCATAAAAAGGATAATGTCCAAGCTGCTCAGTCGGATACTCATTGTATTGGCTACTATAATACCAGTTTGACATCCTAACTGCAAGGGAATTCTAAACAAGCACAAAGAAGGTTGACTCGACCACAACAAGCCTATTTTATCTAGCAAACAAAAAGCATGATGGCTCCACTTAGATTGTTTCTAGAACAGCTTATATTCTTTCGAAAATGAATTCGTTACAATCTGAGCAAACCCCTCAGGAATCAATCCGAGTCAAAGTAAGTTGAATAGAGGCGAGGGAAGCTCGGTGGAGCTTTGATACCCAAGGCCTCACCGGTATTACAAGGAGACGCAGTCACGCATTCAACTCACAGAACCATCATGAACTTCGAAGTATGCTTAAAAGAGTAACCAATATTTTTCGAATGACTTTCCTATTAAGCTCGTTACCCTATCGGTCTCGTTCTAGTCAGTATTTTAAGATTAGGTTCGCGTAGGTTATGTGTTCCTAAGGCGGGCAAGAAGGAAACGGTGATGAAATCCGAGTCCTTATCTTGATTTGGCCAGGCCTTGCCCCTTAATAGAAAATTAAATCCGATTTCAGGTCCTCAACAGATATGCATACGAAATCATCCAGTAAACTCGCTGAAAGGGGATTCACGAGTGTTTAGAATTCTTACCTCCCGTTCCAGACGGGTGATGAACCGTTGAAGTATACTCGGGCGACAACTCCTATGTCATGTACGAACCTGAGGGGCCGAGGCGGTATCGTAATCGCTGTCCTTCTATGCACACAGTTTATATTTAAAACTATCCTTCCGTAGGGTTTTAGAAAAAAATAAAGTCCCAAAGTTCAATGTCCGAAAGAAAAGAAAAATAAATGTCCAAAAATAAAATATTACAAAAATAAAAACCTTAATTACAGTTTCTAAAAAAAATAAAAAAAAATAATATACAAAATCTTCTTCTTCACTCCTTTTGGATTCCTCTTTTCTTTCCTTCTTTGGCTTCGCTTTTGTTTTCAGCACTTTCTCCCTTTTTCTTTAACTCAGCTCCAAATCGGAAAACAAATAAGAAATACCAAAAGGCGTAAAAAAGAACTAAAATAATAAAAATAAAAATAAAACCTAAAAAAATCTATACACAAGTCCGCGTCGGCGGCGCCAAAAATTGATCGAATTTTATATAGTGGTAAGAAGGTTGTCGTTCACTCAGACTTGTCGGATTGATTTTTCAGTTTTAATAAAAGAAAATACTAAAAATAAGAAAATATATATATACAAAATAAAGTCACAGGATGAAGAGGGATCGGGACTCGGGATTCCACTGCTTTTCATGTTCATGGGACTCATAAATTTATCCTAGACATTTATAGCTCAAAACAAAAGAAACAATGACTCTATTCTTTGCCAAAGTAGATTTCGTAAAACATCAATTGTAAATTACAAGCATAGTGTATCTAAAGCACCTAAGACTAAGCATACACTATCTAACAAGATAACAATTGATTAATAGAAATCATAAATTATTTAAAATCGGTGCAAAAAGTAAATAAGGAATTAATTAAATTACCCCAAGGATGAAATCCAGCTTCCTCCGTTGTCCCAGTGATGGGTTTTAGCTCATTAGGTTGGAAACACACTCAACATATGGATTCATAGCTCAAAAATATGTTACAAAAGTGAAAAGGATAAAAAGCAGCGAGTTTGCAATGCCGACAGACTGTTACAGACTCGCTGTCACAACTGTCACAAAGAACTATTGCTTCTTGGGGTCGCATAAGAACTATCGTTTAAAGATACAAAATGTGACGGTTAAGAACGACAGTCCTAGTTGGTTTAAAGTTCTTCGTTCTCTTCCTTCAATGGCAGCAGCAGAGACAAGCTCTGCAACTTTAATTTCTCACCCTTTTCTGTCCCCTAACTCTCAATCACTTCTTCTATTGCTCCTCAACAATTTATATAGCCTCACATCACTGAAATATCCCGTCATAACTCCATATAATTCTCTATTTACTCGGCAGTAAATAATATCTCCTTGGGAATATTTTCTTCCCTTTCTTCTCTTCTCACGCTGTCAAACAGTGCTGAAACTTCCTTACTTAACTCCTTCACGTCTCTGCAACGACCAAACACTTTCCAAACATGAGAAACACACGAATTAGAGTCCCAGCAGCACACGAAATTCATATCAAATCCCGTGAAAAACTCTCCCACGAACGTGTTGCTCTGTGTGTTTCAATCCCACGATGCAGCCAACTCTAACCGAAACCATCGACCATACCATCCCTGTTTGGTCCAAACTGGCCCAAAGAAACCAAATCCAGTGCTCGAGTCTCATTCCAACGTGACCAAAATCTTAACAGAGTTTCCGCAGGAAGAAAACCCGGGAATATGTTCAACCCTTATATCCACCGTTCTAGCCAACTCTGGTATAAACGATGATCATTACTATCTCTATTGGATCAAAATAGACAAACCCAATGAGTTTCAGCCCTTGAATCTCCTTAGAACACGATCAAAACTTCAACCCTAATTCTGCCTGCGTCTGCACTATCTCCCGCCAAATTTGAAATTTGAAATGAAGAAGAAGATGTGCCCTGATCCACAACACGGGCGCCTTTAACAGCATGGGGTGCCTGGGGTGCCCTTATCCAAAATAAGGGTGCCTTTGATACATTTCTCCGGGGGTCCAAATAGTACTTTTTGAGCAACTTTTTCCACACAAATGTATTTCTTCAAAAATGCCTACAAACACATAAAACACCAAAATTAGTACAAAATCGAGTGCCAACAATATATAGTATTGAGAACAAATTAGACACAGAATGTGTCTATCAAATACCCCCAAACTTATTATTTGCTAGTCCTCGAGCAAAACTAATAAAAAAATAAAACCAAGTTAATCTCGGGAGGGTTTACCAGAGGTTTACCCACAAAACCATGACTTCTAATTGGTCACAAGTATTCAAAGAGCTATGAGGACATACATATTCTCAACCTATCTCCAAGTAACTAGAATTGCCAGAGAAATTAAAGGTTCCATCTCTAAAGCTGACTAAAGAAAATGGGAGACACATCCGCAACACTGCTAGATAAAGATATATTCGCTACACAGCTAGATAAACATTGTAAGATGCGTCCGCTGATTTACAGCTGGATAAGATTAGGAGAGAGATAAAGATGAGAGGGACATCTGCTACACAGCTGGACTAATTACGTGTGATGAGTTGAACCGGTGCTAGAAAGATCTTGTGCCAGATTGAAAGCGGACTAGCAAAGCAACCAAATATATCTTTCTTCAACTCTCTCATTGTGCTCAGTAGAAACAACGTCTTCTTCGGTCTTCAACTGTTGACGATAAACTATCGAACCTCATAGAACCTTGACAATTAACTCTTCTCTTCGATTTCTTGCTTGACTTAAAGATTTCTACTTCCCTATGGCCTTATTGAACAAAAAACTAATTATAGAACAATGAGAACGTAAGGGAGAAACTTCTAGCGTCACATAGTATCCGGTTAGCTAAGTTTACATACTGTTTCTCGCTGAAAAGATAGAAATTGGAATTGCTAGGGATAACATTCTATTGATACATTAGAGAAAAAGACATTGAGATCTTTGAAATTCAGGAGAGAACTTGTTCCTTTTAGAGGGTAACCGTGATGGACCTAACCATCCATGTACGAAAGGCAAGTAGGTCAGGAAATGCCAGAAAGACAAAACAACCTCACAATGTAGTCTTAGTTACTGGATTACGAATCTCTCTCAGTAGAAACTTATCATCATCAACAACCGGAGCGACATCAAAATCTATGAAGAAAGTTGAAGACGTTTAAGGTTTAGAAATAGAAAAGAATAATTCAAAAATCAAAGTTGAAGACTTAGTTACAAGAAGTTATAAGAGAAAATGATATAAGTTGTTGGAATTCATGATACCAAGACATCACAAGTTGCAAAGATCCAAGTTTTTCAAGTCCTTCTCTCATGGCCATGTAATTTTTTATTTATTTTTTTGGCACAAAAATTACGAGACAAAAAATTACATGGCCATGAGAGAAGGACTTTAAAAACTTGGATCTTCGCAACTTGTGATGTCTTGGTATCATGAATTCCAACAACTTATATCATTTGCTCTAATAACTTCTTGTAACTAAGTCTTCAACTTTGATTTTTGAATTATTCTTTTCTATTTCTAAACCTTAAACGTCTTCAACTTTCTTCGTAGATTTTGATGTCGCTCCGCTTGTTGATGATGATAAGTTTCTACTGAGAAAGTCGTAATCCAGTAACTAAGACTACATTGTGAGGTTGTTTTGTCTTTATGGCATTTCCTGGCCTACTTGCCTTTCCATCATGGATGGTTAGGTCCATCACGGTTACCCTTTAAAAGGAACAAGTTCTCTCCTGAATTTCAAAGATCTCAATGTCTTTTTCTCTAATGTCTCAATAGAGGGTTATCCCTAGCAATTCCAATTTCTATCTTTTCGGCGAGAAACAGTATGTAAACTTAGCTAACCGGATACTATGTGACGCTAGAAGTTTCTCCCTTACCCCCAAACTTAAATCTAACATTGTCCTCAATGTTCTAAAGATGAAATTAAAATCATGAACAAGGAGAAACTGTTACCAATTGAAGCAAAATAAGGAAAGATATTACCGTGTCGCATGAATATTGGGTTACCTCCCAAGAAGTGCTAAGTTTAAAGTCTTCAGCCAGACTAAGAAAGGATTAGTCACCTTATAGAATCATAAAGTAATAGCCGGAATAACTGCGGATCACCAAAACCAAATAGGGCTATCACAAGTAAAAGGAATCTGCAACATGCCAAGAAAATTAACGAATAAAGAACGCCCTTGTCTAGTTTCCTGTTTAAGACAACTATATCTAGTTGTGGTTCAGGTTCTATAACTGGGTCTAGATAAAATATTTTCATGGACTGCATTTCCTCGTAGCTAAGGTCTGATTCAGGTATTAGAGTATGTAAAAACTCAAGTAAAAACTTGGAAGCACATAATAATAACCTAAATAATTGCGGATCCTTTAAGTCAATTAGTTGACCACGATGAAAGTAGTGGTCTTCCTTAAACAAATGTGTCGACCCTAATCTCCTAAAGTAATTAGGTTTAGTCTCAAAACTTAATAATTGACACATCTTAAACTTATACGTTCCCACAATTGGTTGAAAAATATTTGGTGGGAAAACAAAGTCAATTTGGGTACTATCGCCTGGGTAAACCACATCAACCAAAGGATGGGTTTCTAACAACTGAACTTCTTCCTGGACATTATTAGGTTCGGGAGATCTAAAATGAAGGTAATCTGGCACAATGGTTGAGGCACTTATATCAAGTCCCAAGTGAGGGACCTTTCTAAGAGTTAAAGCACATGGAGAATGATAATCACCCCCAAACTTAGAGTTTTCAGTGTCTCTAGAAAGACAACTCACAACTTCCCTAATTTCTAGGTCATCAGATTCCTGGAAATGGTCAATTGATTCTTCTAAGTCAGGTTCATCCTCACTCATCTCTAGGAGTTCACTTCCTTTGTCTAAAATTATTGTTTCTAAATCACTAGACTCAAAATAAACTCGTTCCTCTAAACCTTCGTTGGCTTCGTGAAAAGGAAATACTACATCGTCTAAAACGGGGGTATTTCTAGTCAAATACTCATCCTTTTGAATAGGTGAATAATTATTAAAATTATTTGGATTTGTACTAGAAACAACATTATCATTATAAAGCTCAATCGGAGTAACAAATTCCTGATCACTATGCCTACATATTTTATGTTCTTCATCAATACTATCCTCATCATAATCATCATTATAATAACATGAAAATGATCGAACTTCATCTAAACAAGTAGTGTTACCAATTCTAACCTCGTCATCTTGATTATGTGAATAAAAACTATCCTTATTTTCAAGGGTGGTATTGGGAACACTATATTGGAAATTAAGACTATCCTGAGCAAGTTTTTCTACAATCCTATTTGCACTCTCAGTAAATTGCTTGAGGGACTCTTCTAGAGAAATCTTAGTTGACTGCTCTACGGACTCTTCTGGGAGAAGAATATTATAAGTCTCTTTCAAAAATAACTTCCGTGTTGACTCATTGAAACTCTTGAGAGACTCTTCTAGAGAAATAGAAGGATTATTTTTCTCGTATGACCTGTGGGTATGTGGATAGTAATTGGGATCACAGTGGTATGGACCATAACCTTCAAAAGTTTCGCGTTACCAATCACTATTCACACTATGGTCATAAAAAGGATAATGTCCAAGCTGCTCAGTCGGATACTCATTGTATTGGCTACTATAATACCAGTTTGACATCCTAACTGCAAGGGAGTTCTAAACAAGCACAAAGAAGGTTGACTCGACCACAACAAGCCTATTTTATCTAGCAACCAAAAAGCATGATGGCTCCACTTAGATTGTTTCTAGAACAGCTTCTATTCTTTCGAAAATGAATTCGTTACAATCTGAGCAAACCCCTCAGGAATCAATCCGAGTCAAAGTAAGTTGAATAGAGGCGAGGGAAGCTCGGTGGAGCTTTGATACCCAAGGCATCACCGGTATTACAAGGCGACGCAGTCACGCATTCAACTCACAGAACCATCATGAACTTCGAAGTATGCTTAAAAGAGTAACCAATATTTTTCGAATGACTTTCCTATTAAGCTCGTTACCCTATCAGTCTCGTTCTAGTCAGTATTTTAAGATTAGGTTCGCGTAGGTTACGTGTTCCTAAGGCGGACAAGAAGGAAACGGTGATGAAATCCGAGTCCTTATCTTGATTTGGCCAGGCCTTGCCCCTTAATAGAAAATTAAATCCGATTTCAGGTCCTCAACAAATATGCATACGAAATCATCCAGTAAACTCGCTGAAAGGGGATTCGCGAGTGTTTAGAATTCTTACCTCCCGTTCCAGACGGGTGATGAACCGTTGAAGTATACTCGGGCGACAACTCCTATGTCATGTACGAACCTGAGGGGCCGAGGCGGTATCGTAATCGATGTCCTTCTATGCACACAGTTTATATTTAAAACTATCCTTCCGTAGGGTTTTAGAAAAAAATAAAGTCCCAAAGTTCAATGTCCGAAAGAAAAGAAAAATAAATGTCCAAAAATAAAATATTACAAAAATAAAAACCTTAATTACAGTTTCTAAAAAAAATAAAAAAAAATAATATACAAAATCTTCTTCTTCACTCCTTTTGGATTCCTCTTTTCTTTCCTTCTTTGGCTTCGCTTTTGTTTTCAGCACTTTCTCCCTTTTTCTTTAGCTCAGCTCCAAATCGGAAAACAAATAAGAAATACCAAAAGGCGTAAAAAAGAACTAAAATAATAAAAATAAAAATAAAACTTAAAAAAAATCTATACACAAGTCCGCGTCGGCGGCGCCAAAAATTGATCGAATTTTATATAGTGGTAAGAAGGTTGTCGTTCACTCAGACTTGTCGGATTGATTTTTCAGTTTTAATAAAAGAAAATACTAAAAATAAGAAAATATATATATACAAAATAAAGTCACAGGATGAAGAGGGATCGGGACTCGGGATTCCACTGCTTTTCATGTTCATGGGACTCATAAATTTATCCTAGAAATTTATAGCTCAAAACAAAAGAAACAATGACTCTATTCTTTGCCAAAGTAGATTTCGTAAAACATCAATTGTAAATTACAAGCATAGTGTATCTAAAGCACCTAAGACTAAGCATACACTATCTAACAAGATAACAATTGATTAATAGAAATCATAAATCATTTAAAATCGGTGCAAAAAGTAAATAAGGAATTAATTAAATTACCCCAAGGATGAAATCCAGCTTCCTCCGTTGTCCCAGTGATGGGTTTTAGCTCATTAGGTTGGAAACACACTCAACATATGGATTCATAGCTCAAAAATATGTTACAAAAGTGAAAAGGATAAAAAGCAGCGAGTTTGCAATGCCGACAGACTGTTACAGACTCGCTGTCACAACTGTCACAAAGAACTATTGCTTCTTGGGGTCGCATAAGAACTATCGTTTAAAGATACAAAATGTGACGGTTAAGAACGACAGTCCTAGTTGGTTTAAAGTTCTTCGTTCTCTTCCTTCAATGGCAGCAGCAGAGACAAGCTCTGCAACTTTAATTTCTCACCCTTTTCTGTCCCCTAACTCTCAATCACTTCTTCTATTGCTCCTCAACAATTTATATAGCCTCACATCACCGAAATATCCCGTCATAACTCCATATAATTCTCTATTTACTCGGCAGTAAATAATATCTCCTTGGGAATATTTTCTTCCCTTTCTTCTCTTCTCACGCTGTCAAACAGTGCTAAAACTTCCTTACTTAACTCCTTCACGCCTCTGCAACGACCAAGCACTTTCCAAACATGAGAAACACACGAATTAGAGTCCCAGCAGCACACGAAATTCATATCAAATCCCGTGAAAAACTCTCCCACGAACGTGTTGTTTTGTTTGTTTCAATCCCACGATGCAGCCAACTCTAACCGAAACCATCGATCATACCATCCCTGTTTGGTCCAAACTGGCCCAAAGAAACCAAATACTGTGCTCGAGTCTCATTCCAACGTGACCAAAATCTTAACAGAGTTTCCGCAGAAAGAAAACCCGGGAATATGTTCAACCCTTATATCCACCGTTCTAGCCAACTCTGGTATAAACGACGATCATTACTATCTCTATTGGATCAAAATAGACAAACCCAATGAGTTTCAGCCCTTGAATCTCCCAAGAACACGATGAAAACTTCAACCCCAATTCTGCACGCGTCTGCACTATCTCCCGCCAAATTTGAAATTTGAAATGAAGAAGAAGATGTGCCATGATCCAAAACACGGGCGCCTTTAACAGCATGGGTGCCTGGGATGCCCTTATCCAAAATGAGGGTGCCTTTAATACTTTTCTCCGGGGGTCCAAATAGCACTTTTTGAGCAACTTTTTCCACACAACTGTATTTTTCCAAAAATGCCTACAAACACATAAAACACCAAAATTAGTACAAAATCGAGTTCCAACAATATATAGTATTGCGAACAAATTAGACACAAAATGTGTCTATCAGCAACGAACTAACTCTCTGGAACCAATTCCGGAGGTATCTAAGCGACAAAACGAAGCCGGGGCATAACCAATTCTCGAGACAAGTGATCCAAGCACGGAGATGGAAAACGAGGCAAAGGAAGAGAGGAATTTATGGATAAGGTCTACACGAAGTTAAACACAACTTTATCTCACATCCTAAGCAAGGAGGGAGCAAAACCAGGCTTTCCTTACCCTAATACTAGGGGGAAGCAGCCATAAAAGATAAGGGAGTCTAAGGAGCACTCTGCATACCACCAATACTACGGACATACTACTGATACATTCTACCACCTGCGCAACGTGATCCAAAGATTCATCGACGAAGGAAAATTCATGGAGTACATACAACTGCAGCCAGTGGAGACTGAGGAGATCCCAAAGAAAAGGGTAGAACTACCTCAGGATGGCAAATACATCAACATGATCACCTTCTCCAGTGGAGGTCAAGAAGAAATGCTCGAAGATATCCTCGAGTTAGCTCGAAACAGAAAGAAGATTGAATCCCATGAAGTGTTCAAGCTAAGTGGACCACCCACTAGCACTTTGGAGGACTGGATGGCCACTCCATTAACCTTTTCAACAAAGGACGTCAACCAGGAGGTTGAAATGCACAACGATCCACTAGTGATCACTCTTCCAATGCATGGATGGAACGTTACGAAGGTCCTTGTGGATGAGGGCAGTTCGTTAAATGTGCTATTTTACGAACCCTACCTATGCATGGGTTTGACATCAAAACAAATGGATTCTTCCACTTGAACAATATATGGTTTTAATGGAGCAGTCTCAAGACCGAATGGAGAAATCGTCTTGCAGATACACGCAGGACCCTTAGTAACCAGTACACGCTTTTGTGTGGTGAACGCACCTTCACCCTACAACGTAATCATGGGCAGACTACGGGTCCATCGACTGCGAGGAACAATTTCGACGTATCACCAGTACCTACGCTTTCCTACACCTATGGGTGAAATGGAAATCAAAGGAGACCAGCAAGACGCAAGGCTACACAATCTAGCGGAAATTAGACTCAACGAAGAAAGAACTGCTACTCAACAACATGAAAGAAAGAGACGTAAGGCAAATACCAAGGAAGTACAGGACGCAGCCTCCTCAGTAACCATAGCCGTCTCAGACCCGGAGGCAAGCACCTCCGCCACTCCAGGCGCAGATGTCTCCACCAAATGACAATTACATAAAAGCACTCCTCAAATATGCTCACTGGTAGAACCAACAAAGAAAATCAACATCGGGACGGAGGCAGAACCAAAGATGCTCAACATCGGAACTTTGCTTGATAGAGAAGAGGAGATGCAACTATAAAGGCTACTAAAAGAATACGCAGATTTCTTCGCATGGTCAATGGAAGACATGCCGGGAATCGATCCGAATTCGGTCTCACACCACCTTCGGCTCAGACCGGAGATACCACCATTCAAACAACGCATACGTAAAGTGGCAGACATCTACCACAAGGGGGTGGAAAAAGAGTTGCAAAAGTTACTTGCAGCTGGATTCATACGAGAAGTCAAATATCCCATTTGGATATCAAACATGGTCATTGTTCCTAAGAAGAACGTAGGTGTACGCATTTGCATCGACTTTATCAATCTCAACAAGGCGTGACCCAAGGACAGCTACCCACTGCCAAATATTGACCAGCTGGTCAATGCAACCGAAGGCCACCAAAGGCTATCCTTCATGGATGGATACTCAGGCTATAAACAAATAGCCCTTGAGGAAGAAGATCAGGAGCATATTGCGTTCTTTACCCCACGAGGCCTTATTGCTATACAAGGATGCCTTTTGGACTAAAAAACGTGGGGGAAACATACCAACGATTAGTAGACAAAATCTTCAAGCCATGGATAGGAAAAATACTAGAGGTCTACGTAGAAGACATGCTCGTCAAGAGCAAAGAAGCAAAAAACCATCTCTCGGACCTAAGGGAGATATTTGAAGCCATGAGGAGCTACCACATGAAGCTGAACTCGGACAAATGTACGTTCGGAGTTACCTCGGGAAAATTCTTGGGTTACTTGGTCACCAAGCGAGGAATCGAAGTAGACCCTGAAAGGGTCAGAGCAATAATGGAGATGCCATCTCCTCAAACCCTAAAAGGAGGGCAAAAGCTAAATGGAATTTTAGCTTCCATGGGAAGATTCATATCAAGATCATCAGATAAATGCAAAACCTTTTCTGACACACTAAGGAAAGGAAGCAGGTTCACATGGACCGAAGAGTGCGAACAAGATTTTCGCAAGATCAAAGAGTACTTAGTATCAGTACCCATTTTGCAGAAACCGGAGCCAGGAGAAATGCTCACACTATACCTAGCAGCAACAAGCTACGCTGTGAGCGCAGTGTTGGTACGAGACCAAGGGCAAGGAGAAAAGCCCGTATACTACATCAACAAGACACTCAGTGCAGCGGAGCGTAACTACACCAAGGTGGAACAACTCATATATGCCTTAGTAGTGGCAACACAAAATCTAAGAATATATTTCGATGCACACACCATCCGAGTTTTCACGAAGGATCAAATAAGTCAAATCCTCGACAGCACGAAGAAGATTAGAAAAGTAGAAAAATGGAATGCCATGATCAAACAATTTCACATAATCTTCGAAACCAGGAAAGTGGAGAAATCACAAATCTTAGCAGACTTCTTGGCATACCTACCTCTGAATGACGAGGCTGAGATAGACGACATCCCATAAATGGAGGAAGACAAGCCGGAACCAGAGGATCTCTTGGAACCACGGAACTCACGAAGGTGGGAGATATTCGTAGATGGCTCCTCCAACGGAGAAGGCGCATATAGGGATCGTGATAACAACCCCTACTGGAGACCGACTCATCTATGCATTCAGGTTAGAATTCGAACAATACACTAACAACATCACGGAGTATGAGGCAGTCATACACGGCCTACGCTTAGCACAGAGCTGGGCTTATCAGATGTCGTTTGACTAGTGATTCGCAATTGGTCATTAGACAAATAGAGCTCAAATACCAAACTCTGGATCCGATACTATCTTCGTATCTAAAGCTAGCACAGGAGCATGCGTCAAAGATCAACAAGGTCACATTCAGACATGTCTGCCGAAAAGATAACAGACACGCAGATGCCTTGGCATTTATATCATCAATGCTGAGAGACAGAAACACTACCTCAGTCCAAATTGGGAGAATTTATGAACCTTCGATAGAAGGACTAACCTCCGACACTGAAGAAACCTTAGCCGTCCAAACAAGGGCCATGAGGGAAGCAGAAAAAGAAAAAGAAGATGCGATGGGAGAGCCAGATAACGAAGCTGGTGAGTCTGATAAAGATCAACCCACGTCAGATGAAAGCAACGAAGACGAAGCTGAGGACGATTGGAGAATCCCAATTCACCAGTACCTTGATAAAGGTACCTTACCCGCAGACGTCAAAGAAGCTCGAAAACTCGAATCAAAGGCAGCAATGTACAACCTACGAGACGGGATACTGTATAGAAGGTCATTTCTTGGACCTTTGATGCGATGTCTCTCACAAACCGAAGGTAAAAGGATACTGCATGATATACACAGCGGAGAAGCTGGCAATCATAGCGGAAGAAGGTCTTTGGCAATCAAAGCCAAAATGCAAGGATACTATTGGCTAAGCATGGACGAAGATGCGAAGAATGTAGCAAGGCGTTGTGAAAGATGCCAACGCTATGCTAGGAAGATTAAAGGGCCAGCGACGGATCTTAACTCGGTAATCAGCCCGTGGTCATTCGCCAAATGGGGAGTTGACATTGTTGGACCCTTGATACAGGGGACATCAAAAAAAAGATACCTTATCGTAGCTACGGATTATTTCACCAAATGGGTGGAAGAAAGGGCCTTGGCAAGGATTAGGGACACAGATGTCTTTAAATTCTTGTTCGAGCAAATCATCTGCAGGTTCGGGATACCAACCGCCATAGTCTCTGACAATGGAAAAAAGTAGGAAGGAAAGAACATAGACATGCTCTTCAACACCTTAAATATTCAGAAAAACAATTCTACTCCGATATATCCTAAGAGCAATGGACAAGAGGAGGCCACTAATAATACGATAGCAATGAACTTAAAAAAGAAGCTTGGGGCATACAAGAAAAGATGGTGCGAGCAGCTGCATAATGTCCTTTGGGCCTACCGTACTACTAGAAGGGCAGCCACGGGAGAAACTCCGTTCTTACTAACCTACGGAGCCGAACCAGTCATCCCAACAAAGATAATACTGCCAACAACGAAGACAGAGGCATGGGAAAAGAATCTGACAACAGATCTTATGCTGGAAAAGCTTGATGACCTTGAAGAAAAGAGGGAAGTAGCTCTGCAAAGGATGGTAAACTACCAACGAAGGCTGGCTCGTGAATACAACAAACGGGTAATTCCTAGAAACTTTGTGGTCGAAGAATACGTACTACGTCAAATACCACCATATCAAAGGAAGAAAGAGTGGGGGAAGCTAGCTCCGACATGGGACGGACTCTACATTATACACGATATTGCGGGAAAGGGTTCATACTACTTAATAAATCTCAAAGGGGAAGTATTGCAACACCCTTGGAATGCAATGTACCTAAAGAATTATTACCCGTAAGAGAATGGTTATCACTCAGGAGAAGAACGGAAGGGGCAATAGCCCGCCATGTTCTATCCCTGATTAAAGGTATTACAAACCAAATTAATCAATGAAAGAAACTTTTTTCTAAGAAAGAGTGCATGTTGATTAAATACAAATTGGGTTAGAAAAGACACCCTCCGTCAGAATTGACGATGAGGCAAGGCACGGCATAACTGCGCGTATGTCAATCTCGGATCCTAAGGGCAAATGAATCCCACTGAAAGGAAAATAATAAGCAATATATCTCACAAAGAGAGATACCTTGTCGAAGTAAAGCAGCAATCGCGCTGAACGCGTAGGGTTACAGGAAAATTATTACCCACGTAGGAGCCCTCGCCACCACGGTACCTTCTGGCCAAAGGATAGGGTAGGATGATGAATGTTCCACCAAAGGTTAAAAACACCTTAGCACCTTGTGATGACTCGAATGTGCAAACAATTAGGCATAATACGTCTATATATATATAATAATAAAGGTACTAAAATAAGTACTACCAAAATAAAACTAACACATCTCAAAGTTGCAGATGACGAAGGTTCAGAAAATAACGAAGCATTGTTTCAAGGAAAGGAGACAACAAAGGCCCCTCAGCTGGGGGCACAATACATCAAAGGAGTTCGGTTGAAAACAAGGTCAGCATAGCACAATCAAGGGTAAGGAAGGCGAGGGAAGACAACACCCTCATCTTGGAGCTCAGCCTCCGCAAAAGCATTGTTAATATAGTCAATGGAAGAACGCTTGAACTGCGCCTACATTTGGGAAGCTTGCGCCTCTAGATCTGAAGCCTATTTCTAACGAAGCTCCCTAATCTGAGCGCTAAGTTGATCATTAGCTTGCTGAAGCGCCTCAGCTTTAAACTTAGCAACAACATCAAACTGGCGAGATATCTCCAGCTGAGATATTTGGCCCTCAAGGTGGTTAATCTTGGCGTTAGCACCCACCAAATGCTCTTGGAGACCTGTAGACACAAAGGGTATCAGCAACAAGAACAAAGAGCTAAAGATACAAAGGATGCTACGGAAAAAATAATTGTCCTAAGCTACCTTCGGCATGACTAAGGGACTCTTCTAAACTATGTTGAGCCTCAGCAAGGTATACCTCAGCCGCATCAAGGTCTTCCACAAGGGTATCCCTCTCCGTCTGAAGATCATCAACATCTATCCGGAGCGAAGCGTTTTTATAGGATAAAACTTGGTACACATTCTCTAAATCTTCAAACCTTTTTACTAAGGATACATGAGACATGGAAGAAGGCACGTAGCTGGCATCAATAAGTTTGTTCTTAAGAGAACATACCTCAGAAGTTAAAACATTACGCTCTGCAGTAACCTTAGCTAAAGAAGCACAAGCAGCTTCAAAATCGGCATGATATTTCTTGCGAATAATTTCTTGGGCAGAGAGACACTTCTAGACTAAGGAAATATCCTCCTTTTGCTTTAAAATGAGACTCTCCTTCCATCAAAGGGCTTCGTCACACTCCTCACGAAGCGAAGCCATCTGCTTCACTAAGTCTGCATTATGAGCGGACTCAAAGGAAAGCTGGGCTCATAAAGAACAGTTACGTTCATTAACCTATCAGACTTCTTTTGACAATACCAAACATCGAAGGTTAACTTGGCCACTTGATCTCGAAGACATCTAAGTTCACTAGAGTTGCCGGCTGGCAGATGAAGGTTGTCTTAGGACTATGCAACCAGAAAGTAAAGAAAAAAGTTAAGGAGAAGAATAAACAAACCTATGGATTTAGAAGACTCGGCAGCTAAGACAGCATCAGCAGATTTGCGACCATCCTCGGAAACCTTAGCAACATTATTAGCTCTCTCAAGATCCAATAAACAAGCTTCCAGAGATCTCTGGGTTTTCCTCAGATCATCCTCCAACGAAGATATCATAGCAGCAGAAGTAGCATCACTCGACGAACGCTGCTGAGCAACGGCAAGAGCATACTCTTGACGAGCATGTTCCAGCAGGGCACTCAAATGAGTGCATTTAGCCCTATAAACCTTGAATAAGGTATAACCAACATCGATCTTCTTGCAAAGCTGCAAACAAAGGAGTATAAGGACGGACGAATGATCAGATTAAGAAGAAAAACTATAAGATAAGAATCAATTACTGAGAACGCTGAGAGACGGGGGAGGAAGTTAGCGTAGGTATTCATGAAAGCCTCCATATCTTGGATGCTACCCCTACGGATCTCACCAAAGCTCTGACTGGAGCGGAGACAATCAGGGTCAAAGAACAAATCTTTGGCATCACGATACTGGGCAGATAACACGTCCAGCTGTGAAGCTATCTCGAAAGAACTACCAAGATGATGATGATCAACTCCAACAGAAAAGGGACCCTTGGAATCCCGCAGGATGGCCTCAAGAATAGCGTCATCGAAACTACCCAAGCTCAAGCTCTCCTACAACCTACCTTGGCTAGATTCAGCGGCAACTCCCTCGTTTGTTTGAACACGAACAAGGGGCACGACTGCTGAACCCTCACCACGACGAAGAGATGGCATGGTGGAAGATCTAGGAACAGAAAGAGGAGCTTGAGAGCCGCCCAAATCCATTTCACCGGCAGAAGGAAGCCGGTCCAATCTGGTGACGAAGGTGGGGTCCAACAACTTTGCTAGCGGGGGCAGCAGAAACAGACTGAGCACTCCCTAGTGAAGCAGGAACAACATTGAAGGAGAAGATGGCTAGTGAAATCACAACCTTCTTCTTCTGCTGAGAATCTGAGCTACCAGCCCTCACTGTGAGGGTAACAACCTTAGCAAACGAACCACTTGATTGAAGGGAGGTAGCAGGAGACAAAGGGAGACTCTTAGAAGCCACAACAACAGCTCCAGCAGCAACAGGAATAGCGGGAAAAGCTTTGCTAGGATCAGAAAACGAAGGCATCTTCAAGGATAACGTAGGTGCAGGGGCTTGAACGCTAACATGCTCTACTATCTGAGTACCAGTACCAACAAGAAGGTTCTCACCCTCAACTAAAGCAGCTCGGACGGGGCTAGGGTTATCTTTGGAAAAATCCTCCTCAATATCATCCAAATGAGGACTAAGGCTAGTATCCTCGATATCTTCCATGTCTTCGTCACCGGGTCCCTCACCAGCATCCTTGGGATCATCATCCAAAGCATCAAGATCAATCACGGTCTTCAACTTACCCTTCCTCTGGGAAGACCGTAAACAAACACATGCGTCAGCTAAGAATCGGGGGCAAGGTACTAAGGAACTTACAAGCACAAAGGTATGATAATGATCCTTACCTCTGCAGGCGTTTCAACCAAAGCCTTTCTCTTCCTATTCCTTGTGTCCACAGAATTACCAGCAGAGCCGAGAGCAGTCCCAGCAGAAGAAGCAGGGGCAGACTGCAAAAGAAGACCATCAGAACAAAGATATCAAAGCAGATAAAGATATCTAAGCAGACGAAGATACTAATAGCAGAGGTACCTCGTGAGGAGCAGCAGGATTAAAAATCCAAGGTTGATACCCATCATACTTCTCAGGCAAAGAACGAGATGAACGAGGGACTGAGGGGTCTGCAGTGGTGAAACCATAAGCCCAAGGACCAACCACACAAAGAGGAGTACGAGCCCAACGATCATCGTGATCAAGACGAATGCGGTCAGAGTTTGGCAAAGGCAGCCTAGCATAATAAGGGATGGTAGTCAAACCAGTCTTATCAATCTCCTCCAGCAAGCGAAGGCTATTACCCTCCCTAATATGCCTAGCAGTAACATGAATACGAAGAGGACCAACACTCCAAGGAAGAAAGTTGCTTTTTGAATAACATCAACATATGTAGCATTGAAGTTGGCAGGGGTATAGTCCTCCTGCTTAGATCTCCCTTCATCAAAGGGGTCATAAGACCTCAGAGTAGTCTTTCCCTTGCTACGATACCAGCTTTCACGAAGGGAACGCCAGTAATTACCAGTATACTGGTAAATTCCTCGGACCTGGGTCTTGTTTTCCGGGTCATCCTTGGTGGGCAAGACGTCATAATAGAAAGGATCCTTTCTACTATACATAGGAAGAAGCATACATGCGGCCAATTGGCCAACGCTAATCAAAAGATTATTCTCATCATAAGGTAAATCCCGAATGTGAGACTCAGTGAGAACATCAGGGCCATTGACGAAGAAAATCTAGAATTTATGAAGGCAAAAAGACTTGGTAATCTCATCAATAGACAAATGAGCAAAGCTGTCCTTGTCACGCAGTTGGAGCCTCTGAAGCTCATAGTGAGGAGGAGGAGGTGGAAGATCCTCGATAGCAAATTCCTCCTCAGCGACCGTAGCCACCTCAGTACTAGCAGGCACCTCAGAATCCTCAGGAGGAGGAGATGGCGTAGCACCAGGATGATCCATTCGCGGAGGAGGATCAGTCGACGAAGATATCTTTGGACCCTTACGCGTAGGTTTCTTTGGAAGCCTCATGATGCCTAACACCAGGAGGAAGAATATCTCCATCAACAATGGCAGAAGAAGATTGCAATTCATTCAAAAGTGAATTGGGGGAAAAAACCGACGAACTTTGGGCATGGGTTTCACTTAACCAACCAAAGGGGACAATCTAAACATATCATGGGGGAAAATCAAAAACCTTTGATCACATGATCAAAGTTGCAGGCGAAGAACTATCATACCGAAACCATCATCAAAAATCAAAATGGAACAAAACCCAAGTTCCCATACAACATAAACATGCAAAAGAAAGCATGAATTCTCACATGCAAGCATAATAAGCAACATCAATAAATCTCCCAGTCCGACAACGATACAACAGGGGAAAGCATGGAGAAAATCAAGACCAAATACGGGTATCACTTACTTGTATGATCGAAACAGTAGAGCCAAAGCATGCGGAGAATCGAAGGAAAAAGGGGAGCAGTTAGCAGCAAAAGAGTATCTCAATAAAAGGGATAGAGAGCGACAGTTCGAAGAAGAAGAGGAAAGGGAGTTAATAAAATTCCCTTCTCTTTGTTCCCCTCTTATAGGCGGCTGGAAAATCCAAAAAATTTGGATGTCCCGAAATTCAAGGGGAAGTTATTGCATGAAAGGACATGTAGGGACCACCCAATCGGTACGTGCAAAATTGGCGGCGTAACGGAAGTTTTCTTCCACTTCTACCAAACGGTAGAAGATGAAAGAAAAGAGGCAAACTGTGAATACCAATATTCTGTGGAGCACGTGTCAAGATCTTAGTGGCTGCATATATACCTAACTGTGTAGCCTTCGCTAAACAGAGAAGCCTGAGTAACAAGGGATACCTCCGTAAATCTACTTTATCTCATCCTAAGAAAGAAGGCGCGAACGGTCAAGATAAGGAAGGAAAAAGCCTAGTCTATATAGAGTCAGCTGGTGAGGGGACACAGGTAGATGACGCATCCAATCAGCATTAAATGCTCAAATCTCTTATCTACACGCATGAATCTAGGCACGTGGAGAGAGAAAGCGTGGCAGAACCCGATTTGGCGGAAGATGGCGGTGAACGAAGGTACAACCTGTACTAAGGTTGGGTAGTTCCCGAAGGAACGTGGTCCAACTGAGGTGGCGAAATATAATTGGAGAAAGTATGCGGTGGACGAAGGTACCATTGGTACGAAAGGTATATCAACAGATGATGGACCCATAGGCAACAAAGATATACCTGGAGCAAGAGGGGCTATAAATATCAAGCTACACCAACAAACTAAAGGCATTCAATATCGAGGAGAGAAGATTTAGTCTTAAGCTTATACCTCTTTAATGTTTAGAACTTAATTATTTACTTCCACTTGAGTTCTCTCTATTACTTTGGGAAGCATTTAAGATCTTTGTAACCACCACAACTTAATACAAAAACAAGCACTCAGTACCCCGTGGATGTAGACAAATGTAGAACCACGTAAATCTCTTGTGTCTCATGATAACTTAGAAGCTTTTACATTATACTTGTGTTCTTCATTGTTATTGTAGTTGCAGGAAATCCTACAACACACCCCTTGTATTATCATGACTATGATTTCTAGATCTAAACTTATTTGATATGAAAATAAAGATAAAGATAATGAAAATAGAAAATAAGACACAAGATTTACGTGGTTCGATCAGTTTGATCTACAACCACGGGGTTAGGTTTCACTATGATCATTGAATTACATATGAATACATTGAGACTCCATTAATGAGTATTTGAAGCTCTCTCTCTCTGGTTTTTGGGGAAGAATAAGAAGATAATAATACCAGTTAATTTTCTCTCTCCTACCTTTCTCTTTATATAGGATGCTACCTAGTGGATGACAGCTCATATTTCCTTTTATTTCATATTTCCTTTTATTTCCTATTTCCTTTTATTTCTTATTCTCCGTGCGACATTATCACACAACCTTTTATGAATCTCGCACACTTACAAATACTTGTGCGATATTTTGATCCTATATCTTGCATATTTTTTCTTGAATATTGCTTGAAGAGCGATCTTCAGGAAAAAAATCCGTTGTTGTAGTTGTTGGAGCGAGATACGTGTTGTTGGAGTAGTCTTTGATCTTTGTTGATGAAGGAACGAGCGAAAGAATACTGGATTTTAAAAGTACGTACTTGCCTCTATTCTTTTGTGAAGTTCCGGAATGTTGCGAAGTAAATAAGAAATATTATCTTTTGAAATATGCGAGGTATGAAGTATCTTTGAAGAAGTATAAGAAGCATGAAGTATCCTTGATGAAGTATAAGAAATATTCAATTCTCGAAATGTAAGAAGTATCCGTCCTTGAATGAGAATAATAAGTATTGCCTCTATTCAAGCAAAATTAGTACTCAATTTTTGGTGATTCTTGCCGAGAAGATAAAGAACATAAAATGTTTTCTTGGTAATCCATAGTTGCCTCTGTTCTTTATCTATGAGGGTAGAATCTTTGAGAAAATGTTGAATGTGCTAATTGTTTCTTCATTCTCATCTTTCCTCTGTCTCATGTTTTGTGCTCATGCGATGGTATAATCTCTTCAAGTTGCTTATAATTGTGCGAAATAATTGAGCGAAATGATCATGTCGTTCGGAATAATCACATTCTGCGAAATAATCACATTCTGCAAAATTCTGACACATTCTGCGAAATTCTGACACATTCTGAATAATCCTACGAAACTCTGAATAATCCTGCGAAATTCTGAAAAATTCTGCGAAATTCTGAATAATTCTGCGAAATTCTGAATAGTTCTGCGAAATTCTGAATAGTTCTGCGAAATTCTGAATAATTCTGCGAAATTCTGCGATATTATTGCGAAGTTCTGCAATATTATTCCGTACAGTTTTGTAAAGTACTTGTGCGAATATAATGCTTATGTGATGATTATTTTATGAAATGTGTATGCGATGTTTATGCTATGAAATGCTTATGCAATGCTTTTATGATGCGAGTATGATGTTTGTATGATGAGAATGCTTATCTATTGCAATGTATAGCTAATCTTTGGGTTACTTAGATCATTTTGCACGCTAAAATTGATGTAGCTTTAAATTGCCTCCATTTCTCTGGCTTTTTCTTTAGTGTATGCATTCCTCTTCGTGTACTTATTGTTCCTCACAAGTTATTACTTGTGTTTCATCTTTCCTTTTTCCTGCACTATTAGTATCTCATAACAGTATGATCATAATATCAAGTCTGCGGCATTTTCACCGCCTCAGTTTCATTTCCATGTACATATTCGCAAGATTGTTTGCTTACATATAATCATTCTCACAAGCTTACTTGCTTACTCATTTTCTTATGTGGTCTTATTTTGCCTTCCTAGTTAAAGGTCTTATTTTTCCACCTCTTGTCATTGCGACAAAATCGCAGGACGTCTTTGCACTTTCATGCAAAAACCCATTGATCTTGCATTAACTTTTTCTTTTGTATTATTGCCTCTTCAGGATTGTTGCGACAATATGACAGGCCTAAATATTCTTGCGAAAATAAATCCCCATGACATTGCCGTGTTGCGGCGAAATCGCAGGACGTCTTCACACTTTCATGTAATGACCCACTGATCTCGTCTTATCTTTTTCTCTAGTATTATTTCCTCTTCAGGATTGTTGCACAAATATGACAAGACTTAATACCCTTGCGAGTAAAAAGCCTCATGACATTTGCGTCTTAAGACACTTATCAGCTCCCTAATGGAGGGTGCCACCCTTATCTCCCCCCTGGTTTCCCCTTCAAGGAGGCGTACTTCTACCATACAAGGTTATCTCCTCCCATACGGTCTTAACAACAACCAGTTGTTTTCGCATACTCTTATCCCTTTTACCTATAGGGCTTATGGTCACGAGACTGCACCCTAAGTGGGGTTTTCTTCGGGTCGAGTGTAGTATAAGCCAAGACTTGTCAAGAATGGCAAGGACGCTTCAAACGCCCCTGGAACTCTTGACTCAACCGTGTACCTTGGCGCCTTGATCAGATTCTGCACTCCTTAGGAGAGTCCTTATTACCTTAGTCGCCCAACCTAAGTCATATGCTTAGGCCAAGAATCCAAGGTGCCTCTCCCGGATGGGCTTTATTGACCCCAAATCTCCATGACTCAGGTTTCAGGGGAGGTGTAACCTTTTCCCTGAGTCATGCTACAGGTACCCCCTTCTATGACGTACTTTAGGTCTTACATTTTCCTCTTGCGAAATTTTATTCGCGAACTAGGGTGTACACCATAAAGGTTCGCCCCATTCTAATCTTAGATTTTTATGGATCTTAGATTGTCTCTTGCGAAATTTTCGCGTTTCTTTGTTCTTTTATTCTTTCATTCTCATAATATCATATCATTTGAAGCAAAGTAAATATTTAAGAGAAATTCTAATACATTATAATTCTGAAATCTTTGTAATTGTGAAATCTTTGTAATTCTTCGATTGTTTCGCATTTTGTAAATCAAATCAAAAATATTTTTATTCTCTGTAAAAGAAATATTCTAGAGAAACATATAAATTAAATTTTCTCAGTTTTCTGTAATTCTTTGAAATCTCGCAATCTTTGTAATTTTGAAGTCTTTGTAATCTTGAAATCTTAGTAATCTTTATAATCTTTGAAATCTTGAAATCTTTGTAATCATGCGATTGAATTGGTTTTTTATAAATCAAATCAAAAATCTTTTTACTCGTTCTTAGTATAAAGTAAAATGTTCAAGGAAGTGGTACTTATCTTTCATGTGAGTCGCTGTTGTTGTCAAAGAAGTGAATAAATGCCTTGAAATGTATGAATTTCGCGCAGCAAAAAGAAATGTGAGAAGTGAGACTTGAACCCTTGATCTGCTTCTTGGATTTTCTCGCACCATACCAACTGTGCTAAGCCTCTTTTGCGAAATAATAAAAATTCTTGCGAAGTAATCAAATTCCAACTGTGTAAGAGGCTATTCTGTATAAATTTCGCATAATAAAAATAAACATGCGAGAAGCAAGAATTGATCCCGCGACCAACCGCTTGCATTCATGCCTCCTGACCAACTGTGCTAACCCTCTCTTGCGAAATAATCAAAGACTGTGCGAAGTAATCAAATATCAACTCTGCGAAATGAATATTTGCGAAGCAAAAATTATTTGGTCACAGGGAGAATCGAACCCATGTCCTCTAGTTTGCATACTCCTTCTTTGACCATCTGTGCTACTTGTTACTTGCGAAAGAAACACACAATGCTGTACTTTATTCCATTTCTTCGCCTTTAGGATTTCAAAAATGTGCGAAAAATTAAGCTTGATGAGGGATTCGAACTCGAGTCTTACAACTCACTATAGCGAAGCTTGACCAACTTTGCTACCTCTTGTTTGCGAACTAATGAAACAATATTGCGAAATTATTCATTGTTTCGCTATCTGTAAAAAGAAGAAAACTATGCTCGCAGGGAAGTTCGAACTTGCGACCACGTACATATTGTTCTCTTGACCAACTGTTCAAGAATCTCTTTGCGAAATAAATGCACAATTTTTTTCTCTTATTCTTTTATTCTCCCATGAAAATGAGAATAAAATGAAAAATATGTGTCTCTGCGAAATTCGAACCCGTGACCTATCGCTTACTCGCTCCAGCTCAAACCATCTGTGCGAATTTCTGCTTGTGATAGAAATTGCAGCATCTGCCTCTTATCTTTTCTTCGTCCTTCCTTAACTTCTTTCACATTTGCCTTTTTCTCCTGAACATGAAAATCTTCCACTGAAACTTCCATTTTCTCCTTAAATTTCACCACAACAACTAATTTTTTCTCTCACTCGTTTCATGTCTTTGAATTGTTGATGATGTTTACTCCCTGAAAGTGTGATTTCTTCCATAAAATTTCCATTTTTGAACCTAAATCTTGTAGATCTAGAAAAATATGAACAGTAGCTAATCTTCATTAAAAATTTTGAATCAACAAGTTACAGGAAGGATAAATCCTTTACTCGTTCCCTGTTTCTAGCGCCATTATGTAGTTGCAGGAAATCCTACAACACACCCCTTGTATTATCATGACTATGATTTCTAGATCTAAACTTATTTGATATGAAAATAAAGATAAAGATAATGAAAATAAAAAATAAGACACAAGATTTACGTGGTTCGATCAATTTGATCTACATCCACGGGGTTAGGTTTCACTATGATCATTGAATTACATACGAATTACATTGAGACTCCATTAATGAGTATTTGGAGCTCTCTCTCTCTCTCTATCTGGTTTTTGGGGAAGAATAAGAAGATAATAATACCAGTTACTTTTCTCTCTCCTACATTTCTATTTATATAAGATGCTACCTAGTGGATGACAGCTCATATTTCCTTTTATTTCCTATTTCCTTTTATTTCCTATTCTCTGTGCGACATTATCGCACAACCTTTTATGAATCTCGCACACTTATAAATACTTGTGCGATATTTGGATCCTACAGTTATTGTAATCTTAGATATCATTTATTACTTGGCAATATCGGTTCAACGGAGGTATCAATACTATTTAGTATCAGATCCTCGGAGTTGTATTCATTATGTAGACTACGGGAAAACGAATAGTCGCATGGGATAAATGATTAATGCTTTCTACAGAAAATATTTCTTCGTCTCAGAGCAAATCACCCTCTCTGATCTCGGAAGGATGTTTCAAAGGAGCAATGAACATCCTAATGATTATATGAAAATGTTCAGAGTTCAAGCTCTGGACTGTCATGATCCAAATGTCACAGAACAACAACTCGTGGACTTGTGCATCAATGGAATGATCCCGGTCTACAGAGCTTTATTGGAAAATCTCAGGTTCTAGACTTTTTCAGAACTTCATGAAGCGGCTAAGAGATCTGCAACTACTGCACCTGCTTTACTGGAAAGAGCAAAGTCTGCAAGATCGAGGAACCTCGAAACAGCCGACACCTAGTCAACAATCAGTACAATCTCTAGCCTTCAAAAACGTTGTTTCTGAAAGGAATGAAAGGAAAGCCGAGACACAGCATCGAATCGCTTCTCCAACATCCCAGAATCCTCTTAAGGCGCAAAGAAAAGATAACCAATCCTGAAATGCACAAACCTCGACCCGACATCAACGAACAGGGAAATGATCATACAGACTCAAACTTCCCTCTTCTCATTAAGGAGCGATCGAGTTACTGAGTTCAAGATGGTGCAATCAAATTGGCGTTCATCAGGAGAGAGCCAACTGAAGAAGAAATGGAGAATCCCAGATATTGTCGCCTTCATGGGTTCTTCAATCATCCAACAAGTGACTGCAATATTTTGAAGCGCATCTTCAAAGAGAAGGTCGATCCAGGAGAGCTTCAAATAGGGACTGAAGGAGCGCACAAAGATCCTCTTTCAATCAGAACTTCAATCTCTCCGAGCAATCATTCAACGAAGTAGTTCAATCCTTGGTCGAACATATACGTGAATTGCTCTATCTGTCTAAAACACAAAGGAAAAACATGTTCACGGCACTAAATCACAACGTGTCAAACGTCTGTCCATCTCGGAAATAATCCATGAACCTTCAGCCAGAGATGCACGACTAGGGAATTCTTACCACATTCCATCTCAGAGGAAATGAATTCGGAAGAATGATCGATACTGACACCGCCATCAACGTCATTCCACTGAAAACCCCTAGAGCCGCAGGAATCACTCGACAAGAAGCTATTCGTGATCCCATCTCAATCAGAGACCTTGAATGAACGCTCGGAAATACTTATGGATACATCACTCTCAAAGTGAACATAAGTTCAACCTGGACATAAACCAAGTTTCAGGAAGATCCAGGATATGACATGTTCTTCAGACGAGCGTGGATCCACGCTGAAAATATGGGTACTGAAAAAGCGCCTAATTTGGTTGCACATCTCTCCAACAAAGAAAGTTCTGATCCAGAAGATTTGGCGGACATTCCATCATCAAAGCACTTGGGGAGTTTTGAACTTTGACGAGGTTAACGCAAGAACCTGCAAAAGATGCATAGAGATTCATCAAGAGGTTCCACACTTAGGCAAGTGGCATTCCTTCCATGTCTATGTCATTTATTTCCTCACATGCTATCCTAGCATGGGGACTTAATATGCTGGCAACTCTGCTATTGCAAGACGAATGGTAGCTTTACCGCATTAGTATTTTACCAAGTGGTTGAATCTGACATTTCTCCGAATCGAACACTGAGACATTCATTACTGAGATGATGTCCAAGCCTGGAAAAGAACACTTTGGACGTAGCCTTGCAGGAGTGTTCGTATGTGCCACAAAATCAGAAAAACTCTGATGTCTGCACAAGTGTTGATTCCCATTACTGCAACGAAAGGAGTGTTGAATCAACATAAGATATTCAGGGCCGAGATGATCAAACCTAAGATCTCAAGGGATATGACGCTTCAATGCTCAATCATCTAAGAAGCCTTCAAATTGTACTCCCAATCAAAGAGTACACCTTCTATAATGGCGCCTCTAGATTCAACACAAATATCTCGACGATGACACACTGATTCAACATCAGTACGATCAAAGTGTAACTGAATTTATCCCATGATAAGACTTCTGAAGCAGATGCAACATCATTCATCCATGGATGGCACAAACTCCTTCAACATACACCGGGGACTTGATCTTATTGGAGAAATCAATTCTATTTCAATAAATGTTATCCACATAACAAGTTATTGCAACCTGATGTGATTCCATGAAACTTCATCAAAGGGTTTATCTACATCACAAGCCCCTACATGACTGAGGAACTTCCTCTCTTCACCGATCACATTCAGGATGGAAACTGCCGCTGCTATCTACCGCAACAACATTGATTCCCTGACAAGGCACTTCACAGTAAAGGCTCACTGGATGAGGGAGTAAAGACTATGTCGATAATCATGGATCTATCCTTTTCGGTATCTGGAGCAACTTCGACCATAGTATCGGTATCAACAAGCATTTCTGGAGAAAATTCTATCGTGATCCAGCATCAACGACGGTCTCAGGCAGCTTCATCAACTATCCGTTCTCTGAAGTGTTACTCGATGGATCATACTTCTCCAAGCACTAATGATTCATATCAAGGTGTGTAGACATGAGATGTGTTCACATGAAAGTCTTTCTGAAGCTTGCACTACAGGCGAGCACAATCTCAAGTCTTCTACAAGATGTTCTCATCGCCTCTACAAATGAGATACAAAATACTTCAGCCCATGGGTTTACAAAAACGTACCAATAAGTGAGGAATGGGACAATACTTCCTCAAAGAAAGATGTTCCTCTATGTCTCTTCTAAAACATACCAAGAAGGCGCATCAATCGTACATACAAACTAAAAGATATGTCCTTTACCGTCAGGTCTATGAAATCTGAAAAATTTGTACGGGATTACAAATTACAAATTACAAATTTGCACGCTTCGTTGGCTGACCTCTATAACTCCAAATTGAGCGATTCTTTTTTCATGTGATAACTCAGTCTCTTAGCTTCAAAAGTTTGGGTCAATCATCGAATTCTGACGTCGTATGAGGTCCCTACAGCTTCCAGAGCATACAACATGCAAGCAGCAATTCCTATACGGAAATCATAACTTCCACAGTCGATCGGTGTCCACCAGGTCTTTCCACTAAGTACTTTATCAAGGTACCTCCAATTTCGACCACATAGGTCTTTACATCAATTTTTATACCTGGGTCCTCTATCCAAGTCTTGCCAGAAGAAGAGAAAACGAAAAGGAGAGATTTAACCAAATACTGGGGACTGACGGTCCACTGATCATGACGATCAGTTTCACAGTCCAAAACCCGTGGCACCAGACTCTCATGTGCTAATAATTCATCATAAAAGGAATGCTACCACTGGGAGATGAAACGATGGTCATTACACCACCCCCTCTTGAGAGCAACCTTAGTCATGGTCCCGTGACAGGGTTTCAGAACTGATGTTTCTACGACTGACAAAAACAAGATGGCTGCAAGCACCATTCTCATGTATAAATCAAGAGGTCATGATATCAAATGAATCAATCACATTGGAATCCTTCACCAACCGTTCAAGACACAAGCGAATGGTCCAAAGACACAACAAGAGTGTTTTACAACAAGCTCGTCTGAGATGATTTTACACTGTCGCGCACAAAGAAGTGATCTGGGAGGTATTGGTCAAGAATATAGGTATGGGTCATATACCATTCTCTTCGTATGGATGTCCTCTACAGCATATCCAAAATTCACATCCATTGGAGAAACGAGCAAAGAGATGTGTCCAAAACATTAGACTACATGTCAACTGAAAATTTTCTGGAAATCTCCTGGAAGTTTACTGTTTCGCCTATTTCGGCCCCTAAACATGCTCAAAACTTGAAAATATTCTGCGAAAAAGCTTGTAAATCTTCTGAGGACGAAAAAACATGGGTAGACCACGAAAATCCGACATCAGACAAAGATTCTACAGCGTTTTTACTGAAAGACCGACTTCTGAATTTTCTGATGACAAATTATGACGAAATTCTTCGTACATCCACATCTGAATCAGGATCTACACCATCAACGCAAAGCCTGACTTCATCTTCAGCCGATAGTCTCATTTGCTGAAGTCGGCGGTGCTTCTACTGATAAGGGACGACTCCCAGATGATCGAGAGACATACAAAGTACTAGCTTTTCAGCGTCTCTGAAAGGTTGATTTACCTCGGCATGAACGTCTGCAGAAGTCTTCATCTTTGACTTGATATTTCTGGAGTGTTCTCCGGAAGAGCCAAAAGGATGGTTGTAACCAGAAGTCACCACTATTTGAGGCGAAATACATGGAGTCATGGATATACCAATAACAAACACGCAACAAAAATGGTAACAATCCAACTCTTACCTATTTACAATTTCGAAAACTTGCTCGTTCCTTCAAACCTGCAAAGACGAGCAAAATTCATTATTCAAAATCATGACTTGATTTTCACAAAACCGTGAACAACCCAAGTGAATTTTAACATCCACTGGTTTTTCAAAAATTGGACAGACGTCCATTCTACAATTGTGAAAACTTACATACAGACATTATTTAACCATGTATAATTGTCTACTTTCAACAGTTGTTTAAAATCAAAACATGATTTTACAAAATATTTAAATATTTAACGTGAAACTCACGTAAATTTGAAAAATATATCTATATATTTTTGCTCCCTCGCGCGAGCATCTGTCTTTGAAGCGAGAGTATATTTTCAAAGATTTCTGAAAGCTCGAAGATAAAAAATTTTCATGAAAGCTCATAAACAAAATTTTATTACTAACAGACGCACGTCTATTCAAAAAATAAAAACTTTTCTCTCGTACGAGCATCCACCTTTGAAACGAGAGTTTATCCCACTTTGTGATTTCTCACATATTTAAAAAAATAAAATTTCGGTTTTCGTGAAAGCTCATAGACAAAATTTTATACCATTAGACTCAGGTCTATTTTGTTTGTTCCTTAAACTAACGAACGAACGAGCGTCTATTCCTAAAACAAGGATTTCTTTTCATGGACCCGACCCGTGAATCCTAAATCGACCAAGGTTCCGTCATCACATCAGCGGTTCTACACCAATTTATGATCATTAGACGGTGCTCTATCATGCCACCGGGATCTTCGTTCAATCCGTGGTTCGCTCGCGCAATCGAAAATCCGGTAACATCTTATATTACGACTAAGTTCAATTACTTATTTCGTCCATAACTGGAAAATCACCATCCAGTGTTGACTGAGGAACATGAATGTCCCTCACTAAGCAGGGGACTTAATGTAGATGGTGGATTTTCAACAAGGGATAAAATCATAAACCCATAATTGTACATGCTCCTGATCCAGCAATCAGATGAGTATTGAGGCTCATGTCTCTCATCGAAAGCGTGAAATCTCATGCCACAAGAATCTCTGACTGAGAATACTGTCTCTCAGAGTATATGTAGATGTGTAGTCTCTCATCTGAGACAACGGCATATCTTATGAATACAGAGCAATTTCAGTAATTATTTATATATAGAATCGAAAGATTGGACGGCTCCTAGACAGCTTGCCTGCTAGTATAGAACAATAACTTCTTCAGGATGTAACAATGTTTTCTCTGACTATATAAAAAGAAATATGACGTTTAAACAAGCTCATATCACTCAATTCCTGAATAATTAATGCTCATAGACGATCGTACTAGTATAGAGCCATCGATTAATTATTCCTAAATCATTAGATTCATTAACTGAATCACTGGAAAATATTCTATATTTTCCATAATATTTCATTACTTCAATTCATGGTTTTTCCCAACAGAATTCCATGGGTTTGTAATAAATATTCAACGCACGGGCGTCTAAGCCGCTATCTAGTAAGCCCCGACCAAAATGGTGCAAGTGTACTTAGCAATAATGCACTAACGACCATCTGAATGCACAAACGAGCATTCCAAAACACGAAGGAACGATGAACCTATGCAAAATAGGAAGAAAATGATAAATAATAAAATATTAATCAAGGCGCTAGGGGACTGGGCCCACCGGACGGCCAGTCATGTCGTGGCCAGTCCACGCCCAATTATATATTTTATCATATTTTTATTATTTTCCTTGATCTCATGAAAATCTCTTCATTTAAACAACTATCCTTCGTTTTAAGGAAACTCCTCAGTTTCATGGTGTTTCCTTCGCATCAAGGAAATAATATAAAATTGGAAAAGGTGTCGTGGGACCTTGTCTACTAGCCGGCTGGCTATTCCCTAGTCGTGGCCAGTCCCACACCTTAGGTGGCCAATACACTATCAAAAATTGCTAGATTCGGATATTTTGATGTTTCAAAACCAGAAGTTTATCATTTAGAAGAATGTATTCATGAATTAAGTAGACGTAGTTACGGGATCGCCTATGCACAAAGAATGTATCAGAGTCAATAATAAATGATGAGAATAATCCTGAACTGGATGATAGAACTGATGTACCGAATATGCAATCGAAGGAAGCATTTCAACTTTCAAGTAATAATCACTATAAAAAATGACTTTTCACAATACAGACAAAATATTTCAGCAGTCACATATTACGAAAAATCAAGTATGAGATACATTTTAGATTAGGTCGAAGGAAAAGTAATCAACATTAAATGCATTTTTTGAGAAGAAAATTACTAAAAAACGAAATTCGAGGTTATTCGTTTAGCCCCTTTGCCTAAATTGGGATCAAAGAAAATTATCCATTTGACAAAAATTCATCGAGGACAAACTGTATTATTTATATTCATATGATTATTTTGTTTCTTTGGTTGTATTCACTTTTTGCTTAGTCTTTTTTATCACATTTTAATGTTTTGTGGTTGGAGCCATCATGCTGCCCCTCGCTTAATTCTAGGGATGAAATGCTTCAAAAGAAAAGAAAAATCAATAATTACTATCCACTTTTGTGGCTGCTATGAGGGATTAAAACATAATGTTTTACCAAATTTGAGAAATGCTATCAAGTGTCAACTCTTTGCAAAGTCTATTGTCTTAACGCAAGTCTTTCTTTGCTGGGTGGTTTTCAGAATCGTGCAATTCACTTCATTTTCTTTGAAATCGATTCAAGTCGTTTTGCCTCTAAATCGTGTAGTCAACTGTATTTGACTACAATTCTTGACTGAATTCTCAAGTCAAGATACGGATTTTCAAAAAAGACAACGGGGAGGTTCGAAGAACTCATGACCTCCTACGCTTGAGAGTGGCCTCTGACCAGTGTTCCAACTTGTTCTTTTTGATGTTTAATAAACCTCACTAATATATATTAGATCAAAGAACAAAATTCTATAAAATAATATGATCCTTGCCAAAAGCTCTGCATAGTCCAATATTGTTTACAAGATAACATACGATTTAAAAATCGACCGTGAATCGAAGATTCACGCTTTAACATGCGATTCGATTCATAAAATTAAAAAACGATTCACGTTGCGATTTACGATTTCAAAAAACCTTGGTGGGGCGCACACACTAGGACTACCGGTTCACCACTACTGGTGTTTATCTTAGGAGACCTAAAATCGAATCCCAGCTGCCTCAAATTAACTAAACAATAATCAACTGGAGCGTGAAGTGAGATTTCCATGTCAAAGGCAACTGGTCAATTAGTGTCCTCCTATGGAGGGTCCTCTATAATCTCCCCAGGATCTTCTTGTAAAGAAGTATCCACCATAAATAGTTGTTGTTTGGAACAAACCTGACCTAGTTTCTAATATTAATCACAATTATAGCAGAGACTTTGCTCTCTTATCTTCCTAGATTGTTCAGGAGTAAGTCTTCTAATTGGAGGAGTGGTATAGTGCAGATTTCTAGGTGGTGGGTTAGTCTTGGAAGTAGAAGGTTGTGTGGAATGGGTTTGGGAGGGAAATTGTTAGAAGTAAATGGTCTAAATGCAAAGTTTTTTGTGAATGGTCTATTGGAGGGTTTATGATGTTTTTGTTGAACAAGGATTGTATGTTCTTGTATTTTAGCAAGAGAATACGCACGCAGTAGTGTAGATGGGTGAAACATAAGTACAGAGTTTTGAATATATTCCTTTAGACCACCAATAACGCTATTGATAAAATAACTCTCTGGTAATTTCGGGCGGTTACTAAGTAAAAGTGCATTTGAATACTCAAACTCCTCAAAGAAATCATCCATGATAGTTTTATGAGTTAACTTGTCAAAATTACCAACATTATTCTCATTAGCTGGATTTCAAAACGTAGACAAGTTTTTTCACTCAATTCAAACCAGAAAACGATATAACTAGAGGATTGAAGGTTTAAAAGCCATTTTTAGCCTTGCCATCGAGATGTATAGCTTTAATCTTAACCTTTTGTGTTTTATCTCTGGTGGTGTGGAGATGGAAGTGGTGGTTTCATTTTCAAACCCACTCCTTTGGATTATCACCATCAAAATGTGGGAAATCAAGTTTAGGCATACAATGTTGCGATATATTTTCTTGACCTCCAATTTGAAAGGTGAAGACAGATCCAGCATTTTCATTGTTAAATCTACTATTTGAAGACTCTGCTCTTCCTGGATCTAAAACATGAGATGGTTTGAGTGAAAAGAATATGCTAAGGACTTCATTTGTAGTTTGAAATCTTCTTTAGTTGTCATCGTATCAATCTTGTTACTCAAGGAATTGATATGTATCTGTTGTGAATCATACTTATCTTGTAAACCTTTACGAGTTGGATTACCACTCCCTCGCATGATGAAAAACAGGACAGAAGATTATTCCCAAACCTCACGACAACAGCCTGCTAGTTTGATTGAACCAGTTTGAGATGATGTTACTGTAAATAAGTTGATTAATAATTTATGATGAACATAGCCGCATTCTCTTACATATTTATAATGACTAACTCTATTTCGAGAAGGCAGCACAATCCAGATAGTACACTTGGTGACATCCTACCGGTGCACAATGACTAAATTAATCAACTTTAATGATTACTTACGGCTACCTAATTAAATGAATAACTTCTAAGGACACCCACTAGACTGACTAGTAACAACACCCAGACATATAAATTCGTCCATCTAGTAGCACAAGATAAACGAATTTGCATCTAGAAAGGGATTGTTACAAGTGTTGCAATGCTATCAATTGTAGTTTAGGAGATGTTAAATGGCCAACAAATTGTGCCATTTATGATAGTCTTGAACTTCTCAAAACTTTAAATAAGTGAGACATATCGAAGGCCTAATGACACAGGTCGTGCAAGCATCAACATAGCCACATTCTCTTACATATTTATGGTTTGTATAAAAATATGCATGAACCTGAAAAAAGAGATGGTTTTTCCGAGATCGAAAGACAAAGTGAAATGGATATGATTTTCCAAGTTGATGTTGGTCGTCGGAGGCGCTAGAGCAAAGAAAAAGAGAGTTAAGTTGTGGATAACGGTGCTGCTAGGTAAGTTCCGAAGAATGAAATTTGATTTGAAATTTGGAATTGATTTGGGATTTGAGAACTCTAAAATCAGCAAATCAATCGACCTTAATCTCGGATAGATGGATTATTGATTTGAGACTTCTTCGCCAGAGAAGTTGAACCCTAATCATCAGAGAAGAGAACGGGAGAGAGAAGAAAATAAAAAGAGTGAGAATGAGATTTTATTTTGATAATTTTCGATAATGATACTAAAACCGAGTCAGGTTTGATCTGAATGGGCTGAATAGTAAAATTAACCGAGTCAGTTAAGAAGTGTGGGTAGCACACACACGAGTTGCACGCGTATAACTTCAATCTGTTGTAAATCGCAACTGAATCCAACTGTTGTGAGTTTCGCAATTGCTGGAAGCTGTTGTGATATTTTTGTAACAAAATTTAGTAACTGAAAATTCGCAACAGCTGCAAAGCTGTTGCTAATTTGAGTTTCTAAACCTCATATTTGGTGTATTGATTGCAAAATCTTAACAATTACTTTGGTAGTTGATAATAAGATAGATCTAAGAACCTGACAAATGAGTTTATTGAGTTAAATAGAAGAGCCTTTTGTCGAACTCACATCACTTGGTTGAAAAGAGTTGATACCAAACAAATTTGTTGTTCCTTTACTGTTTGGAATACGAACCAAAAGAATTATTCCAAGTACGTGACTTGTTACAGGTCGGAGGCGTGGGAATATGGACGGAACTAGGTGAACTATAGGTTTAGTTGCTTGGTCTCAACTATATGAAGTTGGTTTGATTTTGTATAGCGGCTTAATCCTGGGAGTACTCAATTATGGATGTGGGAATTATATAAATGCCCTCAATTCTGACGGGATTCACAAATACCCTCATGAGACAATAAAAATACCCCTCTTCAACTACAGGCCCATCAGGGGTCCATCAACATTTTTCTTCTTTCCGCATTTGCCCTTCCTCCTTTAAACTTCCTTCTTTGTTTGTGAATCCCATCTCTTCGAACATTCAGAGAAGAGAGAAACCTAAATCTAAACTCTCCACCACCGTCTCCATTTCTACCACCACCATCTCCGTCGCCATCACAACCAACACCAGTTCCATCACCACCACCACCATTACCACATACCACCACTACGAATAAAGAATACAGTGGAAATAAATAAATAAAAATTCAAATTTGAAAATTATCTTTCAGCCATCGCCACCACCACTGCTATCTCATGTGATGACGGCTGGTGAAGAAGAGAGATCGATGTTTTTGCGCTTAGGATTCATGAAACGAAGAAAGAAGATTTCTCTTTCAGCCATCGCCACCACCACTTCTATCACTACCGTTTCATTATGAAATCAGTAAGAACAATCTACCTGAAGAATCGATTCTAGTTTCAGATCTGGAAACATTGCGTCAGTTGTTGTTGATGACGATAATAATAGAGGTGGAGGTCGTGGCGGTGGTGAAGGAGGATATCAAATCTGTGTTTTATTAGAAGAAGATGATGGTAGTGATGGTGGTGGTGGTGAAGGAAGATACCATATCTACAATGATGGTGGTGGTGGTGAAGGAAGATACCATATCTACAATGATGGTGGTGGCGACGGCGATGAAGGAGGTATGTATTTCAATATATCAATTGATTATCTTCTTTCTCTAGTTTGAGTTTTTACTGGTGGTGGTAGTATGTAGATAAAATCAGTCATGAAGATTGTGTTGGTTCAGGTTCGAATGATGAAATAAAATCAGTCTTGAAGATAGTGGTGGTTATGGTTATTGTGGTGTTGGTGGATATTCTGTGTGCTGGTGGTGTTGATGATGCTGGTGAGGTTATAACAATGAATTTTGATGATGGAGATTGTGTTGGTTCTGGTTGGAATGATGAATTAAAGTTGGTCATGAAGATAATGGTGATTCTGGTTGTTTCTGGTGTTGGAAATGTTGTACGTTGTTGGCGGCGGTGGTGATGGTGAGGTTGGACGACAAGTTGCTGAATACTACTCCATCAACAACAAATATTTGTGTATCAACAATAGAAATTTATCTTAGTGTAAGGAGTCAACACCAAATATTTGTGTACCAACAATAGAAATTGACCTTATTTTAGGGAGTCAATAACCAATGTTTGTGTATCAACAATAGAAATGGTAGTCAACAACCAATATTTGTGTATCAACAATAGAAATTGATCTTAGTGTAAGGAGTCAACAACAAATGTTTTTGTATCCACAATAGAAGTTGACCTTAGTTTAGAGAGTCAACAACCAATGTTGTGTATCAACAATAGAAAAATAATCAACAACCAATATTTGTGTATCAACAATAGAAATTGATCTTAGTGTAAGGAGTCAACACCAAATATTTGTGTATCAACAATATAAATTGACCTTAGTTTAGGGAGTCAACAACCAATGTTTGTGTATCAACAATGGAAAAATAGAATCAACAACCAATATTTGTGTATCAACAATAGAAATTGATCTTAGTGTAAGGAGTCAACAACAAATATTTGTGTATCAACAATAGAAATTGACCTTAGTTTAGGGAGTCAACAACCAATGTTTGTGTATCAACAATAGAAAAATGGAATCAACAACCAAATTTGACAAATACTTTTCAACTTTTGGCTTTTTTGGATCAACTTCAGTTGTTGACACCTAATATTGATGGCGGCGGTGGCGGCGACGATGGTGGTGGTGTGTGGCGGTGGTGGAATATTATTGGTGTTTGTATTTAGTAAGTGGTGGTGGTGGCAGGGTGGTGGTGAAATGGTGCTGTTGGTGGATGTGAAATAATAGAAAATTTTATTTTTTAATGGATAAGATTTTTAAATGGAAAATAATATTGTAAGTGAGGGTATTAAGGTAATCTATTTTTTAAGGGATAATTGGAGTTTGGTACTTAGGTTTAGACCAACACTAGGCTTTGGTCTAACATTTGTCCAACGTTAGGGCTTGGTACCTGGACCATACGTTGACTTTCATTGACTGTTTATGACCATGATTCACTTAATTTTATAAAATAAAAATATTATAAAATTATCAGTTTACAAATGTACCCTTAAATTATTATAATTCACAAGTACCCCTAAACAACAATTCTGGGTGCCTCAGTAATTTAGTCTTGGATAATGCTAAAACAATATCGATGAGATATCATTTCTCTTCTATTCCTTCTTCCTTCTCACCGCAGCCACCATCATCAGTTTCCCTATTTTTTCCCCACCACCTCAACCGGTGTAACACCACTCCACCACCATAATCACCACCACCAGTTTGAACAAACAACAATATGGGTTTTAACTCAGTGAAATTTGGGTTTCGATATAACGATGTTTGGGTTTCGATTCGAATCAGTAAATTGGGGGTTTGATTTGATTCGAAAAATAAGGTTTTGTTTGATTCAGAAGTTGTTTAGGTTGGAATTGATTCAGAAGTTGTTTAGGTTGGAATTGATAGAGGAATTGAATCTAGAAGAAGACAAGGAATAGTTGAATTTGTTACTGGTTTTGTCTAGGGTTTGACAGAGAAAACAGAAATTAGTAATGGGTTTTTTATAAATGGAGACAACTAAGAGAAGTTGGTGGTGATTCTAGAGTTCTGGGTCGATTGAGAAATTAGGGTTTGCTTATTGTAGAGTTTTGAATCGAGAACTGACAGAGAAATATGATCTAAAATGAGATGTTCCATTAGGAATGAAGAAGAATTTGAAAAACAAAGAAACGAATCTGCTAATGTTGAAGTTGTGTGCCATGGATTTCAGACAGAAGAAGAGAGATTCAGGGTTTGAGATCTTGAGAAGAAAAAGTAGTCTGGTGCAATGTAGTCAATATCGGCCGTATCGGCCGGTATATCGGGGATATTTCGGATATCGGCCCATAACGATACGATAAGAAGGATATCAGGGATACGATATTCGCCCGATAATATCGGCCGTATCGATCAAATATCGGCCGTATCGGTCGATACGAAATTTTTCTACATTTCCCGATATGAGACGGTATTGGTCGTTTTCTATAAAGTTTAAGGGTAATTTTGGCGAAGAAAGTCTTCCAGATGGTAGTAGAGGTGCATGTAGCTCTCGAAGTAAGTTATTAAAGTTACTCTTTTGTTTTTTTTGATAAAATTGATGTTATCTATTATATCTTATCCGAAAATGTGTGGAGAAAATGTTTAATATAAAATTATAGTCTCTAAATCTAGAACCGATATTATACCGATATTTCAACGATAATATCCCCGATATAAAATCGTACCAGTGTATCGGTCCCGGCCGAGATGAACCGATATCCGATATTAACTACATTGGTCTGGTGGTGGATTTGGAAGATGAAGTCTTCTTAAGATGGTTTGCTGGTAAAGGATAAAGGGTTTGTTGGTGCTGTAGTCAAGAATGAATATTTGGGTTTGTTCTTGAGAATGGAGATTGGCATTGTGGTCAGTTTATCGTGGCTTGGTCAATCGATTTGAGTTCAGTAAGGTGGTGACGAGAGTTAGCCGGTAAAGGGAAATGATCACAGTGGTGGTTGATCCTGGTTTATATGCAATAGGGGTCTCATATGGTCTGAAATTGAGTATAAGTGAAGTGTTCCCATGACTAGAATTAGTAAGGCAGTGGTCAGTGTTGGCTGATTCTGTCTTAGTTAAGCTAGTTCAGTACGACTGTAATCGGTTCAGATGGTTCTTTGGATGAAGTGTTGTTGTCGGTGCAGGAAGAGAGCTGGTGTTGCCGCAACCGACGAAAGGGCAGGAAACAGAGCTGGTGTTGTGGTCAGTCCAGGGAGGAGTTGGATAAATGGGTTATGATAAGGTTTTCTGTGCAGTTTTAGATGGTTTCAGAATTTTGTAAATATTAAGGAAACTGAAAGGGTATTATAGTAAGCTCCTTAATAATTACATTTTATGTAAATTTATTAATAATTATTAAACAAAAGTTAAGACTTAACCTAGTCAACTTGAGTCAACGTTTGGTCCAGGTACCAAGCCCTAACGTTGGACAAATGTTAGACCAAAGCCTAGTGTTGGTCTAAACCTGAGTACCAAACTCCAATTATCCCGTTTTTTTAATGGATAAGGTATTTAAATGATAGGGGTATTTATATTGTTGTATAAGGGTATATTTGTTGGGTGTCAAAACTAAGTGTATTTAATAAATTTACCCATTCTGGACAAGGTCCCGGGATTTTTTTGCATTTGCGGTTTCCTCGTTTACAAAATCTTGCTGTGTCATTTACTTTTATTTTCCGCAATTATAATTGTTTTTATTACAATTCAAAGTAAATTACACATACGTTAATTCCTATTTACTTGATACTAATCCTATTTTTGTTTGGTTAAGTCCGAACCATTTATCAAGTAAACATACTTCGTTGTTACATTGTCTCGATCTTGTATCCATAGTCAACCACACAAGTTGTATTGTTATCTTATTGTCTCGATCTCGTATCCATAGACAATCACACGATCTCGTATTGTCTCGATCGTATTGTATCGATATCGTATTTTCTCGATCTCGGTCTCGATATTGAACCGATTTCTTGTATTGTCTCGACTCAGTCCATAGACAATCACTTTCGGAGAAAGGACTTATAGGTGGAAATTTAGTTTGAGGTATATTTGGGTACCCTCGTCTTTTCAATTGGTATCAGAGCAGGTGAACACGAAAAGATCTAACAATCTGTGTTTGGTGCGATCCAACCTATAAGAAATTGAATCTAATGGTCGATTCAGTTAACGTAACGACAGGATTTGACTACTTCAAAAATTCGTGATGGAAAACGCGAATGAAGTTTGGAATACTCTTATTCCTAAATGTTCTAGGAATTGGAATTATGTCTATGTATGTCTTGAGTGACTTACATAATCCATTGGATCCGATAAACTTGTATATCATTATATTTGTTACTAATCATACAATTCTATATGAGACAGATTGTATCCCGAAAATGCATAAGATTCCTCTCAGAATTTTTCATTATATGAACCATGACTATTGCGTTCTAGAAAAATCTGGAATCTTAAATATATTTTGGATAAACTACCAAAGTATATATATGTACATTTTCATAGCAAAGACTGTCAATGTATTGTCATCTAGGAAGCGATTTTGGAAGTTATGTATTCCTACGAGGAATGAGTTTTCAGTTAATAATTCTATTAACAATGGATTGCTTCATACACCTCACAACTGTTTTAATGAAGCAAGTGATCTTTTGAAATATTACCAGGTTTATGATTCTGATGGTATCTTTAATAAATATCATATTTTGTTCAAATTTATTTTTGTATACTCTAAAAGAAAACTCTTGAGTAAATTTCAAGTAATATTATCAAATTCTGGTAATAAAAGAGTAAACAGACTTTTGAACAAAAACATGGAATCAATCCGAAATAAAGATCCAGTTCATGAAAAACCGATTTTCCAAAAACAAGACCTAGATATAAAATCGGAATCGTTTCCCCACAAGTCTCGGTTTCCGATTTTGATTAGATTTCCTAAAAATAGTTATTTCTGATCTTCAATATCAATTCTTCCTATAAAAGATAATCACTTGCTATGTGCTCAAACATATAGGGGAAGATTGATCGAAACTGTAACTAGGGTTTTTCATATTTTCGCAAGTATGAGAAAGAGGAAATCAAGAGAAGAAAACTCTGAAACAGACAAGTATGTCTTGAATCCATTTATTCCTCCCGGAGAGGTTAAGAAAATCAAGTATCCTCACTTGATCAAAGGGAAGCATGATCTTACGAATTTTTTAGATAACACATGTTTTGAAAGATATCAAGCCTTGAAGGGAGTAAGCTTCACTGAAGAGAAGATATTCGATCCAGATGTTTCAGAAACCAGTTATGTGAAGTTTGTTCAAGACCGAATATGGGGAAATGTGTTCGGATTTGAAAAATATTCACCTGACATAGTAAGAATTTTTTATGGTAATATTCACAATATTAATCATGAAAAACTTACTTTTAACACATTGGTTGGAAGTACTTTTCTTCATGTCAACATAAAGATGATATCAGAAATCATCAACTACAATGTGAAAAGTCATATGATTACTGGTTTTGAAAGTGAGCACGATAACATTTCAAAACTAACCACTGGTAAAACTGTTGAATGGAAAAAGGGAAATATGTTAACCAAAGACGTACCCTTATACTTAAGGATTTTCGGTAAACTTGTCGTAGCAACTCTCTTTGCTTGTTCAAGAGATTCTTCTTTATGGAATAGAGAATTTGTTGAACTTATATACTATTTTCTAAAGGCAAAAAACGAATTGATATTTGTGAAATGATTATCAATCAAATAATTAAAATCATTGGATCTCTCAATATCACAGGTTTTCATAGAAATCTTAGATATCCCTGTCTCATCACTCAGATTATGTGAAAAAGCAATGGGGAACAACTTTGGAGATGAAAAAGATAGTAAAACTGTCTCACAGGGAATTATCAACCGAATGAGTGGAATTAAAAGGGGATCTAGTATCTTATATGATCAAATCTATAGCAATGGAGATCTCATGTTCCATATTTTACGTTTTGGGAGACAACTGAACTATATTCAGAAACAGTTGGCATTTGCCTATAGAAATGATCCGGAAACCCTTCAAGGAATCCTAACGATCAATAATGAGTTTCTAAAAGGAGAACAAGAAGAAGACTCTGAAGAAGATTCTGATGAGCAAGTAAATGAAGATTGAATTGTCTTCAAGAAAAGAAAATAGACAATATTTTTTTTATTTCTTTCAATAAGGTCTATTATGAATAAAACTATCTTATTATTATGAATAAAATTTTATTTGATTTATAATTTTTCTTGTGATAGTTTTTGATTTACATATCCTGTGCTTGAATGCTTTATGTTATTGCTATGTATGTTTATGGGATGTTTGATTTCGGTTTTATTACCTTAATATTCGATCTCATAATGTTGTGAACCCTTATGGTTTGGGTGACTTTTTGGTTTAGCAGGATTAAGTTCTAGCCCATGTTGGTAAGCTTTATCAAAGGATCATGAGGGGTTCTGATAGAAACAATATGTGAAAAAGTCGCAATATGTTGAATCGTTTGGTTTAGCATTAAAAGCATACGTGTTTCGGGGTTTTCAACCTTTCTCTGGTAAAGATTGGTTGTTGTTATTCTTTTGTTTTGCATAAGGATGACAACATAATGATATTTAGATATCAATTCTCCCTGGAAGAAGATGCAAACATATTGGATAAGAAGATGCGAAATTTTAGGTAACAATCGTGTTAGTTAATTGTTTTCCTGTTTAAGGAAAGCCTGATTTTATTTCATATATTTATTGTTTATGCTTAACAAAATTTAGGCACAATTGATGTTTTATTCCGTTATTTGTATATGGATGTGTGTGTGATTCAATTGGTTCCGGTTAAGAAAAACTATTGTTATCTTGCTTTATTGTTTGATATCAATCATTTAGGCTTACAAAATTTCGGTGCAATTGCGGTGCTTTAGTGTCTATGATGTTTCAATTGCTTCCGGTTGACGTGAATAATTATGCAAGTTGATTTATTTGGTTTGTATGAATTGTTTATGGCTTAATGAAAGAAAAGGTTTACGGGATGAATTGTTTAGTCCAATTCGATTCCGGATAAGAGAAAATAAGTTAATTCTGATCTTAGTTAGACTTATCAAAGTGGAGGTTTCGGTTATTCAAGTCTAATCGAATGTCTTAACAAGAAATGCTAGTTAACTAACCTAGTACTTGTCTTGTTTAAAATTTAAAGGTCTAAGTTATATGGATAATTAAAACCTGATGAGAAAAATAGAGTTATCTTTATTTTGGTCTTATCGAACAAGCGATTGTATTTGTACAATCGGTTTAGCAAAGGAACTAAGGTGCTTAGTCGATTTTTGGTTTGCTAAACTATTAGGTAAAATTGCTTCGGGCAATTGTTTTTTTGGTAACATATCAAAATAAAATTACTTTGTAATTTCGATTTTGATATTGGTTATCAAAAATGGTGTGTGGAAACCTCGTGCTTAACTCTATAGGTTGCAAGTCTATTAAGATTTGTAAGATCCTTTCGGTTTGTCCTTTATTTTTTCGTTTCTTTGTCATTTTGTGACAAAAGGGGGGAGAAATATATGGAGTAAACAAGTGATACTGGTATTGATTTATATTGATTGGTATCACTAAGGGAAAGGACATTGATGCTTAAACATTTATCTAACGAAAGAGTAAAAGCATAGACTAGGGGGGGTAGCATATCATATGATACTTGTAGTTATATGGACTACAAGGGAATAACAAAAACGTGCGGATTGATAAAATCTACCTATCTTACCTTTAGGGGGAGTATTAGCTTTGTTATTATAATGTCAACAACGGCATTTATGGATTGAATGTATACAGGTTATTGTGCTGTTGAATTCGGGAATCAAGCATATGTGTAATGAATTCTTGTAATTTGTTTATCCATATGATGTAAGAGTTTTGTCACTAAAATTGACAAAGGGGGAGATTGTTAGCGCAAAGCTCGGTTGAACCCACCAAGCGTTGGTATGTCAAGTTTGGTTGTCATATTTTAGTGAGCCAAAACTCATTTAAAGAGTCGCTTTATTATGTACTAGACTCAACTTCGCATAGGTTAGATTGAAAGTATTAGGGTATGAGACATTACAAGTATTGCGAAGACTTGAATAAGTGAAGAAGTAAGGAGCTACAACGACAACATCATCCTTCCACTTGAGGTTAGTGATATTTTACTTGAACTGTTTCATTCCCTAACATATCTTTCAAGTCGTGCATATTGAAAACAAAAATGCGAAGCATGAATGATTATACTCTAGTTAGACATAGTATTAAGGAATACAATACGAGGTTTATTGCTTAACCATTAAACTTTGTAGATAAGACATTGACATAATCGTTTGAATGCTATTGTGATTATGTGTGGGTATAAGGTGAAGATTTCATCCTAGGAAACAATGTTTTACATTTGTTTTAAGGAAGTAAATTCATGAACTTGTTTTGTGAATCGAAAGAGAAATCTCCAGGCATTATTGGTATTGTTATTCATTGCATATATTTTGAACTACCAATATGTGTGATTAGTATAACCGGTCATGACTTATTTATGTTCTTGGTAAGACTATTCACAAAGGCCTGACTTTTGTATTGGTATGACTTTTATTAGTGAAACCGATCTTAAGTAATCACCTGAGATGGTATGATCGATTTAGTGTTATTGGTATGACCAACTCTGGGTAAAGGGGAACCGATCCTAGTAAGAGGTGCAACCTATCACAAAGGGGAATTGATCCTTGTATGAGGTGCAACAAGTTTTTAGCAGAAAGGGGAACCGATCCTATGGACATGTGTAACACGTTTTTAGGCAAAGGGGAACCGATCCTATGGACATGTGCAATAAGTACAAGTTAGATACCATATATATGTGGGGAACCGATCCTAGTACCTAGTCAAGCGAATTTTGGTAACTAGCGTGACTATGCAAAGTACTCACATGGAGGTAGAACCGAAACTTGTTTTGGTAGAACCATGAAACCCATGTTTGGTGATTGAGTGTTCTTGATCAATCACGTAGTTCTTGAAAGTCAGATGAACCAATTCTAAACTTGTTTGAAAGTGTGGAAAATCGGTTTCAAGACTGTAAGTATGAAAGAGGACTTACAAAGTAAAGATGCCGACATACTTTGAACATGTGCAGTAACGCTTATCTTTAATTGTTCAAAGATATTCCTAAATAGATAAAGGAAGAAAATCCCGGATCGAATAAAATAAATTGAGAATCTTTATTTATGGTTTTTAATTTTATTTTTGGAAAATGAAAATAGTAATGTGCATTTGCTAGTTGGAGACTTTCTAAGAGATTTGCGGTCAATATTTGGACAAAGCGTTTCCAGGAATATAGAAACCGAATCTGGAATATATTGCATATCTCGAGAATATTTTAGGTTTTGGAAATTCCTTGGTGTCCAAACTTCCTTGGTCTACAAAAATCAAAGTTTGCATTTCGATCAAACTAATCCTCAGAGAAAACAAAACTATCTCAGTTGTGCAGCTACTGGTGAAGCCGCCTATTTGGAGAGGAGAATAACCTAATGAGGCGAAATCTCTTACGACCACTCAGTTTAAAGACTTCTTTGGGATTGAGAAGATCTATTAGTACCGTTGGTTGGAAACTAGATAATTACAGTTTATCTTTTGTTTTCGATTGATTTGATTGACTAACGGTGGTTGAACTTTGATTGCACCTAGTTTGTTTATGCTTGAGAATCTTCTCTATGGTGGTGTGGAGCTGGAAGTTGTGGTTTCATTTTTAAACCCACTCCTTTGGATTATCACCATCAAAATATGGGAAATCAAGTTTAGGCATACAATGTTGCGATATATTTTCCCGACTTCCAATTTGAAAGGCGAAGACAGATCCATCATTTTCATTGTTAAATATACTATTTGAAGACTCTGCTCTTCCTGGATCTAAAACATGAGATGATTTGTATAAAAAAAATATGCCAAGGACTTCATTTGTAGTTTGAATTCTTCTTTAGTCGTCATCTTATCGATCTTGTTACTCAAGGAATTGATCTGTATCTATTGTGAATCATACTTATCTTGTAAATCTTTATGAGTTGGATTACCACTTCCTCGCATGATGAAAAACATGACAGAAGATAGTGTTTATTCCCAAACCCCACGGTAACAGTCTGCTAGTTTGATTGAACCACTTTTAGACCATGTTACTGTAAATAAGTTGATTAATAATTTATGATGAACATATCCGCATTATCTAACATATTTATAATGACTAACTCTATTTCGAGAAGGCAACACAATCCAGATAGTACACTTGGTGACATCCTACCGGTTCACAATAACTAAATTAATCAACTTTACTGATTACTAACGGCTACCTTATTAAATGAATAACTTCTCATGCGTAAGTACACCCACTAGAATGCCTACTAACAACACCCAGACATAAAAATTCATCCATCTAGCAGCACAAGATAAACGAATTTGCATCTTGAAAGGGATTGTTACAAATGTTGCAATGCTATCTATTGTAGTTTAGGAGATGTTAAATGGCCAACAAATTGTGCCATATATGATTGTCTTGAACTTCTCAAAACTTTAAATAAGTGAGACATATAGAAGGCCTAATGACACAGACCGTGCAAGCATATACATAAGAGTCTAATTAGGTGGCCAATACACTATCAATAATTGCTAGATTCGGATATTTTGATGTTTCAAAACCAGAAGTTTATCATTTAGAAGAATGTATTCATGAATGAAGTAGATGTAGTTACGGGATCGCCTATGCACAAATAATGTATCAGAGTCAATAATAAATGATGAGAATAATCCTAAACTGGAAGATAGAACTGATGTACCGAATATGCAATCGAAGGAAGCATTTCAACTTTCAAGTAGTAATCACTATAAAAAATGACTTTTCACAATACAGACAAAATATTTCAGCAGTTACATATTACAAAAAATCAAGTATGAGATACATTTTAGATTAGGTGGAAGGAAAAGTAATCAACATTAAATGCATTTTTTGAGAAGAAAATTACTAAAAAACGAAAATCGAGGTTATTTGTTTAGCCCCTTTGCCTAAATTGGGATCAAAGAAAATTATCCATTTGACAAAAATTCATCGAGGACAAACTGTATTATTTATATTCAGATGATTATTTTGTTTCTTTGGTTGTATTCACTTTTTTCTTAGTCTTTTTTATCACATTTTAATATTTTGTGGTTGGAGCCATCATGCTGCCCCTCGCTTAATTCTAGGGATGAAATGCTTCAAAAGAAAAGAAAAATCAATAATTACTATCCACCTTTGTGGCTGCTATCAGGGATTAAAACATAATGTTTTACAAAATTTGAGAAATGATGTCAAGTGTCAACTCTTTGCAAAGCCTATTGTCTTAACGCAAGTCTTTCTTTGCTGGGTGGTTTTGAGAATCGCACGATTGAATCGTGCAATTCGCTTCATTTTCTTTAAAATCGATTCAAGTCGTTTTGCCTCTAAATCGTGTAGTCGACTATATTTGACTATGATTCTTGACTGAATTCTCAAGTCAAGATACTGATTTTCAAAAATGACAACGGGGAGGTTCGAAGAACTCATGACCTCCTACGCTTGAGAGTGGCCTCTAACCAGTGTTCCACCTTGTTCTTTTTGATGTTTAATGAACCTCACTAATATAAATTAGATCAAAGACCAAAATTCTATAAAAGAATATGTGATGTGATTTTTAATTTGTTGTCGTAGTAAATAGGATTCGAACTCTAAGATTTGTGAAGATTAAATTTAAAGATTTAATGAAAATAATAAAGTGAGGGTTACTGGGACTAGGATTCCACCGAATTCATATCATAAGGCTCAATTAATCATTCTCAATAATTATCACTCAATAAATAAATAAAACATCGACTTTTGTTTTTCCAAAGTAGATCCTCAAAACATTAGTTATAAATCGTAAGCATGGGACATCAAACATTTAAGCAAGCATGACCTATCTAATAAAATGATAACTAATTAATTCGAATCATAAATCAATTCAAAATAAGTGCAAAAGTCATATAGAAAATAATACAAATTCACCCATGTGTGAAGTTCGGTTTCCTCCGTCGACCCATTGTAGGGGTTTAATTCCTCATATTGTAGGCACGCTCAAAATTCATTTTTATTGCTCAAAAGTGCTTACAAGAGGTGAAGAGATAAGAAAAATAAGTTTCGCAACGCTGTAAGGCTGTTACAAATCTGTTACGATGAAAATTACAGAAAACTATTGTTTTTATCTGTCGCAGAAAATTGTCGTTCCTGGTGGAAACAGTGACAGTTTTAAACGACAGACAACAAGCGTAGTCTGTTCTTCTTCTTCTTTTCTGCAGCAGCAGAAAAATCTGGTCTGCAACCCTCTATTCTTCACCCCAGTCACTCGATATCCTTTTATGAGTCCACAACGCTCCTTATATACTCAACAGTTCCTCCAAATATCGACAATAACTAAAAAAATCTTCCGCATTCACTCTTTGCAATTTTCAGAAATATTATTCCCTTTTTATTTTCTTCTCTCCATATTCACGTGTCGGATGTAGCTGAAATCTATCGAAACACGTCGTGTACACGTTTAGTTAGAGAAATACTCGGTCTTCCCACACTCCAACCTTCCAAAAATACAGCAGATAGATCCCAAGATTTGTTTTCTTCCCTTTTCTAAAACAAACACCAAGATGACAGAGTTTTTCTTCTCCAAAATACGTAAACATCGTGTGTACATGGTAAGTAAAAGAATACTTGTCTGAATCCCTTGAAAATCTCCAACCAAATCTTCCAAAATTACTCGCAGAAACCCGTGAATATTTCCTTCTCAAACCGTGCTGTGTTGTGTAGAAAATCCACGTGTTCAACCCATGTTGTCGAAACTAAGCCCATTACCAAGCCTGTCTTGGTCAAAAAAAAAGGTACCAACTGATTCCCATGAAACTCTCTAATTGAATCTCGTGAAAAATCAACGCAGGTGAAAGATATATTTTCCCGCTAAAAACCAGTGTTTGAACGATGAAGAAAGGCTGCCCTGTTTTTGCTTCCACACGATTTTCCAGCCAAATCCAGCTGATTCTGAAGACCATACCACTCCTGTTAGTCTGATTCAAGTCATCCCTAGCAGTTTCAGCCATTGAATCTCCTTGAAACACACCCAAACGATGAACCCTAATTCTATTCTTCTCTTGTCAAAGACTCCCGCCATTTTTCAAATTCAAAAAGGTTGAAGATGACTCCCATTATCCAATCCGAGAGTGCGAAAAGCAATTAGGATGCCCCTTAGTAATTGGTCGCCCCTTAGCCAAAATTGGAGTCCGCTTAGCAGATGTCCTTTGGGGTGCCCTTAGCAGTTTTTCGAGCCGATTCTTCCAAAAACGTTTATTTCCTAAAAATACCTACAAAAAAGTTTATTAGTGATGAAATGAGTCCTAGCTAATGTATTTATGGGTGAAAATGCGTCGCACTTTCGTGCTTATCAAATTCCCCCACACTTACATTTTGCTAGTCCTCGAGCAAATCAGAAAATTGACCCGCTACTTGTCATATAATAAGAGAGAGAGAGAGAGACCCGCTACACAACTAGTCATATAATAAGAGAGAGAGAGAGAGAGAGAGACCCGCTATACAGCTGGTCATGATATGCAAGAAAAAAGAAAAGACCCGCTACATAGCTGGTCATAACCCTAACAACTGTTTTTTTTTATTATTATTTTTTATTTTTTGGTACCCGCTACACAGCTTGTCATAACATGCAAGGTAAAGAGAAAGACCCGCTACACAGCTAGTCATGCCCCTACCAATAATCATTTTTTTTTGACCCGCTACACATCTGGTCATAATAAGAAAAAAAGAAAAGACTCGCTACACAGCTGGTCATAACCCTAACAATAATATTTTTTTATTATTTTTTTAGACCTGCTAAACAGCTGATCAATCATTCCTTTTTTTTCTTTTTTTTAGACCCGCTACACAGCTGATCATGATTTGCAAAAAAAAAAAATCCTGAAAAAAGTAAAGTAAAAGTTAACCACTCCCCCACACTTAAACATTACATTGTCCTCAATGTAATTGAGTCATCCAACGTAAAACTTAAGATGTGAAATTCATAATATTGAAAAAGTAAACGAAAACATAAAAAATAAAATAAATATACCTACTGGAATGTACAGAAACAAATCCCCAAAAATTAACAGCCTGAAAATTTGGGGATCAACCCAGAATACAGTATTTACAAACGACAGCTTCACACTTATATCATGAAAACGCGGAGACGCTGAAACTGTCAAAAACCAAGATTTACCCCTAAACCAAGTTTTTACTGCACAAGGAAGTGCGCAAAGAACAAAATATGGGGATTCTATTGAGACTGGGGAATTATCAATCGGCTCATGCACTGTATTAGGAATAGGAAAGTCCTCTGAGTATTTAGATGCAAAGTAATCCAACAACACTCCAGAAGGACGCAATTCTAACCCTAAATTAGGCAAATTTTGGAAGTCTAGGGGTCTAGAAACAACCTCTAAGTTCGGTGAATTATCTTGTGAGATAGATTCATCTATGGAATTAGGCAAATCATCTACACAATCATCCACAGGGTCATCCACAAATTCTGTCTGGAACAGAGAGTCACTACAAGACTGATCATCATCATCATTAAATAATTTTTGGCATTCCAATAATCTCAGTCTTTGTTCCAAACTAGGTGGTGTGTGTTTATAATACTTCTCATATATCTCTAGAGGAGATTCTTCACTTACCTCATGTTGAGCAGAAACTCCATACCATTGCCTGCGCTTATATTCAGCAAGCGTCATCTCAGATGAGGTTTCCTGATAATTTGACTTTCTACGCTTATATTCCGCCAGCGTCATCGTTGGTGACGTCTCCTCATAAGAATTCATCATCCTCAAAATGTCCCTGAAAAGAAATACAAAAAGAAACGCATAAAAAGGAAAAAATAAAATCTAAAAAAAAATGAAAATACTGTAAAAAATTTAATAAAAAAAAAAACCTAAAAATTAATCAAAAAACAAATCCCCGTCGGCTGCGCCAAAATGATGTGATTTTTAATTTGTTGTCATAGTAAATAGGATTCGAACTCTAAGACTTGTGAAGATTAAATTTAAAGGTTTAATGAAAATAATAAAGTGAGGGTTACTGGGACTAGGATTCCACCGAATTCATATCATAAGGCTCAATTATTCATTCTCAACAATTATCACTCAATAAATAAATAAAACATCGACTTTTGTTTTTCCAAAGTAGATCCTCAAAACATTAGTTATAAATCGTAAGCATGGGACATCAAACATTTAAGCAAGCATGACCTATCTAATAAAATGATAACTAATTCATTCGAATCATAAATCAATTCAAAATAAGTGCAAAAGTCATATAGAAAATAATACAAATTCACCCATGTGTGAAGTTCGGTTTCCTCCGTCGACCCATTGTAGGGGTTTAATTCCTCATATTGTAGGCACGCTCAAAACTCATTTTATTGCTCAAAAGTGCTTACATGAGGTGAAGAGATAAGAAAAATAAGTTTCGCAACGCTGTAAGGCTGTTACAAATCTGTTACAATGAAAATTACAGAAAACTATTGTTTTTATCTGTCGCAGAAAATTGTCGTTCCTGGTGGAAACAGTGACAGTTTTAAACGACAGACAACAAGCGTAGTCTGTTCTTCTTCTTCTTTTCTGCAGCAGCAGAAAAATCTGCTCTGCAACCCTCTATTCTTCACCCCAGTCACTCGATATCCTTCTATGAGTCCACAACGCTCCTTATATACTCAACAGTTCCTCCAAATATCGACAATAACTAAAAACATCTTCCGCATTCACTCTCTGCAATTTTCCGAAATATTATTCCCTTTTTATTTTCTTCTCTCCATTCTCACGCGTCGGATGTAGCTGAAATCTATCGAAACACGTCGTGTACACGTTTAGTTAGAGAAATACTCGGTCTTCCCGCACTCCAACCTTCCAAAAATACAGCAGATAGATCCCAAGATTTGTTTTCTTCCCTTTTCTAAAACAAACACCAAGATGACAGAGTTTTTCTTCTCCAAAATACGTAAACATCGTGTGTACATGGTAAGTAAAAGAATACTTGTCTGAATCCCTTGAAAATCTCCAACCAAATCTTCCAAAATTACTCGCAGAAACCCGTGAATATTTCCTTCTCAAACCGTGCTGTGTTGTGTAGAAAATCCACGTGTTCAACCCATGTTGTCGAAACTAAGCCCATTACCAAGCCTGTCTTGGTCAAAAAAATAGGTACCAACTGATTCCCATGAAACTCTCTAATTGAATCTCGTGAAAAATCAACGCAGGTGAAAGATATATTTTCCCGCTAAAAACCAGTGTTTGAACGATGAAGAAAGGCTGCCCTGTTTTTGCTTCCACACGATTTTCCAGCCAAATCCAGCTGATTCTGAAGACCATACCACTCCTGTTAGTCTGATTCAAGTCATCCCTAGCAGTTTCAGCCATTGAATCTCCTTGAAACACACCCAAACGATGAACCCTAATTCTATTCTTCTCTTGTCAAAGACTCCCGCCATTTTTCAAATTCAAAAAGGTTGAAGATGACTCCCATTATCCAATCCGAGAGTGCGAAAAGCAATTAGGATGCCCCTTAGTAATTGGTCGCCCCTTAGCCAAAATTGGAGTCCGCTTAGCAGATGTCCTTTGGGGTGCCCTTAGCAGTTTTTCGAGCCGATTCTTCCAAAAACGTTTATTTCCTAAAAATACCTACAAAAAAGTTTATTAGTGATGAAATGAGTCCTAGCTAATGTATTTATGGGTGAAAATGCGTCGCACTTTCGTGCTTATCAAATTCCCCCACACTTACATTTTGCTAGTCCTCGAGCAAATCAGAAAATTGACCCGCTACTTGTCATATAATAAGAGAGAGAGAGAGAGAGACCCGCTACACAACTAGTCATATAATAAGAGAGAGAGAGAGAGACCCGCTATACAGCTGGTCATGATATGCAAGAAAAAAGAAAAGACCCGCTACCCAGCTAGTCATAACCCTAACAACTGTTTTTTTTTATTATTATTTTTTATTTTTTGGTACCCGCTACACAGCTTGTCATAACATGCAAGGTAAAGAAAAAGACCCGCTACACAGCTGGTCATGCCCCTACCAATAATCATTTTTTTTGACCCGCTACACATCTGGTCATAATAAGAAAAAAAGAAAAGACTCGCTACACAGCTGGTCATAACCCTAACAATAATATTTTTTTATTATTTTTTTAGACCCGCTAAACAGCTGATCAATCATTCCCTTTTTTTTCTTTTTTTTAGACCCGCTACACAGCTGATCATGATTTGCAAAAAAAAAAAATCCTGAAAAAAGTAAAGTAAAAGTTAACCACTCCCCCACACTTAAACATTACATTGTCCTCAATGTAATTGAGTCATCCAACGTAAAACTTAAGATGTGAAATTCATAATATTGAAAAAGTAAACGAAAACATAAAAAATAAAATAAATATACCTACTGGAATGTACAGAAACAAATCCCCAAAAATTAACAGCCTGAAAATTTGGGGATCAACCCAGAATACAGTATTTACAAACGACAGCTTCACACTTATATCATGAAAACGCGGAGACGCTGAAACTGTCAAAAACCAAGATTTACCCCTAAACCAAGTTTTTACTGCACAAGGAAGTGCGCAAAGAACAAAATATGGGGATTCTATTGAGACTGGGGAATTATCAATCGGCTCATGCACTGTATTAGGAATAGGAAAGTCCTCTGAGTATTTAGATGCAAAGTAATCCAACAACACTCCAGAAGGACGCAATTCTAACCCTAAATTAGGCAAATTTTGGAAGTCTAGGGGTCTAGAAACAACCTCTAAGTTCGGTGAATTATCTTGTGAGATAGATTCATCTATGGAATTAGGCAAATCATCTACACAATCATCCACAGGGTCATCCACAAATTCTGTCTGGAACAGAGAGTCACTACAAGACTGATCATCATCATCATTAAATAATTTTTGGCATTCCAATAATCTCAGTCTTTGTTCCAAACTAGGTGGTGTGTGTTTATAATACTTCTCATATATCTCTAGAGGAGATTCTTCACTTACCTCATGTTGAGCAGAAACTCCATACCATTGCCTGCGCTTATATTCAGCAAGCGTCATCTCAGATGAGGTTTCCTGATAATTTGACTTTCTACGCTTATATTCCGCCAGCGTCATCGTTGGTGACGTCTCCTCATAAGAATTCATCATCCTCAAAATGTCCCTGAAAAGAAATACAAAAAGAAACGCATAAAAAGGAAAAAATAAAATCTAAAAAAAAATGAAAATACTGTAAAAAATTTAATAAAAAAAAAAACCTAAAAATTAATCAAAAAACAAATCCCCGTCGGCTGCGCCAAAATGATGTGATTTTTAATTTGTTGTCATAGTAAATAGGATTCGAACTCTAAGACTTGTGAAGATTAAATTTAAAGGTTTAATGAAAATAATAAAGTGAGGGTTACTGGGACTAGGATTCCACCGAATTCATATCATAAGGCTCAATTATTCATTCTCAACAATTATCACTCAATAATAAATAAAACATCGACTTTTGTTTTTCCAAAGTAGATCCTCAAACATTAGTTATAAATCGTAAGCATGGGACATCAAACATTTAAGCAAGCATGACCTATCTAATAAAATGATAACTAATTAATTCGAATCATAAATCAATTCAAAATAAGTGCAAAAGTCATATAGAAAATAATACAAATTCACCCATGTGTGAAGTTCGGTTTCCTCCGTCGACCCATTGTAGGGGTTTAATTCCTCATATTGTAGGCACGCTCAAAACTCATTTTATTGCTCAAAAGTGCTTACATGAGGTGAAGAGATAAGAAAAATAAGTTTCGCAACGCTGTAAGGCTGTTACAAATCTGTTACGATGAAAATTACAGAAAACTATTGTTTTTATCTGTCGCAGAAAATTGTCGTTCCTGGTGGAAACAGTGACAGTTTTAAACGACAGACAACAAGCGTAGTCTGTTCTTCTTCTTCTTTTCTGCAGCAGCAAAAAATCTGGTCTGCAACCCTCTATTCTTCACCCCAGTCACTCGATATCCTTTTATGAGTCCACAACGCTCCTTATATACTCAACAGTTCCTCCAAATATCGACAATAACTAAAAAAATCTTCCGCATTCACTCTTTGCAATTTTCAGAAAATATTCCCTTTTTATTTTCTTCTCTCCTTCACGTGTCGGATGTAGCTGAAATCTATCGAAACACGTCGTGTACACGTTTAGTTAGAGAAATACTCGGTCTTCCCACACTCCAACCTTCCAAAATACAGCAGATAGATCCCAAGATTTGTTTTCTTCCCTTTTCTAAAACAAACACCAAGATGACAGAGTTTTTCTTCTCCAAAATACGTAAACATCGTGTGTACATGGTAAGTAAAAGAATACTTGTCTGAATCCCTTGAAAATCTCCAACCAAATCTTCCAAAATTACTCGCAGAAACCCGTGAATATTTCCTTCTCAAACCGTGCTGTGTTGTGTAGAAAATCCACGTGTTCAACCCATGTTGTCGAAACTAAGCCCATTACCAAGCCTGTCTTGGTCAAAAAATAGGTACCAACTGATTCCCATGAAACTCTCTAATTGAATCTCGTGAAAAATCAACGCAGGTGAAAGATATTTTTCCCGCTAAAAACCAGTGTTTGAACGATGAAGAAAGGCTGCCCTGTTTTTGCTTCCACACGATTTTCCAGCCAAATCCAGCTGATTCTGAAGACCATACCACTCCTGTTAGTCTGATTCAAGTCATCCCTAGCAGTTTCAGCCATTGAATCTCCTTGAAACACACCCAAACGATGAACCCTAATTCTATTCTTCTCTTGTCAAAGACTCCCGCCATTTTTCAAATTCAAAAAGGTTGAAGATGACTCCCATTATCCAATCCGAGAGTGCGAAAAGCAATTAGGATGCCCCTTAGTAATTGGTCGCCCCTTAGCCAAAATTGGAGTCCGCTTAGCAGATGTCCTTTGGGGTGCCCTTAGCAGTTTTTCGAGCCGATTCTTCCAAAAACGTTTATTTCCTAAAAATACCTACAAAAAAGTTTATTAGTGATGAAATGAGTCCTAGCTAATGTATTTATGGGTGAAAATGCGTCGCACTTTCGTGCTTATCAAATTCCCCCACACTTACATTTTGCTAGTCCTCGAGCAAATCAGAAAATTGACCCGCTACTTGTCATATAATAAGAGAGGAGAGAGAGACCCGCTACACAACTAGTCATATAATAAGAGAGAGAGAGAGAGAGACCCGCTATACAGCTGGTCATGATATGCAAGAAAAAAGAAAAGACCCGCTACAAGCGGTCATAACCCTAACAACTGTTTTTTTTATTATTATTTTTTATTTTTTGGTACCCGCTACACAGCTTGTCATAACATGCAAGGTAAAGAAAGACCCGCTACACAGCTGGTCATGCCCCTACCATAATCATTTTTTTTGACCCGCTACACATCTGGTCATAATAAGAAAAAAAGAAAAGACTCGCTACACAGCTGGTCATAACCCTAACAATAATATTTTTTTATTATTTTTTTAGACCCGCTAAACAGCTGATCAATCATTCCTTTTTTTTCTTTTTTTTAGACCCGCTACACAGCTGATCATGATTTGCAAAAAAAAAAATCCTGAAAAAAGTAAAGTAAAAGTTAACCACTCCCCCACACTTAAACATTACATTGTCCTCAATGTAATTGAGTCATCCAACGTAAAACTTAAGATGTGAAATTCATAATATTGAAAAAGTAAACGAAAACATAAAAAATAAAATAAATATACCTACTGGAATGTACAGAAACAAATCCCCAAAAATTAACAGCCTGAAAATTTGGGGATCAACCCAGAATACAGTATTTACAAACGACAGCTTCACACTTATATCATGAAAACGCGGAGACGCTGAAACTGTCAAAAACCAAGATTTACCCCTAAACCAAGTTTTTACTGCACAAGGAAGTGCGCAAAGAACAAAATATGGGGATTCTATTGAGACTGGGGAATTATCAATCGGCTCATGCACTGTATTAGGAATAGGAAAGTCCTCTGAGTATTTAGATGCAAAGTAATCCAACAACACTCCAGAAGGACGCAATTCTAACCCTAAATTAGGCAAATTTTGGAAGTCTAGGGGTCTAGAAACAACCTCTAAGTTCGGTGAATTATCTTGTGAGATAGATTCATCTATGGAATTAGGCAAATCATCTACACAATCATCCACAGGGTCATCCACAAATTCTGTCTGGAACAGAGAGTCACTACAAGACTGATCATCATCATCATTAAATAATTTTTGGCATTCCAATAATCTCAGTCTTTGTTCCAAACTAGGTGGTGTGTGTTTATAATACTCATATATCTCTAGAGGAGATTCTTCACTTACCTCATGTTGAGCAGAAACTCCATACCATTGCCTGCGCTTATATTCAGCAAGCGTCATCTCAGATGAGGTTTCCTGATAATTTGACTTTCTACGCTTATATTCCGCCAGCGTCATCGTTGGTGACGTCTCCTCATAAGAATTCATCATCCTCAAAATGTCCCTGAAAAGAAATACAAAAAGAAACGCATAAAAAGGAAAAAAAAAATCTAAAAAAAAAATGACTGTAAAAAATTTAATAAAAAAAAAAACCTAAAAATTAATCAAAAACAAATCCCCGTCGGCTGCGCCAAAATGATGTGATTTTTAATTTGTTGTCATAGTAAATAGGATTCGAACTCTAAGACTTGTGAAGATTAAATTTAAAGGTTTAATGAAAATAATAAAGAGGGTTACTGGGACTAGGATTCCACCGAATTCATATCATAAGGCTCAATTATTCATTCTCAACAATTATCACTCAATAAATAAATAAAACATCGACTTTTGTTTTTCCAAAGTAGATCCTCAAAACATTAGTTATAAATCGTAAGCATGGGACATCAAACATTTAAGCAAGCATGACCTATCTAATAAAATGATAACTAATTAATTCGAATCATAAATCAATTCAAAATAAGTGCAAAAGTCATATAGAAAATAATACAAATTCACCCATGTGTGAAGTTCGGTTTCCTCCGTCGACCCATTGTAGGGGTTTAATTCCTCATATTGTAGGCACGCTCAAAACTCATTTTATTGCTCAAAAGTGCTTACATGAGGTGAAGAGATAAGAAAAATAAGTTTCGCAACGCTGTAAGGCTGTTACAAATCTGTTACGATGAAAATTACAGAAAACTATTGTTTTTATCTGTCGCAGAAAATTGTCGTTCCTGGTGGAAACAGTGACAGTTTTAAACGACAGACAACAAGCGTAGTCTGTTCTTCTTCTTCTTTTCTGCAGCAGCAGAAAAATCTGGTCTGCAACCCTCTATTCTTCACCCCAGTCACTCGATATCCTTTTATGAGTCCACAACGCTCCTTATATACTCAACAGTTCCTCCAAATATCGACAATAACTAAAAAAATCTTCCGCATTCACTCTTTGCAATTTTCAGAAATATTATTCCCTTTTTATTTTCTTCTCTCCATATTCACGTGTCGGATGTAGCTGAAATCTATCGAAACACGTCGTGTACACGTTTAGTTAGAGAAATACTCGGTCTTCCCACACTCCAACCTTCCAAAAATACAGCAGATAGATCCCAAGATTTTTTTCTTCCCTTTTCTAAAACAAACACCAAGATGACAGAGTTTTTCTTCTCCAAAATACGTAAACATCGTGTGTACATGGTAAGTAAAAGAATACTTGTCTGAATCCCTTGAAAATCTCCAACCAAATCTTCCAAAATTACTCGCAGAAACCCGTGAATATTTCCTTCTCAAACCGTGCTGTGTTGTGTAGAAAATCCACGTGTTCAACCCATGTTGTCGAAACTAAGCCCATTACCAAGCCTGTCTTGGTCAAAAAAATAGGTACCAACTGATTCCCATGAAACTCTCTAATTGAATCTCGTGAAAAATCAACGCAGGTGAAAGATATATTTTCCCGCTAAAAACCAGTGTTTGAACGATGAAGAAAGGCTGCCCTGTTTTTGCTTCCACACGATTTTCCAGCCAAATCCAGCTGATTCTGAAGACCATACCACTCCTGTTAGTCTGATTCAAGTCATCCCTAGCAGTTTCAGCCATTGAATCTCCTTGAAACACACCCAAACGATGAACCCTAATTCTATTCTTCTCTTGTCAAAGACTCCCGCCATTTTTCAAATTCAAAAAGGTTGAAGATGACTCCCATTATCCAATCCGAGAGTGCGAAAAGCAATTAGGATGCCCCTTAGTAATTGGTCGCCCCTTAGCCAAAATTGGAGTCCGCTTAGCAGATGTCCTTTGGGGTGCCCTTAGCAGTTTTTCGAGCCGATTCTTCCAAAACGTTTATTTCCTAAAAATACCTACAAAAAGTTTATTAGTGATGAAATGAGTCCTAGCTAATGTATTTATGGGTGAAAATGCGTCGCACTTTCGTGCTTATCAAATTCCCCCACACTTACATTTTGCTAGTCCTCGAGCAAATCAGAAAATTGACCCGCTACTTGTCATATAATAAGAGAGAGAGAGAGAGACCCGCTACACAACTAGTCATATAATAAGAGAGAGAGAGAGAGACCCGCTATACAGCTGGTCATGATATGCAAGAAAAAGAAAAGACCCGCTACACAGCTAGTCATAACCCTAACAACTGTTTTTTTTATTATTATTTTTATTTTTTGGTACCCCTACACAGCTTGTCATAACATGCAAGGTAAAGAAAAACCCGCTACACAGCTGGTCATGCCCCTACCAATAATCATTTTTTTTGACCCGCTACACATCTGGTCATAATAAGAAAAAAAGAAAAGACTCGCTACACAGCTGGTCATAACCCTAACAATAATATTTTTTTATTATTTTTTTAGACCCGCTAAACAGCTGATCAATCATTCCTTTTTTTTCTTTTTTTTAGACCCGCTACACAGCTGATCATGATTTGCAAAAAAAAAAATCCTGAAAAAAGTAAAGTAAAAGTTAACCACTCCCCCACACTTAAACATTACATTGTCCTCAATGTAATTGAGTCATCCAACGTAAAACTTAAGATGTGAAATTCATATATTGAAAAAGTAAACGAAAACATAAAAAATAAAATAAATATACCTACTGGAATGTACAGAAACAAATCCCCAAAAATTAACAGCCTGAAAATTTGGGGATCAACCCAGAATACAGTATTTACAAACGACAGCTTCACACTTATATCATGAAAACGCGGAGACGCTGAAACTGTCAAAAACCAAGATTTACCCCTAAACCAAGTTTTTACTGCACAAGGAAGTGCGCAAAGAACAAAATATGGGGATTCTATTGAGACTGGGGAATTATCAATCGGCTCATGCACTGTATTAGGAATAGGAAAGTCCTCTGAGTATTTAGATGCAAAGTAATCCAACAACACTCCAGAAGGACGCAATTCTAACCCTAAATTAGGCAAATTTTGGAAGTCTAGGGGTCTAGAAACAACCTCTAAGTTCGGTGAATTATCTTGTGAGATAGATTCATCTATGGAATTAGGCAAATCATCTACACAATCATCCACAGGGTCATCCACAAATTCTGTCTGGAACAGAGAGTCACTACAAGACTGATCATCATCATCATTAAATAATTTTTGGCATTCCAATAATCTCAGTCTTTGTTCCAAACTAGGTGGTGTGTGTTTATAATACTTCTCATATATCTCTGAGGAGATTCTTCACTTACCTCATGTTGAGCAGAAACTCCATACCATTGCCTGCGCTTATATTCAGCAAGCGTCATCTCAGATGAGTTTCCTGATAATTTGACTTTCTACGCTTATATTCCGCCAGCGTCATCGTTGGTGACGTCTCCTCATAAGAATTCATCATCCTCAAAATGTCCCTGAAAAGAAATACAAAAGAAACGCATAAAAAGGAAAAAATAAAATCTAAAAAAATGAAAAACTGTAAAAAATTTAATAAAAAAAAAAACCTAAAAATTAATCAAAAAACAAATCCCCGTCGGCTGCGCCAAAATGATGTGATTTTTAATTTGTTGTCATAGTAAATAGGATTCGAACTCTAAGACTTGTGAAGATTAAATTTAAAGGTTTAATGAAAATAATAAAGTAGGGTTACTGGGACTAGGATTCCACCGAATTCATATCATAAGGCTCAATTATTCATTCTCAACAATTATCACTCAATAAATAAATAAAACATCGACTTTTGTTTTTCCAAAGTAGATCCTCAAAACATTAGTTATAAATCGTAAGCATGGGACATCAAACATTTAAGCAAGCATGACCTATCTAATAAAATGATAACTAATTAATTCGAATCATAAATCAATTCAAAATAAGTGCAAAAGTCATATAGAAAATAATACAAATTCACCCATGTGTGAAGTTCGGTTTCCTCCGTCGACCCATTGTAGGGGTTTAATTCCTCATATTGTAGGCACGCTCAAAACTCATTTTATTGCTCAAAAGTGCTTACATGAGGTGAAGAGATAAGAAAAATAAGTTTCGCAACGCTGTAAGGCTGTTACAAATCTGTTACGATGAAAATTACAGAAAACTATTGTTTTTATCTGTCGCAGAAAATTGTCGTTCCTGGTGGAAACAGTGACAGTTTTAAACGACAGACAACAAGCGTAGTCTGTTCTTCTTCTTCTTTTCTGCAGCAGCAGAAAAATCTGGTCTGCAACCCTCTATTCTTCACCCCAGTCACTCGATATCCTTTTATGAGTCCACAACGCTCCTTATATACTCAACAGTTCCTCCAAATATCGACAATAACTAAAAAAATCTTCCGCATTCACTCTTTGCAATTTTCAGAAATATTATTCCCTTTTTATTTTCTTCTCTCCATATTCACGTGTCGGATGTAGCTGAAATCTATCGAAACACGTCGTGTACACGTTTAGTTAGAAATACTCGGTCTTCCCACCTCCAACCTTCCAAAAATACAGCAGATAGATCCCAAGATTTGTTTTCTTCCCTTTTCTAAAACAAACACCAAGATGACAGAGTTTTTCTTCTCCAAAATACGTAAACATCGTGTGTACATGGTAAGTAAAAGAATACTTGTCTGAATCCCTTGAAAATCTCCAACCAAATCTTCCAAAATTACTCGCAGAAACCCGTGAATATTTCCTTCTCAAACCGTGCTGTGTTGTGTAGAAAATCCACGTGTTCAACCCATGTTGTCGAAACTAAGCCCATTACCAAGCCTGTCTTGGTCAAAAAAAGGTACCAACTGATTCCCATGAAACTCTCTAATTGAATCTCGTGAAAATCAACGCAGGTGAAAGATATATTTTCCCGCTAAAAACCAGTGTTTGAACGATGAAGAAAGGCTGCCCTGTTTTTGCTTCCACACGATTTTCCAGCCAAATCCAGCTGATTCTGAAGACCATACCACTCCTGTTAGTCTATTCAAGTCATCCCTAGCAGTTTCAGCCATTGAATCTCCTTGAAACACACCCAAACGATGAACCCTAATTCTATTCTTCTCTTGTCAAAGACTCCCGCCATTTTTCAAATTCAAAAAGGTTGAAGATGACTCCCATTATCCAATCCGAGAGTGCGAAAAGCAATTAGGATGCCCCTTAGTAATTGGTCGCCCCTTAGCCAAAATTGGAGTCCGCTTAGCAGATGTCCTTTGGGGTGCCCTTAGCAGTTTTTCGAGCCGATTCTTCCAAAAACGTTTATTTCCTAAAAATACCTACAAAAAAGTTTATTAGTGATGAAATGAGTCCTAGCTAATGTATTTATGGGTGAAAATGCGTCGCACTTTCGTGCTTATCAAATTCCCCCACACTTACATTTTGCTAGTCCTCGAGCAAATCAGAAAATTGACCCGCTACTTGTCATATAATAAGAGAGAGAGAGAGACCCGCTACACAACTAGTCATATATAAGAGAGAGAGAAGAGACCCGCTATACAGCTGGTCATGATATGCAAGAAAAAAGAAAAGACCCGCTACCAGCTGGTCATAACCCTAACAACTGTTTTTTTTTATTATTATTTTTTATTTTTTGGTACCCGCTACACAGCTTGTCATAACATGCAAGGTAAAGAAAAAGACCCGCTACACAGCTGGTCATGCCCCTACCAATAATCATTTTTTTTGACCCGCTACACATCTGGTCATAATAAGAAAAAAAGAAAAGACTCGCTACACAGCTGGTCATAACCCTAACAATAATATTTTTTTATTATTTTTTTAGACCCTAAACAGCTGATCAATCATTCCCTTTTTTTTCTTTTTTTTAGACCCGCTACACAGCTGATCATGATTTGCAAAAAAAAAAAATCCTGAAAAAAGTAAAGTAAAAGTTAACCACTCCCCCACACTTAAACATTACATTGTCCTCAATGTAATTGAGTCATCCAACGTAAAACTTAAGATGTGAAATTCATAATATTGAAAAAGTAAACGAAAACATAAAAATAAAATAAATATACCTACTGGAATGTACAGAAACAAATCCCCAAAAATTAACAGCCTGAAAATTTGGGGATCAACCCAGAATACAGTATTTACAAACGACAGCTTCACACTTATATCATGAAAACGCGGAGACGCTGAAACTGTCAAAAACCAAGATTTACCCCTAAACCAAGTTTTTACTGCACAAGGAAGTGCGCAAAGAACAAAATATGGGGATTCTATTGAGACTGGGGAATTATCAATCGGCTCATGCACTGTATTAGGAATAGGAAAGTCCTCTGAGTATTTAGATGCAAAGTAATCCAACAACACTCCAGAAGGACGCAATTCTAACCCTAAATTAGGCAAATTTTGGAAGTCTAGGGGTCTAGAAACAACCTCTAAGTTCGGTGAATTATCTTGTGAGATAGATTCATCTATGGAATTAGGCAAATCATCTACACAATCATCCACAGGGTCATCCACAAATTCTGTCTGGAACAGAGAGTCACTACAAGACTGATCATCATCATCATTAATATTTGGCATTCCAATAATCTCAGTCTTTGTTCCAAACTAGGTGGTGTGTGTTTATAATACTTCTCATATATCTCTAGAGGAGATTCTTCACTTACCTCATGTTGAGCAGAAACTCCATACCATTGCCTGCGCTTATATTCAGCAAGCGTCATCTCAGATGAGGTTTCCTGATAATTTGACTTTCTACGCTTATATTCCGCCAGCGTCATCGTTGGTGACGTCTCCTCATAAGAATTCATCATCCTCAAAATGTCCCTGAAAGAAATACAAAAAGAAACGCATAAAAAGGAAAAAATAAAATCTAAAAAAAATGAAAATACTGTAAAAAATTTAATAAAAAAAAAACCTAAAAATTAATCAAAAAACAAATCCCCGTCGGCTGCGCCAAAATGATGTGATTTTTAATTTGTTGTCATAGTAAATAGGATTCGAACTCTAAGACTTGTGAAGATTAAATTTAAAGGTTTAATGAAAATAATAAGTGAGGGTTACTGGGACTAGATTCCACCGAATTCATATCATAAGGCTCAATTATTCATTCTCAACAATTATCACTCAATAAATAAATAAAATCGACTTTTGTTTTTCCAAAGTAGATCCTCAAAACATTAGTTATAAATCGTAAGCATGGGACATCAACATTTAAGCAAGCATGACCTATCTAATAAAATGATAACTAATTATTCGAATCATAAATCAATTCAAAATAAGTGCAAAAGTCATATAGAAAATAATACAAATTCACCCATGTGTGAAGTTCGGTTTCCTCCGTCGACCCATTGTAGGGGTTTAATTCCTCATATTGTAGGCACGCTCAAAACTCATTTTATTGCTCAAAAGTGCTTACATGAGGTGAAGAGATAAGAAAAATAAGTTTCGCAACGCTGTAAGGCTGTTACAAATCTGTTACGATGAAAATTACAGAAAACTATTGTTTTTATCTGTCGCAGAAAATTGTCGTTCCTGGTGGAAACAGTGACAGTTTTAAACGACAGACAACAAGCGTAGTCTGTTCTTCTTCTTCTTTCTCTGCAGCAGCAGAAAAATCTGGTCTGCAACCCTCTATTCTTCACCCCAGTCACTCGATATCCTTTATGAGTCCACAACGCTCCTTATATACTCAACAGTTCCTCCAAATATCGACAATAACTAAAAAATCTTCCGCATTCACTCTTTGCAATTTTCAGAAATATTATTCCCTTTTTATTTTCTTCTCTCCATATCACGTGTCGGATGTAGCTGAAATCTATCGAAACACGTCGTGTACACGTTTAGTTAGAGAAATACTCGGTCTCTTCCCACACTCCACCAACCTTCCAAAAATACAGCAGATAGATCCCAAGATTTGTTTTCTTCCCTTTTCTAAAACAAACACCAAGATGACAGAGTTTTTCTTCTCCAAAATACGTAAACATCGTGTGTACATGGTAAGTAAAAGAATACTTGTCTGAATCCCTAAAATCTCCAACCAAATCTTCCAAAATTACTCGCAGAAACCCGTGAATATTTCCTTCTCAAACCGTGCTGTGTTGTGTAGAAAATCCACTGTTCAACCCATGTTGTCGAAACTAAGCCCATTACCAAGCCTGTCTTGGTCAAAAAAATAGGTACCAACTGATTCCCATGAAACTCTCTAATTGAATCTCGTGAAAAATCAACGCAGGTGAAAGATATATTTTCCCGCTAAAAACCAGTGTTTGAACGATGAAGAAAGGCTGCCCTGTTTTTGCTTCCACACATTTTCCAGCCAAATCCAGCTGATTCTGAAGACCATACCACTCCTGTTAGTCTGATTCAAGTCATCCCTAGCAGTTTCAGCCATTGATTGAATCTCCTTGAAACACACCCAAACGATGAACCCTAATTCTATTCTTCTCTTGTCAAAGACTCCCGCCATTTTTCAAATTCAAAAAGGTTGAAGATGACTCCCATTATCCAATCCGAGAGTGCGAAAAGCAATTAGGATGCCCCTTAGTAATTGGTCGCCCCTTAGCCAAAATTGGAGTCCGCTTAGCAGATGTCCTTTGGGGTGCCCTTAGCAGTTTTTCGAGCCGATTCTTCCAAAAACGTTTATTTCCTAAAAATACCTACAAAAAAGTTTATTAGTGATGAAATGAGTCCTAGCTAATGTATTTATGGGTGAAAATGCGTCGCACTTTCGTGCTTATCAAATTCCCCCACACTTACATTTTGCTAGTCCTCGAGCAAATCAGAAAATTGACCCGCTACTTGTCATATAATAAGAGAGAGAGAGAGAGAGACCCGCTACACAACTAGTCATATAATAAGAGAGAGAGAGAGAGACCCGCTATACAGCTGGTCATGATATGCAAGAAAAAAGAAAAGACCCGCTACACAGCTGGTCATAACCCTAACAACTATTTTTTTATTATTATTTTTTATTTTTTGGTACCCGCTACACAGCTTGTCATAACATGCAAGGTAAAGAAAAAGACCCGCTACACAGCTGGTCATGCCCCTACCAATAATCATTTTTTTTTGACCCGCTACACATCTGGTCATAATAAGAAAAAAAGAAAAGACTCGCTACACAGCCGGTCATAACCCTAACAATAATATTTTTTTATTATTTTTTTAGACCCGCTAAACAGCTGATCAATCATTCCCTTTTTTTTCTTTTTTTTAGACCCGCTACACAGCTGATCATGATTTGCAAAAAAAAAAAATCCTGAAAAAAGTAAAGTAAAAGTTAACCACTCCCCCACACTTAAACATTACATTGTCCTCAATGTAATTGAGTCATCCAACGTAAAACTTAAGATGTGAAATTCATAATATTGAAAAAGTAAACGAAAACATAAAAAATAAAATAAATATACCTACTGGAATGTACAGAAACAAATCCCCAAAAATTAACAGCCTGAAAATTTGGGGATCAACCCAGAATACAGTATTTACAAACGACAGCTTCACACTTATATCATGAAAACGCGGAGACGCTGAAACTGTCAAAAACCAAGATTTACCCCTAAACCAAGTTTTTACTGCACAAGGAAGTGCGCAAAGAACAAAATATGGGGATTCTATTGAGACTGGGGAATTATCAATCGGCTCATGCACTGTATTAGGAATAGGAAAGTCCTCTGAGTATTTAGATGCAAAGTAATCCAACAACACTCCAGAAGGACGCAATTCTAACCCTAAATTAGGAAAATTTTGGAAGTCTAGGGGTCTAGAAACAACCTCTAAGTTCGGTGAATTATCTTGTGAGATAGATTCATCTATGGAATTAGGCAAATCATCTACACAATCATCCACAGGGTCATCCACAAATTCTGTCTGGAACAGAGAGTCACTACAAGACTGATCATCATCATCATTAAATAATTTTTGGCATTCCAATAATCTCAGTCTTTGTTCCAAACTAGGTGGTGTGTGTTTATAATACTTCTCATATATCTCTAGAGGAGATTCTTCACTTACCTCATGTTGAGCAGAAACTCCATACCATTGCCTGCGCTTATATTCAGCAAGCGTCATCTCAGATGAGGTTTCCTGATAATTTGACTTTCTACGCTTATATTCCGCCAGCGTCATCGTTGGTGACGTCTCCTCATAAGAATTCATCATCCTCAAAATGTCCCTGAAAAGAAATACAAAAAGAAACGCATAAAAAGGAAAAAATAAAATCTAAAAAAAATGAAAATACTGTAAAAAATTTAATAAAAAAAAAAACCTAAAAATTAATCAAAAAACAAATCCCCGTCGGCTGCGCCAAAATGATGTGATTTTTAATTTGTTGTCATAGTAAATAGGATTCGAACTCTAAGACTTGTGAAGATTAAATTTAAAGGTTTAATGAAAATAATAAAGTAAGGGTTACTGGGACTAGGATTCCACCGAATTCATATCATAAGGCTCAATTATTCATTCTCAAAAATTATCACTCAATAAATAAATAAAACATCGACTTTTGTTTTTCCAAAGTAGATCCTCAAAACATTAGTTATAAATCGTAAGCATGGGACATCAAACATTTAAGCAAGCATGACCTATCTAATAAAATGATAACTAATTAATTCGAATCATAAATCAATTCAAAATAAGTGCAAAAGTCATATAGAAAATAATACAAATTCACCCATGTGTGAAGTTCGGTTTCCTCCGTCGACCCATTGTAGGGGTTTAATTCCTCATATTGTAGGCACGCTCAAAACTCATTTTATTGCTCAAAAGTGCTTACATGAGGTGAAGAGATAAGAAAAATAAGTTTCGCAACGCTGTAAGGCTGTTACAAATCTGTTACGATGAAAATTACAGAAAACTATTGTTTTTATCTGTCGCAGAAAATTGTCGTTCCTGGTGGAAACAGTGACAGTTTTAAACGACAGACAACAAGCGTAGTCTGTTCTTCTTCTTCTTTTCTGCAGCAGCAGAAAAATCTGGTCTGCAACCCTCTATTCTTCACCCCAGTCACTCGATATCCTTTTATGAGTCCACAACGCTCCTTATATACTCAACAGTTCCTCCAAATATCGACAATAACTAAAAAAATCTTCCGCATTCACTCTTTGCAATTTTCAGAAATATTATTCCCTTTTTATTTTCTTCTCTCCATATTCACGTGTCGGATGTAGCTGAAATCTATCGAAACACGTCGTGTACACGTTTAGTTATAGAAATACTCGGTCTTCCCACACTCCAACCTTCCAAAAATACAGCAGATAGATCCCAAGATTTGTTTTCTTCCCTTTTCTAAAACAAACACCAAGATGACAGAGTTTTTCTTCTCCAAAATACGTAAACATCGTGTGTACATGGTAAGTAAAAGAATACTTGTCTGAATCCCTTGAAAATCTCCAACCAAATCTTCCAAAATTACTCGCAGAAACCCGTGAATATTTCCTTCTCAAACCGTGCTGTGTTGTGTAGAAAATCCACGTGTTCAACCCATGTTGTCGAAACTAAGCCCATTACCAAGCCTGTCTTGGTCAAAAAAATAGGTACCAACTGATTCCCATGAAACTCTCTAATTGAATCTCGTGAAAAATCAACGCAGGTGAAAGATATATTTTCCCGCTAAAAACCAGTGTTTGAACGATGAAGAAAGGCTGCCCTGTTTTTGCTTCCACACGATTTTCCAGCCAAATCCAGCTCATTCTGAAGACCATACCACTCCTGTTAGTCTAATTCAAGTCATCCCTAGCAGTTTCAGCCATTGAATCTCCTTGAAACACACCCAAACGATGAACCCTAATTCTATTCTTCTCTTGTCAAAGACTCCCGCCATTTTTCAAATTCAAAAAGGTTGAAGATGACTCCCATTATCCAATCCGAGAGTGCGAAAAGCAATTAGGATGCCCCTTAGTAATTGGTCGCCCCTTAGCCAAAATTGGAGTCCGCTTAGCAGATGTCCTTTGGGGTGCCCTTAGCAGTTTTTCGAGCCGATTCTTCCAAAAACGTTTATTTCCTAAAAATACCTACAAAAAAGTTTATTAGTGATGAAATGAGTCCTAGCTAATGTATTTATGGGTGAAAATGCGTCGCACTTTCGTGCTTATCAAATTCCCCCACACTTACATTTTGCTAGTCCTCGAGCAAATCAGAAAATTGACCCGCTACTTGTCATATAATAAGAGAGAGAGAGAGAGAGACCCGCTACACAACTAGTCATATAATAAGAGAGAGAGAGAGAGACCCGCTATACAGCTGGTCATGATATGCAAGAAAAAAGAAAAGACCCGCTACACAGCTGGTCATAACCCTAACAACTATTTTTTTATTATTATTTTTTATTTTTTGGTACCCGCTACACAGCTTGTCATAACATGCAAGGTAAAGAAAAAGACCCGCTACACAGCTGGTCATGCCCCTACCAATAATCATTTTTTTTTGACCCGCTACACATCTGGTCATAATAAGAAAAAAAGAAAAGACTCGCTACACAGCCGGTCATAACCCTAACAATAATATTTTTTTATTATTTTTTTAGACCCGCTAAACAGCTGATCAATCATTCCCTTTTTTTTCTTTTTTTTAGACCCGCTACACAGCTGATCATGATTTGCAAAAAAAAAAAATCCTGAAAAAAGTAAAGTAAAAGTTAACCACTCCCCCACACTTAAACATTACATTGTCCTCAATGTAATTGAGTCATCCAACGTAAAACTTAAGATGTGAAATTCATAATATTGAAAAAGTAAACGAAAACATAAAAAATAAAATAAATATACCTACTGGAATGTACAGAAACAAATCCCCAAAAATTAACAGCCTGAAAATTTGGGGATCAACCCAGAATACAGTATTTACAAACGACAGCTTCACACTTATATCATGAAAACGCGGAGACGCTGAAACTGTCAAAAACCAAGATTTACCCCTAAACCAAGTTTTTACTGCACAAGGAAGTGCGCAAAGAACAAAATATGGGGATTCTATTGAGACTGGGGAATTATCAATCGGCTCATGCACTGTATTAGGAATAGGAAAGTCCTCTGAGTATTTAGATGCAAAGTAATCCAACAACACTCCAGAAGGACGCAATTCTAACCCTAAATTAGGAAAATTTTGGAAGTCTAGGGGTCTAGAAACAACCTCTAAGTTCGGTGAATTATCTTGTGAGATAGATTCATCTATGGAATTAGGCAAATCATCTACACAATCATCCACAGGGTCATCCACAAATTCTGTCTGGAACAGAGAGTCACTACAAGACTGATCATCATCATCATTAAATAATTTTTGGCATTCCAATAATCTCAGTCTTTGTTCCAAACTAGGTGGTGTGTGTTTATAATACTTCTCATATATCTCTAGAGGAGATTCTTCACTTACCTCATGTTGAGCAGAAACTCCATACCATTGCCTGCGCTTATATTCAGCAAGCGTCATCTCAGATGAGGTTTCCTGATAATTTGACTTTCTACGCTTATATTCCGCCAGCGTCATCGTTGGTGATGTCTCCTCATAAGAATTCATCATCCTCAAAATGTCCCTGAAAAGAAATACAAAAAGAAACGCATAAAAAGGAAAAAATAAAATCTAAAAAAAATGAAAATACTGTAAAAAATTTAATAAAAAAAAAAAAACCTAAAAATTAATCAAAAAACAAATCCCCGTCGGCTGCGCCAAAATGATGTGATTTTTAATTTGTTGTCATAGTAAATAGGATTCGAACTCTAAGACTTGTGAAGATTAAATTTAAAGGTTTAATGAAAATAATAAAGTGAGGGTTACTGGGACTAGGATTCCACCGAATTCATATCATAAGGCTCAATTATTCATTCTCAACAATTATCACTCAATAAATAAATAAAACATCGACTTTTGTTTTTCCAAAGTAGATCCTCAAAACATTAGTTATAAATCGTAAGCATGGGACATCAAACATTTAAGCAAGCATGACCTATCTAATAAAATGATAACTAATTAATTCGAATCATAAATCAATTCAAAATAAGTGCAAAAGTCATATAGAAAATAATACAAATTCACCCATGTGTGAAGTTCGGTTTCCTCCGTCGACCCATTGTAGGGGTTTAATTCCTCATATTGTAGGCACGCTCAAAACTCATTTTATTGCTCAAAAGTGCTTACATGAGGTGAAGAGATAAGAAAAATAAGTTTCGCAACGCTGTAAGGCTGTTACAAATCTGTTACAATGAAAATTACAGAAAACTATTGTTTTTATCTGTCGCAGAAAATTGTCGTTCCTGGTGGAAACAGTGACAGTTTTAAACGACAGACAACAAGCGTAGTCTGTTCTTCTTCTTCTTTTCTGCAGCAGCAGAAAAATCTGCTCTGCAACCCTCTATTCTTCACCCCAGTCACTCGATATCCTTCTATGAGTCCACAACGCTCCTTATATACTCAACAGTTCCTCCAAATATCGACAATAACTAAAAACATCTTCCGCATTCACTCTCTGCAATTTTCCGAAATATTATTCCCTTTTTATTTTCTTCTCTCCATTCTCACGCGTCGGATGTAGCTGAAATCTATCGAAACACGTCGTGTACACGTTTAGTTAGAGAAATACTCGGTCTTCCCACACTCCAACCTTCCAAAAATACAGCAGATAGATCCCAAGATTTGTTTTCTTCCCTTTTCTAAAACAAACACCAAGATGACAGAGTTTTTCTTCTCCAAAATACGTAAACATCGTGTGTACATGGTAAGTAAAAGAATACTTGTCTGAATCCCTTGAAAATCTCCAACCAAATCTTCCAAAATTACTCGCAGAAACCCGTGAATATTTCCTTCTCAAACCGTGCTGTGTTGTGTAGAAAATCCACGTGTTCAACCCATGTTGTCGAAACTAAGCCCATTACCAAGCCTGTCTTGGTCAAAAAAATAGGTACCAACTGATTCCCATGAAACTCTCTAATTGAATCTCGTGAAAAATCAACGCAGGTGAAAGATATATTTTCCCGCTAAAAACCAGTGTTTGAACGATGAAGAAAGGCTGCCCTGTTTTTGCTTCCACACGATTTTCCAGCCAAATCCAGCTCATTCTGAAGACCATACCACTCCTGTTAGTCTGATTCAAGTCATCCCTAGCAGTTTCAGCCATTGAATCTCCTTGAAACACACCCAAACGATGAACCCTAATTCTATTCTTCTCTTGTCAAAGACTCCCGCCATTTTTCAAATTCAAAAAGGTTGAAGATGACTCCCATTATCCAATCCGAGAGTGCGAAAAGCAATTAAGATGCCCCTTAGTAATTGGTCGCCCCTTAGCCAAAATTGGAGTCCGCTTAGCAGATGTCCTTTGGGGTGCCCTTAGCAGTTTTTCGAGCCGATTCTTCCAAAAACGTTTATTTCCTAAAAATACCTACAAAAAAGTTTATTAGTGATGAAATGAGTCCTAGCTAATGTATTTATGGGTGAAAATGCGTCGCACTTTCGTGCTTATCAAATTCCCCCACACTTACATTTTGCTAGTCCTCGAGCAAATCAGAAAATTGACCTGCTACACAGCTGGTCATATAATAAGAGAGAGAGAGACACCTGCTACACATCTAGTCATATAATAAGAGAGAGAGACCCGCTATACAACTGGTCATGATATGCAAGAAAGAAGAAAAGACCCGCTACACAGCTGGTCATAACCCTAACAACTGTTTTTTTTTGGTACCCGCTACACAGCTGGTCATAACATGCAAGGTAAAGAAAAAGACCCGGTACACAGCTGGTCATAACCCTAACAATAATCATCTTTTTTTTTCTTTTTTTTTTTGAAGACCCGTTACACAGCTGGTCATAATAAGAAAAAAAAGAAAAGACCCGCTACACATCTGGTCATAACCCTAACAATAATATTTTTTATATTTTTTATTATTTTTTTAGACCCGCTAAACAGCTGATCAATCATTCCCTTTTTTTTCTTTTTTTTTACACCCGCTACACAGCTGATCATGATTTGCAAAAAAACAAAAAAATCCTGAAAAAATTAAAGTAAAAGTTAACCACTCCCCACACTTAAACATTATATTGTCCTCAATGTAATTGAGTCATCCAACGTAAAAATTAAGATGTGAAATTCATAATATTGAAAAGTAAACGAAAACATAAAAAATAAAATAAATATACCTACTAGAATGTACAGAAACAGATCCCCAAAAATTAACAACCTGAAAATTTGGGGATCAACCCAGAATACAGTATTTACAAACGACAGCTTCACACTTATATCATGAAAACGCGGAGACGCTGAAACTATCAAAAACCAAGATTTACCCCTAAACCAAATTTTTACTGCACAAGGAAGTGCGTAAAGAACAAAATATGGGGATTCTATTGAGACTGGGGATTCATCAATCGGCTCATGCACTGTATCAGGAATATGAAAGTCCTCTGAGTATTTAGATGCAAAGTAATCCAACAACACTCCAGAAGGACGCAATTCTAACCCTAAATTAGGCAAATTTTGGAAGTGTAGGGGTCTAGAAACAACCTCTAAGTTCGGTGAATTATCTTGTGAGATAGATTCATCTATGGAATTAGGCAAATCACCTACACAATCATCCACAGGGTCATCCACAAATTCTGTCTGGAACGGAGAGTCACTACAAGAATGATCATCATCATCATTAAATAATTTTTGGCATTCCAATAATCTCAGTCTTTGTTCCAAACTAGGTGGTGTGTGTTTATAATACTTCTCATATATCTCTAGAGGAGATTCTTCACTTACCTCATGTGGAGCAGAAACTCCATACCATTGCCTGCGCTTATATTCAGCAAGCGTCATCTCAGATGAGGTTTCCTGATAATTTGACTTTCTACGCTTATATTCCGCCAGCGTCATCGTCGGTGACGTCTCCTCATAAGAAGTCATCATCCTCAAAATGTCCCTGAAAAGAAATACAAAAAGAAATGCATAAAAAGGAAAAAATAAAATCTAAAAAAAATGAAAATACTGTACAAAATTAAAAAAAAAAAAAACCTAAAAATTAATCTAAAAACAAATCCCCGTCGGCGGCGCCAAAATGATGTGATTTCTAATTTGTTGTCGTAGTAAATAGGATTCGAACTCTAAGACTTGTGAAGATTAAATTTAAAGATTTAATGAAAATAATAAAGTGAGGGTTACTGGGACTAGGATTCTACCGAATTCATATCATAAGGCTCAATTATTCATTCTCAACAATTATCGCTCAATAAATAAATAAAACATCGACTCTTGTTTTGCCAAAGTAGATCCTCAAAGCATTAGTTATAAATTGTAAGCATGGGACATCAAACATTTAAGCAAGCATGACCCATCTAATAAAATGATAACTAATTAATTCGGATCATAAATCAATTCAAAATAAATGCAAAAGTCATATAGAAAATAATACAAATTCACCCTTGTGTGAAGTTCGGCTTCTTCTCTTCTCATATTGTAGGCACACTCAAAATTCATTTTTATTGCTCAAAAGTGCTTACAAGAGGTGAAGAGATAAGAAAACTGAGTTTCACAACGCTGTAAAGCTGTTACAAATCTGTTACAATGAAAATTACAAAAAACTATTGTTTTTATCTGTAGCAGAAACTGTCGTTCCTGGTGGAAACAGTGACAGTTTTAAACGACAGACTACAAGCGTAGTCTGTTCTTCTTCTTCTTTTCTGCAGCAGCAAAAAAATATGCTCTGCAACCCTCTATTCTTCTCCCCGGTCACTTGATATCCTTCTATGAGTCCACAACGCTCCTTATATACTCAACAGTTCCTCCAAATATCGACAATAACTAAAATATCTTCCGCATTCACTCTCTGCAATTTTCCGAAATATTATTCCCTTTTTATTTTCTTCTCTCCATTCTCACGCGTCGGATGTAGTTGAAATCTATCGAAACACGTCGTGTACACGTTTAGTTAGAGAAATACTCGGTCTTCCCACACTCCAACCTTCCAAAAATAGAGCAGATAGATCCCAAGATTTGTTTTCTTCCCTTTTCTAAAACAAACACCAAGATGACAGAGTTTTTCTTCTCCAAAACACGTAAACATCGTGTGTACATGGTAAGTAAAAGAATACTTGTCTGAATCCCTTGAAAATCTCCAACCAAATCTTCCAAAATTACTCGCAGAAACCCGTGAATATTTCTTTTTCAAACCGTGTTGTGTTGTGTAGAAAATCCACGTGTTCAACCCATGTTGTCGAAACTAAGCCCATTACCAAGCCTGTCTTGGTCAAACAGGTAGGTACCAACTGATTCCCATGAAACTCTCTAATTGAATCTCGTGAAAAATCAACGCAGGTGAATTCTATATTTTCCCGCTAAAAACCAGTGTTTGAACGATGAAGAAAGGCTGCCCTGTTTTTGCTTCCACACGATTTTCCAGCCAAATCCAGCTGATTCTGAAGACCATACCATTCCTGTTTAGAGCTGCACATGGGCCGTTTCGGACCGGGTTTTTGTGGGAACCGGTACCTGTACACGGAGTTTACCGGTTCCTCAATTTGTGTACATGTACCTGGACCTGTACCCGGACCTGTACCGGTAAGACCGGTCCGGTTCCAGACCGGTACCGAGTTTTAATGCCACCAGTTGATGTTCTCGACAAAAGTGAAAGAAAAAAGAAAAAAAAAGTTTCTTATGGTCTTACACTAACAGGAGCAATGCCATCAGCATCATTGGAATCATCTGGTGCTTTGCGCTTCCCCATTTAGCACCTCAAAGGCCTACAAGGCTGCAGCATATCAGTGATTCAGTGCAGGTAATTAACAAGACAACAAGATAGAGAAACGAGAAAGGTTTTCAATCAAAGCAGCTTACAAGAAACTATATGAGCAACATTACAACATTAAGTCTACTGTCAGTGATCAAACGCCAAACAAACATTAGGTTCTACACACTGATTTCTCATGATTCTATATTTAGATTTTGAATGGTAATATTTGTTAATATGTTCAATCCAAACCTAAGTTCTATCCAAACCTAATTAGAAAGACTAATTCATACAAACCCCTTCAACTGAATCCAAATCATTCACCACCCAAATTCATATCAACAGAACAACTTTATCAATTGTAGTTACCAATACTAGATCCATTTCTACATAAGAACACCAACAACAACAACCAATTCATCTTCCTCCCAAAACAATCCAATTAATTCTTAAATACAACCTAAAACCCTAGTTTCTAATTCTCCTATGCAGAACCTTAAACCATCAACCCAAATTCAATCCTAACCAATTCATCTTCTTCATCTGTGGATTCCAAAACAGTCACCCTTATTCATACGAACCCTAATTTTTGGGTTTTTGGGAAAAACAGGGGAAAACCCTAACTTTCTACAAACTCAAAAATTAAACCTCATGGAAAACTCTAACTCAAAATTTACAGAAGACTCATCTTTAATCTATCAGCACAAATCAACTTCAAGGAAAGAAATCAATCAATTCAGAAACCTAAATAATCTTACCCTTTTCTACTTCTTTCAGAACTCAAACAACAGCATCAGCGTCAGTGCGTCACCTTATTCGTTAAGCTTATTAAGAATCTTTGTTTACTTTGTAGAGGAATCAGTAAACAAGAACCCAAGAAGATTCAGAAGAAAAACAAGGAAAGCAAATTTCTAAATTGAGAAAAAAAAGAGAAAAAAAATTGAGATTCAATCCAGGAGTCCAGGACTAACCTTGAATCTGTGGGGGGTGAAAATTGATACGTATGAACAAAGAAATTTCACGATCTATGGTGCCTGTTGTTCACTTGTTCTTGTTCTCGTCTTCAGACTCTTCAGTGAAGGAGGAGTTCAGATCGGGAAAAACGAAAAAAATAAAATGAAATACCCTATGTTTGAAGATGAGACTAAACCTACAAGGGATGGCTAGGATGTAATATCCTAAAAAATATCAATGGCTCTAATTTACCGGGTATTTCGGTCCGGTACAGATCGGGAATAGGCCAGAACCAATACCTGTACCGGTCTGTTCCGGGTATCAACATTCAGAACCGGTACCTGTACTGGCTACTCCGGGTCTGGGTCGGTACAGGTCCGGGAATTATGGGTTTGGAGCGGGTCACCGGGTCTGTACCGGGTCTTGTGCATCTCTACTCCTGTTAGTCTGATTCAAGTCATCCCTAGCAGTTTCAGCCATTGAATCTCCTTGAAACACACCCAAACGATGAACCCTAATTCTGTTCTTCTCTTGCCAAAGATTCCCACCATTTTTCAAATTCAAAAAGGTTGAAGATGACTCCCCTTATCCAATCCGGGATTGCGAAAAGCAATTAGGGTGCCCCTTAGTAATTGGTCTCCCCTTAGCCAAAATTGGAGTCCGTTTAGCAGATGTCCTTTGGGGTGCCCTTAGCAGTTTTTCGAGCCGATTCTTCCAAAAACGTTTATTTCCTAAAAATACCTACAAACAAGTTTATTAGTGATAAAATGAGTCCTAGCTAATGTATTTGCGGGTGAAAATGCGTCGCACTTTCGTGCTTATCAATATGATCCTTGTCAAAAGCTCCGCATAGTCCAATATTGTTTACAAGATAACGTACGATTTAAAAATCGATCGTGAATCGAAGATTCACACTTTAACATGCGATTCGATTCATAAAATAAAAAAAAACGATTCACGTTGCGATTTACGATTTCACAACCTTGGTGGGGCGCACACACTAGGACTACCGGTTCACTACTACTGGTGTTTATCTTAGGAGACCTGAAATCGAATCCCAGCTGCCTCAAATTAACTAAACAATAATCAACTAGAGCGTGAAGTGAGATTTCCATGTCAAAGGCAACAGGTCAATCAGTGTCCTCCTCTGGAGGGTCCTCTATAATCTCCCCAAGCTCTTCTTGTAAAGAAGTATCCACCATAAATAGTTGTTGCTTGGAACAAACCTGACCTAGTTTCTAATATTAATCACAATTATAGCAGAGACTTTGCTCTCTTCTCTTCCTAGCTTGTTCAGGAGTAAGTCTTCTAATTGGAGGAGTGGAATAATGCAGATTTCTAGGTGGTGGGTTAGTCTTGGAAGTAGAAGGTTGTGTGGAATGGGTTTGGGAGGAAAATTGTTAGAAGTAAATGGTCTAAATGCAAAGTTTTTTGTGAATGGTCTATTGGAGGGTATATGATGTTTTTGTTTAACAAGGATTGTTCTTTTATTTTAGCTAGAGAATACGCACGCAGTAGTGTAGATGGGTGAAACATAAGTACAGATTTTTGAATATATTCCTTTAGACCACCAATAAAGCTATTGATAAAATAACTCCCTGGTAATTTCGGGCGGATACTAAGTAAAAGTGCTTTTGAATACTCATACTCCTCAGAGAAATCATCCATGATAGTTTTATGAGTTAACTTGTCAAAATTACCAACAATATTCTCATTAGCTGGATTTTCAAAACGTAGACAAGTTTTTTCACTCAATTCAAACCAGAAAATGATATAACTAGAGGATTGAAGGTTTAAAAGCCATTTTTAGCCTTACCATCGAGATGTATAACTGTCATCTTAACCTTTTGCGTTTTATCTCTGGTGGTGTGGAGCTGGAAGTGGTGGTTTCATTTTCAAAACCACTCCTTTAGATTATCACCATCAAAATGTGGGAAATCAAGTTTAGGCATATAATGTTGCGATATATTTTCTCGACCTCCAATTTGAAAGGAGAAGACAGATCCATCATTTTCATTGTTAAATCTACTATTTGAAGACTCTTCTCTTCCTGGATCTAAAACATGAGATGGTTTGTATAAAAAGAATATGCTAAGGACTTCATTTGTAGTTTGAAATCTTCTTTAGTTGTCATCTTATCGATCTTGTTACTCAAGGAATTGATATGTCTCTTTTATGAATCATACTTATCTTGTAAATCTTTACGAATTGGATTACCACTCCCTCGCATGATGAAAAACAGGACATAAGATAGTGTTTATCCCAAACCTCACGACAACAGCCTGCTAGTTTGATTGAACCAGTTTGAGACGATGTTATTGTAAATAAGTTGATTAATAATTTATGATGAACATAGGCGCATTCTCTTACATATTTATAATGACTAACTCTATTTCGAGAAGGCAACACAATCCAGATAGTACACTTGGTGACATCCTACCGGTGCACAATGACTAAATTAATCAACTTTAATGATTACTAATGGCTACCTTATTAAATGAATAATTTCTCATGCATAAGGACACCCACTAGACTGACTACTAACAACACCCGCACATATAAATTCATCCATCTAGTAGCACAAGATAAACGAATTTGCATCTAGAAAAGATTGTTACAAATATTGCAATGCTATCAATTGTAGTTTAGGAGATTCTAAATGGACAACAAATGTTGCAATGCTGTCAAGTGTCAAATTTCTTTGCAAATTCTATTGTGTTAACGTAAGTCTTTCTTTGCTATGTGGTTTTGAGAATCGCACGATTCATTCGCTTCATTTTCTTTGAAATCGATTCAAATCGTTTTGCCTCTAAATCGTGTATTCAATTGTATTTGACTACGATTCTTGACTGAATTCTCAAGTCAAGATACGGATTTTCAAAAATTACAACGGGGAGGTTTGAAGAACTCATGACCTCCTGTGCTTGAGAGTGTCCTCTAACCAGTGTTCCACCTTGTTCTTTTTGATGTTTAATGAACCTCACTAATATATATTAGATCAAAGACCAAAATTTTATAAAAGAATATGATCCTTGTCAAAAGCTCTGCATAGTCCAATATTATTTAGAAGATAACATACGATTTAAAAATATTAACATGCGATTCGATTCATAAAATTGAAAAACAATTCACGTTGCGATTTACGATTTCACAATCTTGGTGGGGCGCACACACTAGGACCACCGGTTCACCACTACTGGTGTATATTTTAGGAGACCTAAAATCGAATCCCAGCTGCCTCAAATTAACTAAACAATAATAAACTGATTTAAACCAACCGTATCAAAGTCAGAACATCCTGTTAGTTATTTGGTTAGCAAGTTGGTCTCTGTAATTTTTGTTCATAGGTACTTGGTTGTTGTATGTACACCTTTCATCATCCACCACGTGTACAGAAAGAGACACGTGGAAGGCATGCAAAACAAGATATCAAAACATGATAGCAAGCATCTTATTAGAAGATGCCACCGGTCAGCAGATCTGACAGTCAGGGACATAGGATCACAGAAGTATGATGGCTCAGAGGAGCACCAGATGATACCCCTTGGGTGTTAATACACCCAATCTCGAGGAAGATCCCAGATCAACGACTGAGAAGAAGTTTGACTGACACAGATGTGACCAGGCAAAGAGACACTTGTCTGACACGAGCAGACATCCATCTACCCGCATTAAATACCAAAGAGATATACACGTGTCAATCAGCTCGTGGAAGAGGCGAGGATAACCCTTCGTATTCAAGCTCAGGCCGTAGCATATGCCGAAGACCTCTGCGTAATGGGCACAAAGTACAAGAAGATCCCAGATCAACGGATGAGAGGAAGTTTGACTGACACAGATGTGACCAGAAAAAGAGACACTTGTCTGACACGAGCATACATCCATATACCCGCATTAAATACCAAAGAGATATACACGTGTCAATCAGCTCGTGGAAGAGGCGAGGATAATCCTTCGTATTCAAGCTCAGGCCGCAGCATATGCCGAAGACCTCTGGGTAATGGGCACAAAGCACAAGAAGATAAAATTACAACGGAACCTCAGAATTAGGACCCACGTTCCAACCCTATAGATACCCCTCTCCACTAAGAGAGAAGGGGTCGACCAATGCAGGGCAATTATAGGAGAATATAGGAGAGAGAAATAGGAAGAGTAAGTAATCCCCCTACTTCCGCAGACCTATGTATACTCTAAAGTCATTCGACTATCTTTGTAATCATTCAATACATAGTGAAACACCAGCCCCGTGGATGTAGGCCTTAGTGCCGAACCACGTAAATCTTTGTCTTATTTACATTTCAGCACCTTACATTCAGCGTTGAACTACATGTGCTTTACATTTGTACTTGATTCTCTGTTTATTCCTTTATACGAACATTATTTATGATAATATTCGACTAGACAATGACAAGCTCGAAGGCTTCGAGTCGATGAATCGATATAATCATCCCCTTTACACATACAACGTACAATTCTAGAATTAGACTGTATGCGAATATTGTTTGTGAACACGTGGATGGCTTCGTGATTTATGTGTTCACAATCTGGCGCTAGAAACAAGAACTTTGTCCCGGTAAAAGATTTATCTTATCCTGTGATTTCACCTTAAACGCGCATTATGGTTGTGCCCTATTCTGGGTTCAGCGTGCTTTCAAAACCTTTTTTAGTCTGGGTTCAGCGCGCTTTCAAAACCTTTTTTATTCTGGGTTCAACGTGCTTTCAAAACCTTTTTTATTCTGGGTTCATGGTCTTCATTTTCACAAACACCATTTCAAAGCAGACAAATCCACGGCTATCTATCACAGATTTGCACGTGAGGTGTTTTTCTTTTAAAACTAAGACTTAATAATCCAGATTCATGAGTTCTCGCGAAGGATCTGCCTTTTCAAGAGTTTTCCTTTTCAAAAGTAGTCTGAAAACAAGGTCCATGATTGTTTATTAGAGGATTTGTATTGCGAAAACTAGACCGATGGAGTCTTTATGTTTCTCTTTTATTAAGGCCCTTGGGCAGCTCATTTCCTTCTCTTCCAATAATTTTGCGGATACGAATGGCACTAACCCGATCCTCGTGGATATCTTTGGTTCTATTTATTTATTCCCCTATGCAGAAAAAGACTAAAAATGGAAAAGAGACAAAGCTAAAACAGCTACTCAGAGGCAGGATGCTACGGAAATCACCTCATCTATGAACACTAACTCCATTGCAGCCGCGGCTCTCAAAGCAGCAGCCGTAAAGAACAACGCAACTGTTGCGGCCCTCCAGGATACAGAAGCTAACGAGACTTTGGTTTCAAACCAAATCCATCAACAAAGAGAAGGGGTGGCAGAATCTATGACACATCGTCCCGCACATCCACCAGTCTTCGGAATGTCGTCAACCAACGGTCAGAATCAAACCATACCAGCGGTTTTAGTACTGCGGGTGGAAGCTCAACCGAGGGGACCAAACTTGGAGATACCAACAATTGAAGTTGATCCTCTGCCACCCTTAATACACAGTAGACGAAGGGGGAACTATGGTCGTAGGGGTACAAGCCGGAACTCCCAATCAGGGATCATACCAGTCCCACCGACTGATGGTAGAGCTCGAAGAATTGAAAAAGAGCCAGCAGGTCTACGCAGATGCCGTAGCTCTGCTGGCCAGGGAGAACCAAGACTTGAAAGATAGGATTGCCCAAAGCACGAAGACTAGCCAACAATTTGACGAAGCAAATTCTAAAGCACCAGAGCCTAATCGAGACCGAAGAATCATCCTAGCAAACGCCGCTAGGGGAAGCAGTGCATCCGATCAGGAATATGCCGCCGAAGACTTAGACTATTATGACAGTGAAGTTCGAAGAAAGAAACGCTCAACTGAGCATGAGAACGTGGGATATTACCGCGCAATGGAGGAGCTGCGTGATGAGATGATGGCTGAGATCAGGCAGTTAAAAACCAGACAAGACGGAGGAAGGCTTGAAGAGGTGATGAAAGAAGCTAACTCCACGCCCCTAACTCATCGCCTGGCAAATACCCCCATTCCGTTAACGTGCCCTGTCCCAACTTTTGAATGCTATGACGGATCCAGTGATCCCGCGGCACATATCCGGTATTATAATCGTATCTTAGCCCGATGGAGTCAAAACGACGCCGTCCTCTGTAGGTATTTCCCGTCAAGTCTGAAGGGATCAGCTTTGTCTTGGTTTGACAACCTGCCACCTGATTTCATCAACTCCTACGATCAACTCGCAGAGAAATTCTTGAGAACCTACATGTACAACAAAGCTGTCAACACCGGAATGGATAAAAAAATTTCTCTGGAAATTGGTTACAAGGAGAACACGAGGGAATATACCAACAGATGGCACAAGATCTTCCAAGCCATAGGGAGTGTGGATCCCATAATAAGCATCAACTGCTACAAGTGGGGATTAGACCGAATGAGTCAACTATTTGTTGAGATCCACGGAAGCGTACCTAAGACAGAAGGAGATCTTCGAATAATTATTGAGAAGTATGCTCGTCTTGAAGAAATCCAGCGTGAGAACCCGAGGGCAAAAACGAAGAGGTCTCACTGTACCAATTCCGCAGAACAAACCAGCGGGGACAAAAGAAATAACTCAGTGGAACAACCGCACGAAGATAGGAAGGAACGAAGAGATGAACGACGAAAAGATGATCGAAAATTCGAAGATCAAGTTTACACGAAGCTCAATGCTAGCTACGCTCGGATCTTGCGAGAGATCAAAGGAAGGGAAAATTTGGAGTGGTCGTGGTCTAAGGGAAAACAGCCCCCAAGGACCGAGAAGTATAAAGATTATTGTGAGTATCATTGCTTCAATAGACACCAGACCGAGAAATGCAAAAACCTCAAAATAATGATCCAAAAATTGATTGATGCTGGCGAACTCAAGCAATACATACGAAAGGAGCTCACCGAGGACAGATCCAAACGAACCAAGCAAGTCCAACTTCCAGAGGGAAACCGCACAATCAACACCATCTCGTGTTCCGAAGCCGCAGGGCCCTCACTTACAGCGCAGATAGGAAAGAGGCTATGAAAGCAATTCGAAGACCACTTCGAATTATATAAGATTGATGGCGTAGAGGTGGACGAGCACGAAGAGTGGATGAACGCACCTATCATCTTCGATACTGAAGATATCGAAGAAGATATGGAAGACCATAACGATCCCTTGGTCCTCACACTACCAGTGGACGGATGTAACCTCAAAAAGATCCTCATCGACGGGGGAAGCTCAGTGAACGTTCTATTCTACGACGCCTTCAAACGGATGAAGCTCCATGATGAACAGCTGATGACCTCTTATTACACCATCTACGGGTTCAACGGAGCGCCCACAAAGCCATTGGGAGATATCGTGTTGCAGGTGAATGCAGGGCCCATGAAAGTAGAAACACGATTCAGCGTGGTAGACGCCCCATCCCCCTATAACGCCATTATTGGACGAAAGTGGGTACATAAACTCAAGGGAGTGGCAGCAACTTACTACCAATATCTCAGGTTCCCTACACCCGAGGGAGTAATGAAAATCAAGGGAGATCGGGTCTCTGCAAAAGAGTGCCAGGACACTCAGGATCGTATCAACAACGAACAGGAAGAGCGGAGAAAAACCCGAAGAATCAAAAATAAAGAAGCTACGAAAGAAAAGGCCATAGACCTGTTCCTCAAGAAAACCGCAGGGAAGGGCTTGACAAAGGATGATAATTTCCTTAACACAGAAGCAAGTACTTCAGCAGCCAACGAAGGACAGAAACATACCAAATAGCAATTAAAGAACGTCCCAATCCTTGGGGACCCGAAGCCGGTGTTCACACCAGTGGAGCCCGTAAAAGAAATCAACATAGGAACGGAAGAAAACCAGAAGATGATCAAAGTAGGGACCATAATGGACGAAAAAAGAGAAGATTCCTTAACCAAATTACTTAAGGAATACGCGGATGTATTCCCCTGGAAGTTAAGAGACATGCCGGCAAGAGCTGCGCATCAAACCAGGCACGCAACCTTTCAGGCAGAAAATAAGAAAAGTTTCACCAGAGTATCATAAGGCAGTAGAAAAAGAACTTCGGAAACTACTAGAAGCGGGCTTCATCAAGGAAGTCAAATACCCTACATGGATCTCCAACATGGTCGTCGTTCCTAAGAAGAATAGAGGGTTTAGGATATGCATCGACTTTACTAACCTCAACAAGGCATGTCCAAAAGACAGCTATCCCCTACCGAGCATAGATCAACTGGTTGAAGCAGTGGAAGGGTAAGAAGAGCTGTCATTCATGGACGGATATTCTGGTTACAACCAAGTAGCCCTGGCAGAAGAAGATCAACTACACACAGCATTCTACACCCCGCATGGCCTTTATTGCTACACTAGAATTCCCTTTGGACTTCGAAACGCAGGGGCAACTTACCATAGAATGGTCGATGTTATCTTCAGGTCATGGATTGGTAGTACCCTAGAAGTCTACGTAGATGACATGCTCGTCAAAAGTAGGCTGCGCAAAGATCACCACCAGGACCTGAGAGATATTTTCGAAGCAATGAGGAAACATCACATGAAAGTAAATCCAGAAAAATGCACCTTCGGTGTCACCTCAGGTAAATTCCTCGGATATCTGGTAACAAAAAAGGGTATTGAGGTAGACCCCGCGAAGATTCAGGCCATAGTGGAAATGTCATCTCCGAAGAATTTAAAAGAAGTGCAAAAGCTCAATGGGTCCTTAGCATCCTTGGGAAGATTTATTGCCCGATCCTCGGACAAATGCAAACATTTTTTCAATATTCTCAAAAAAGGGAGTAAGTTTGAATGGACCGCAGAATGCGAAGAAGCCTTCCAAAGTATCAAGGAACACCTGGATTCAATTCCAATCCTGCAGAAGCCTGATCCTGATGAGGTTTTCGAATTGTATATAGCAGCGACAGAAGACGCAGTTAGCGCAGTGTTGGTCAAAACCAATACGAAGATAGAACAACCTATCTATTATGTCAGCAAGACCCTCAATTCTGCGGAAAGGAATTACACGAAGATCGAACAACTCATCCTGGCATTAGTATGGGCTACTCAAAAGCTGAGAACCTATTTCCTAACTCACTTTATCCGCGTCCCATGCAAAGCACCACTGGAAGCAGTCCTCAAAAGCACGGGAAAAGTAGGTAGAATAACCAAGTGGAACACCCACCTGGACCAGTTCAACATCATTCATGAAATTCAACATTCCCAAAAATCCCAAGTATTGGCGGATTTCTTAGCAGACCTCCCCCTGGACAACGATGAAGATATTAGGGGAATAACAGAAGCCGACGAGGAAAGCAAGGATCCAGTTGATGTCCTCGAACCCGCGAGTCAAAGACAATGGGAAGTCTTCGTTGATGGTTCCAAAAATAAGGAAGGGGAAGATATAGGCATTGTCATCACCACCCCAACTGGAGAAAGGATCGTACAGGCACTCAGGTTAGAATTCAAAGAGCATACTAACAACATCGTCGAATACGAGGCACTCGTACATGCCCTCCGCTTAATAATAGAAATGGGGGTAACTGATGTAAGACTGACAAGTGAATCGCAGCTTTTCATACGGAAAATAGGGCTCGAATACAATGTGTACGACGACACCCTCTCAGCTTACATGGCCTTGGTCCAAACATTGGCATCCCAAATTCCGAACATCAAGTTCCGGCACTTATGCAGAAGGGATCTCAGGCACGCGGATGCCCTAGCATATATATCATCCATGCTGAAGGACAAGAGTATCGAAGATATCAAAATAACAAGGGTATACGAGCCTTCAATTGCATCACAATTTTCCTTTGCTACAAATCAAGATACAATGGAAGAAAATATCGAAGATCAGGTGGGAGAAGACATCCGTGACGATTTTGACGAAGAAGATATCCTGTCAAGAGCAAATCAAGACGAAGATTTCAACAACGAAGATGATTGGAGAATGATGATCCATGCGTTTATCAAAGATGGAACCTTACCCGCGGATCACAAACAAACCAGGAAAATACTCTCCAAAGTAAGAAGATATGATCTTCGGGATGGGATCTTGTACAAGAAATCTTTCCTCAGACCGTGACTACGTTGCTTATCCAGGAAAGAGGGGCATCGAATTCTAAACGACATCCATTATGGTGACGCAGGGAATCATAGCGGCATGAGATCACTAGCCGACAAAGCAAAAACGCAAGGATATTACTGGCCCACAATGATACAAGATGCTGCAAGAATGTCCCGACGATTTGAAGAATGTCAGCGTTTCTCCAAAAAGATACACGCACCAGCAACAACGTTGAATTCTGTGGATAGCCCGTGGCCATTTGCAAAATGGGGCATAGATATCGTTGGGCCTTTCATCGAAGGATCAGGGAAAAGACGATTTTTGATAGTAGCCACGGACTACTTCAGTAAATGGGTGGAAGCCAAAGCCTTAGCCAGGATCAGAGACGTGGACGTGTTTACTTTCATATTCCAAAACATTATTTGCAGGTTCGGCATACCAGCGGAAATCGTGTCCGATAATGGTAAACAATTACAGGGGAAAAACATAGACATGCTCTTCGACACTTTCAAAATAAGGAAAAACAAGTCCACCCCCATATACCCTCAAAGCAACGGACAAGCGGAAGCTACTAACAAGACCCTCGCCCTTATCCTCAAAAAGCAATTAGACGAACACAAGGGGCGATGGTGTGAACAGCTACACAATGTATTATGGGCATACAGGACAACACGAAGATCTGCCACTGGGGAGTCCCCATTTCTCCTCACTTATGGAGCTGAAGCAGTCATCCCAACAGAGATCCTCATGCCAACCACAAAGACCGAAGCATGGGAGAAAAATCTCACAACAGACATGATGTAGAGAGACTGGACGACCTGGAAGAAAGGAGGGAAGCAGCATTGCAAAAGATGGAAAATTATCAACGGAGACTAGCGAGAGAGTACAACAAAAAGGTTAAGCTTCGAAATTTTGTAGAAGGGCAGTATGTGCTAAGAACAATCCCGCAGTATCAACGAGAGAAGAAATGGGGAAAGTTAGCACCTACATGGGGAGGACCTTTTATAATACACGACATTGCGGGAAACGGTTCCTACTATCTTCGCAATCTGAAAGGCGAGGTCCTCCGGCACCCTTGGAATGCTAAATGGCTCAAACCGTACTACCCATAACAGCGCAGCTTTGCATCTGCGTGAAGAATACCAGAAGAAGAAGGCAGCGTAACCGCTTTACATGTTTCTATCTCTGGACGAGGAGTAGCAGGCCTCAACCTATCAATCAAACAAACTTTTTGGGAAATCTTCAAGCAAACGAAATGGTCAAAAGGCCCGCTGGGTGAACACATGTACATTACATAATAAATTAACAATATTGGGGAAAGTAGTTAATCTACAATCTCTCAGGGCTCCCCTATCAGTGTCTATGAGTGTAAGACCAGGGGGAAGGCACCCAACAGAAATATGTACCCATCCAATTTTAAGGCAGCGGGTGAACGGAATGGGTGCATCTAAATATTTCAAATAAGCATCCATACCGTTTGGGAATCTTCTGGCCCAGGATTCGCCAGCGGGGTGACAGGTCTCAAGACGATCACGAAGGTATTTACCTTCGGTATCGCACCCAAACACTCTCAAATTTTTACAAAGCAAGTTATTTCTAGTTTAACACTTCACAATACTTAAAATAAAGGTGAATTAATAACGCAGGTATGCCAAAAGGATGATCCATTTCATAAAGAGTTGATTACAAGTTCAGCAAATAAGATAAAGCAGGAAACACATCAAAAAATGATCCGAAATTATATAATCAACAAGGATCAACTTTCTATGACTAATAAAAAAAATCTACTTGGACGATACAGCTCCATCAACAAGGTTGTCTCTGCGAGATGAAGGTACGCTACCACCTGAAGAAGGCCCAGAAGAACCAGGCAAGGGCGCGGGAAGGGGACGACGCGGATAATTCTTGACAAGACCATGTTCGACTTTAAGATAAAGTTCAATCTTATCTAGGACTTTGTTGGTCTCCTCATCCAACTGACATCGATCTTTATAAGTGATAACATCGGTCCGCTAGTTGGCCTGAGACAGCAATGCAGATAGGCGTTCCGCCTCTTTGGAGGCAATCTCCGCTGCTTCCTCACGAGACGCGGCCAACCCTTTGAAATAGTTGGCTTGTCCTTCCTGCTGCACTAAGGCAGATTGAGTTTTTTTAAGCTCATCATTTGCTGCGTGAAGCTGTCCCTCGAGTGCTGAAAACAAGAAATACCAAGGGGTTAAAACAAAGAAATAACAGAATCACACTCGATAAAACAAGGTTATACCTTCGACATTAGCCGAAGCCTCTTCATACTCATTAACAACTGCGTCCCGAGCCTCATCAAGAAAGTCATATTCGTCGGATAGTTTCTTATAATCCGTATGAAGGTTCGTAAGAGAAAATTGACTCGCGTCTAAGTCTACCTGCTTCATTGAATCCAAGTGACGAATATGGTTGACTTCGTCATTCATCTCCCCCATCCTTTTATGGAGTCGATACACATTCACTTCAAGATCTCTTTCAGATTCCACTTGGCGAGCAACATCATCTCGAGACGCTGCTAGGGATTTACTAAGAGCACCAACCTCAGCCCTAGCATTATCTCTTTCCTCGGAAAGATGCATCATACTATCCCTAACCCCGGGTCCTAAGAAAGAACGATCCTGTTGTAACTCTCCTTCCAAAAAGCGCACTCTAGCCTCTAAGTCCGAAGCATGTCCTCGAGCATCACGCAGGTTGTCACGCGTCCACAGCAGCGTACCATTAAACAGACAACGGTCATGATTGTACTTATTTTGCATATCAACCATCAGTCTTCGCTTTTCACGCCACTCAGCTGCTAAGGCGTTGTGCTCATCGGCACGAGCATTCCACTTTACGGCTTCGCTTTTCAAATTACCCACAACCTCTGCAATGCGGGATTTCTGTCGTTCCCTTTCTTTCCGAAGCCATATGAGATTGGGGACTCCACCCACTGAAGATAGGGTGGGGAGACTGAGACAGAACACCAGAGTACAAATAGGGAATCACGAGGAGTAAAAGACCAATAAAAAAATACGAACCTGTGAGGGACGATTCATTTCTGCGAGCTTGCTCCAATTCGTTGCGGACTATAGCAAGTTCCGAACAGAGACTCTCCTTGGTATTACCCAGCCGCTCCTTTTCCTTCAGGCGACCCTTCAGTTCACCTATTTCCATCTCGGCCGCAGATAGTTCTTCTTCTCTATGACGAAGCTTAGCCTCCAAATTTAAAGACTTTGCTTTAAAGAATTGGTATAGAACATGGTTACAATGTTCGCTCCTCATCATCTATGTCACAAATGACAAACATTATTATACCCAAGGGACCGGATATCGCGAAGAATACAATGTTCGTATATCATGAGGGAATCAGTATAAGGATTTACCTCTAAGACACGCTGCTGGGGAAAACCTTATTGATACCCATCAGCTATGGCCATCATATCATCAACAGAGGAGGGAGGGTCAACCACTAGGTTAGCTTCTGAAGCTCTCAGATTCTTCTCCCACATCTCAGCAACGCTGACTTCAGAAGACACTTGCATCATCTGACGAGTATAAGCGTCAGAATTCTTCTCACCGGGGACCACTGGGGCAGGGTTGGGGACGAACATCAGACTTTTCTTCTTAAGCCAAGACAAAATAGCATCTTCTCCTTCAGGCATTAGCGAGTAAGGGAAATCCTCTGAAGGAGATTCAACCGCAGACTTCCCTTTGGCTGTTCTCCCCTCACTCGCGCAAGTCTCGACATCACCAGCCTCAGTATGAACACCGGCGTTTTCAGCCTGCTGACCGGTGGCATCTTCTTTACCAATATCCCTAAGCACATCCCAATCATCATTTGGGGAAAGCAATGAGAAGTCTTCGGAAAGACCCACGACAGCATTCACATCAAAGGATTCCCCCGCGGAATATATCCTACCGAAAGAAAATTCAGGGGAAATAACAGGCACAGTACCCACACCAACAATATTATCGCCAACAGGGGCATATCCACCCCCGCCAGTATCACCAACGGTAATATTTCCCTCAGACTCACCATCACCACCCGCGTAAATTCCTTCTTCACCATCACCACCCGCGGCAATTCCTTCTTCACCATCACCATCCGCGGCAAATTCTTAATCACCATCACCACCTTCGTCATCAGGGTGAGAAGTGTCGGTACGCTCTTCCCCATCGGACGTTTCTTCATCCTCGACATACCCTTCGTTTACAGGACTTGTAACCTCCTAATAAACCTCAGCCTCACCGGTAACCACAGTAGAAGATTGTTTGGGTCCAAGTTTCTTCTTCTTCTACACCTACAAACAAGTACACATCCCCACAAAGGCTCATTTTTTCCCTCACTTCAAAAATGAAAATTATTTCAAGCAAGGAAAAAGGGGCAAATAGAATAGAGAATATAAGAAGAAACTATACATTGGCAGCAGCAGCACTCTTCGGTGGATGGGTAGCACCAGAACCCTCCTCCTCATCTCCATCAACGACATCAAGAGCGTAAGGAAAATTCATGCCCGCGAAATTCGGACGCCAAGGACAGAAATCTCCATAACGAGCAGGAGGAGTTTCACGAGGCTTGCTGTTTTCAGAAGGACGCCAGCCGCGCGGACCAGGAATCCAACCATAAGCCCAAAGACCAACTACCTCAATAACAGTAGCATTCCATTCATAATCATGGTCACGCTTAATCCTTTCACGAGCAGGAAAGAGTTTCCGTTTAGCAGATCCCTCAGTACCAGGAACATACTTCATCTTGGCATCACTCACCTCACTCAAAAGACGAATTTCACCACGGGGAGCAGCAATATTACGAAGACTAACACTCCACGGCTTACGGTTTCTACTGTTGACATAATCCCCAAAGGAACTGTTAAAATTCTGAGGAGTGTACCACTCTCTCTCAGAAGGATTTGGAACATAGCAAGTCATCATAGTCTCCCCCTTGCTTCGCAGGTAACACTCCTTCAGTGAACGAAGATAATTCCCAGATAGTTGTGATACGGAACGATTATGAGTTTTCGTGGAAGAGCCTTCGCGACTAGCCAACACGTCATAATAAAAGGAGTCACCCGACTTATATAGGGGAAACATGAGACCCGCCTCGAAGGCTCCAACCGTAGTCAACAGATGAAACTCGTCAAACTGATACTTAACAAGGAGCTCGTAAGTGATATCATCGTCAGGGGCATAGAAGCGAACCTCAAAAGCTTGAAGCACATGTTTTTCCTTGAACATATCAAGATCAATATGCTTGAAAGTGACCTTCTTCTTACCAACGGAAATGCTGTGTATCACGGGGACAGTTTCTTCTTCGTCTGCGAAATCAGAAGTAGGACTCAATTCCGAAGCTTTCCTTTTACAAGGAAGATTTTTAGACGGATCAGCTCTCGACATAGTACCCTTGGAGTACTTCCCTTTGCAAGAAACCACGGGAGGAGGCGGCAAAGATTTCTGCGGAGGCACTAAAGGAGGAGCCATTGAACGAAGGGGCGGAACATCCAGTGTTTCAGTACGAGGAGGAGGAACCCGCATACTCCTAGAGTCATCACGAGGAGGAGCCTGCGTACTCCTAGAATCTTCACGAGGACGAGAATGGGCACGGTTAACAGCATACCTAAATCCAGAAGGACCCTTCGGCACATCCCCTTTCTTAGTAGGCACAAACTTCGCACCAAAGGAAGATGAAACCCTATGACCCCGAGGATCCGATTGCGAAGACTTGTAAGGACCTTCCCCAAGTGGAGATCTGTCAGAATCTCGACGCGGAGGGGATCTTGGCGGACTAGACGGCGGGGTTTGGTAAGGAGCCCGCGGACGATCAGACATATCTACAAGGAAACACAAAAACAGTTTAGAGAAGAATACGAGGAGATCACTAAAGATCAAAAAACCCATAACTGATGGTTCATCCGGATAAACATTAAAAACCCTAAGAGATAAAAATAACCAGAAATACTCCATCCAACTCTAGGGATAATACTTAGATACAGACTCACAGACTTTGTAACAAAAAACAGGGGCAAGCATATATGCTTCGACATGTGTGTTCTTCATCACAAAGCCAATAATACAGCAGCAGGAAACAAACGGGTAGATACATAGACAAATCAATGATGAGCAGCTAATTAAAAACCCCATACCTGTATAGAAGGGGACGACAAGCACCAACCAAAGTCGAAGAAAGGAGGATCGGAGATATCAAAATCTAGTTGTCTGCGATACAGGGGCAACAACAATCGAGAGCGAAAGAGACAGAAAATTGAATGATGTTATCTTCCTCACAAGAATGACGATAATAAATGACTAAAGAACAAGAATAGAAAACAAGAAGAGGATGAACACTGACAAGAAGAGGATAAAAGTTTTTTTTTCACATTCTCTTTCCTATTTATGAAGCTAGAGAAGACAATAACCATTCCTCGTACCAAGGAGCAGTTATGGGGAAAGTTAATGCAAAGTGGGAAACGTGTAGGATGACCTTTCTTCTTCTAAATTGCAAAATACGCCCAAGTCAGAAGAAGAGGGGCAAATTGTATGTACACCTTTCATCATCCACCACGTGTACAGAAAGAGACACGTGGAAGGCATGCAAAACAAGATATCAAAACATGATAGCAAGCATCTCATCAGAAGATGCCACCGGTCAGCAGATCTGACGGTCAGGTACAGAGGATCACAGAAGTATGATGGCTCAGAGGAGCACCAGATAATACCCCTTGGGTGTTAATACACCCAATCCCGAGAAAGATCCCAGATCAACGGCTGAGAGGAAGTTTGACTGACACAGATGTGACCAGGCAAAGAGACACTTGTCTGACACGAACAAACATCCATCTACCTGCATTAAATACCAAAGAGATATACACGTGTCAATAAGCTCGTGGAAGAGGCGAGGATAACCCTTCGTATTCAAGCTCAGGCCGCAGCATATGCCGAAGACCTCTGCGTAATGGGCACAAAGTACAAGAAGATCCCAGATCAACGGCTGAGAGGAAGTTTGACTGACACAGATGTGACCAGACAAAGAGACACTTGTCTGACACGAGCAGACATCCATCTACCCGCATTAAATACCAAAGAGATATACAGTGTCAATCAGCTCGTGGAAGAGGCGAGGATAATCCTTCGTATTCAAGCTCACGCCGCAGCATATGCCGAAGACCTCTGCGTAATGGGCACAAAGCACAAGAAGATAAGATTACAACGACACCTCAGAAGTAGGACCCACGTTCCAACCCTGTAAATACCCCTCTCCACTAAGAGAGAATGGGTCGACCAATGCAGGGCAATTATAGGAGAATATAGGAGAGAGAAATAGGAAGAGTAAGTAATCCCCCTACTTCCGCAGACCTATGTATACTCTAAAGTCATTCGACTATCTTTGTAATCATTCAATACATAGTGAAACACCAGCCCCGTGGATGTAGGCCTTAGTGCTGAACCACGTAAATCTTTGTCTTATTTACATTCAGCGTTGAACTACATGTGTTTTACATTTGTACTTGATTCTCTGTTTATTCCTTTATACGAACATTATTTATGATAATATTCGACTAGACAATGACAAGCTCGAAGGCTTCGAGTCGATGAATCGATATAATCATCCCCTTTACACATACAGCGTACAATTCTAGATATAGACTGTATGCGAATATTGTTTGTGAACACGTGGATGGCTTCGTGATTTATGTGTTCACAGTTGTGGATGTTCTTGCTAAAAAAAAGCAGCAAATGAATGTATAGACGATACATGGTTCAATACTCCATCTTTTTTGTGTGGAGTGTTATATGGAGGATGTCAGTGTAAAGCCCACTTAGTTTTCTTTTCTAAGAACATCCTCACACAACGATTTCATCACACAAATAATGAATAACAAACATGATACCTCCTCTGAATCTAATGAATAACAAATGGTTTCTCATTTACAAGCTGTCTATAAGAAATGTTTCCCCTAAACGTATCAGATCAAATGACTCTACGTTATGGTTTAGAACACTAACTAGACTTAACATGTGCTGCTCTACAAAAAGATTAGAATGCTCAATAGAAGAGTAACAGATTGACATACAAGTAAGCTCACGCACATCAGATTAAAAGATACTATCAAGGGAGCCTTGATTATTCTGGAAGCAACTACAAAATATTGGACAAACCCATAGCAAAAGATAAACATCCCTTGGCGTCGATAATTACACATAATGACCACAAAAATGCAAAAGGCTGCATGAGAAACAATATAGCAACATGGAGAAGTCCTCATTACATTTGACTTGAGCGACAACTTCAAGGTTCAAGAGATTCATCGCTACTGGCACCTTCCTCACCCACTTCCTCATCATCCGTTTCCTTGGGGCTTTCCTCCACTTTTCCGGTCCTTTTTCTTCCACCCTTGCCTGCTCTTCTAGGTTTTGCTGTCTTGACAGTAGACTTGGTGCTTTTGTTGGCACCTTCCTCACCCACTTCCTCATCATCCATTTCCTTGGGGCTTTCCTCCACTTTTCCGGTCCTTTTTCTCCCACCCTTGCCTGCTCTTCTGGGTTTTGCTGTCTTGCCAGTAGACTTGGTGCTTTTGTCTGCACCTTCCTCCTCATTCATTTCCTTTGTAGGGCATTCCTTCTCCGCTCTTCCGTTCCCTTTTTTTCTACCCTTGCCTTTTCGCTTGGATTTTGCTTTCTTGCCAGTAGATTCGGTGTCGGTGCTCTCCTCTTCCCTGAACAAACATAAATGACTTGGTTGAAGTACCTGAACTAACTTGTACTAGATCGTTCTATGTTGATTCAAACAAATTGTTTAACCTACAGTTGTACATAAAAGTGGTGAATTCTCATTTTTCCAAGGGAAGTTAAGAATATATAGTCCATTTGAACCCTAAAGGTGGTTCTCTCCCAGCTTCCCAAATGTTTTCAGTAGCTCATGCATAAGTCACTAACCAAATGTTTTCAGTAGCTCATGCATAAGTCACTAATATTGCTTGTGGGACTTACTCTATCAAGTACAGTTACTAAATAATTATAAACGTTACTTTGCAGATCGAGATAATAACTAGGCGGCTGAAAATACACAAAAGATCTTACTTATATGGGTCATTGACGGTATCCACAGCATGTCTGACAGCATAGAGGATCATTTTCTTGACCTGTAATTGCAGACATTTAGTTTAGAGTTTTCGGTTAAAAGAACAAGCAGAAAACCATTGTAAACAATGTCAAAGATAATTACAACTTGAATATGCTACCTCAACCATCAGAGACACACACACACACCAATAATTGCAAACTAAGGGTTATTTGAAGGAAGGAGGATCTGTTGAAAGAAGAACAAGCAAACAAAGGATGTGTTCAATACTGTACCTCCAATTTGTCTTCCTTAGCCCCATGGTTTTGAGGAAGCAAACGAAACTCCTTAGCCAACCGCATGCATTCCGGAACATTCTCAGGTGAAACAAAATCAACTGCGACTTTGATACAGGACTGCAGGAGGTAATTAAAATTCCCAGTGAAATCATTTCATTAAGTTTCGACTTTTGAATTAAGAATTTCAATGCATGGTCACATTCAAACTAAAACAAAAAGGAAATGCCATCTTAATCAGTCATAAAAAAATACCTTCAAATTCCTCACTTGGTGAGGACACCCAGCTGGAATGAAAACTGCCTCATCCAATTCTTGCACAAAGGTCCATGGTTCAATTCCTATTCCAAAAGGAAAGGCATAGATTAATAAATTTTATATACGAATTTTATTTTGCCAAGGCATGATTACATGGCGAAGGAAATTCTAAAAAGGCATAAATTACCATATTCCTCCTTGAGCTTCCTTTTGTGTTCAAAAATCAAGTAGAACGCCTGGTCGTGGATCGGATGACTTACCTGTAACATAAAGAGAAAGTTCAATTCAAAATAGGCAATGCTGGTACCTCTAAATTCATAGTACAGTAAGAAAATTAATGTAATAATGACAAGTGAGGATATTGATATTCTACTACATAAATAAGAAAACAAGAAAGCATTGAAAGGGTGAGATTCTAGATGAACATCCACATTCAAAGACAACAAAATACATCAATTCTTACCTGCTCAACTCGAGAACAGTATACGTGTCGGAATTCCCAAGAATGCTTTCTGAGGTATTCCTGAAGCTTTGGAACATCTTCTCTGCGGAAGATATCCCAAAGAGCACCACCAGAACTTCTAGAGTAATGATCAGATTCAAAAACATCACATTCTTTTCCATCTTCAGTACTGTTAGCATTGCAGTTCCCAACCTTGGCATACTCTTCTTTTTGATCCTGGGCCATGTGCCTCTTTTTCAATTTTTTGATCGCATCAAGCTGTGTGTCTTCTGGAGATACCTCATGTACGTGCATCAACACATTCACCTAAGCGTATTAAAGCAGAACCAACAAATTAGTAACACCGCAATCATGATGTGAAGAAATATCAATTTATGCAACAGACATAAACATGAAACCAAATATAATCAGTAACATATTTACTTGTTTTTTTTTTCCTGCCAGAATTGACTTAATACTTCAAGCGCAGACAGATATTACAAGGAATTAAGGCATTCACAAGACGGACATAATTAATTATTTATTAACTAACTTTTTATCCAGATAATAAGATAGGTTCATACTTCCAGATTCTCTTTCAAACTAAGAGATGCTATCAAGAGGTTCTGACTTAGTCTCCGAATAAGAGAGTAGTACCCTGGAAGGTAGGACAAAACAAGGGTCCTCACTCCTCAGCACAACTTAACTATCTACCTAGGCTGCAATCCAGACTTCACTCATTTAGGGTAGGATCAACCCCATTCAAGTTTCACTCATGAAGGCATCTACTCGTGGTTCTAAATTTATTTATACATATTAATCAAATTGAACAATACCGCGAGTTAAATACAGCAAAATGAGAAACAATATGTAATACGTAAATAAATCCATACATACCGCGTCAGACATGTCCAAATGAAGTTTGGTAACAGAGTCACCTCGACCAAGCTCTTCGCCATGCCCATAGGCAATGTATGACTTTGGACCCAAGTCTGGTTTCAGGGATTTTGGTGGCAGCTTGGTAGCAAGATTAAGAAAGCCACGCTTTATGTTTGTGTACTGTTGATAGGGTAAGGAACTAACAAATTCAACACAATGACGCGGTAACCGCTTCTCAAACATATCCGAAGGAGGCCAGTCTTTCAGCTTGTGCATCTCAGGCCACATGTTTGGGTACATAAGACCTTCTGAATAGCCTTTGAAAAAGTCATTTATCTTAACCTCGACCTGCAATACAAAGAAGAAATAACATTGAGAAAAAATGTATCAGATATAGCTAGTAGTCATGGAAAAGGGAGGAAAGATAACAGTAAGAACTGAGAAGGACAATTCGAGATGAAGCTAACCTGGCACCAATCCAAACAATTCATTGCTGTCACTTCTAAGTGACCTTCACCTTTCATCACCCTTGAATTAGATTTCTCACGAAATGCTTTGTTAATAACCAGAGGCGCCCAGCTTAAGCGAGAGGTCAGTTCTTTCACCTTGCGAACAATCACTGGCTCTCCTCTGAGCCAGTGCTTCTGGAAGTGTTCCATGTCTCCATGTTGGACGTCTTTAGCCGTTGGACAATACAAATAGTTGTCATCCACTTGCCGCAAAGCAGCTCTGCGTAGGTTATCGTCGTTAATGTCTGCATCACCAACTGGTTTGGAACAGGAGCACTGCTCTATAGCAGTCATTGGAACATCAAAAATATTGTATTCTGTTGCTACTTCGTCAGCACTTTTTTCCAGTTCAGATAACCAATCTTTCGGAAGGATAGACTTCAGTTCTAGAAGACCAGAACCAAAAGATGCACAAGGGATGCTACAATCATCCATCACTTTCCAATCAAGGATATCAGTTGGTTCTTCAGGTTCCGCATCAGTTGATTTAACGCATTTTTCTGCAGCAAATTTTGCTCTTGACCTGGCTGTACCTTTCAGAGGGCGTTTTGCTGCATCAAGTTTTGCTCTTGACCTTGCTGTACCTTTCAGAGGTTCTTCAGGTTCTGCATATATACCGACTCCCTCTGTCAGCATAATTCACATTTACTTCCTCTCCACCCCCTTGAAAGGAACCATCACGAATCTCTCGGCAACAGGTAAGACAGAGATCATAATCACAGTTTGGGCAGCTCCTGTGATAGTCGACTATAGAAGTTTTGCTGTTGTTGCTGTTCATAGGCCATGTGTCAAAGTCAATTATTCAAGTTGCGTGTGAATTATATGCTCTCATTAACTATGAAAAAACGGTATATATTAAGCTATAGTGAACCACCAAACTGAAACACCTACCAATACATGCGCTCGTCGACTGCACAATCTGCACTCTTTATTTTTACTTCTGATGGTGATGATCCTGCGCAGTAGAGATATATAATTGGAACATGATAAGCTAATACATACAGTTTCCACCATATGATATTGTCTCAGTGGTGACAATATCATATTGATTTGGCAACTACGTGTAGAGTCATCTAATACATATTTTAGACTAGTCAATCGAAGTACCACAATAAATAAAACCAACTTCACTAATTTACTAAGTCATAATTATAGCGTAGTATCCTGCTAGCATGATTTGCTTCATAGGTCAATAAACTGTCACAAGGCATGCAATCAAACATTCTGGAATTAAGGACACAGATAATTTAACTAAACAAAGACCAGCATCAAGCAAAGGTGATAGTAATAATTGTTGCCAAGGCTATACAGGTGGATACCTTGAATGGTAGCCTCAAGCTCCTTTTCAAGTATTTGTTCCGGGTGAATCTGCTTCACCACGGGGAGCAGATACTTCAACAAATATTTTGAATACTCAACTTTCTCTTCAGGTCCAAGTTTCTTTTTTGAGGCCTCCTACACATGAATCACAAGATAGAAATAAGACTTTTAAGGTAAGTAATTACGCTGGCACCAAAAAAAGAAATGCAAGATGATGTAACACCAACCACTGATTTCAAGTACACGCGCAAGCAATTTTTGCAGTTGCAAATTCCAGTGCAAACAGGGCAACCATCTGTTAAGGAATCTGGTGAGGTACCAGTACCAGGATACCTGTATTTAATGATAAGGCAGAATCAGAATTATTGGAAACCAGTATTAAATAGCAAATACTATCTACAAGCTGATTAAAATGAATATCGTAAGAAAAAAAGAGTAGTCCCGCGCTTGGGAGAAGATCCAACATTCCCTATGAATGCAAAATAAATATATGGACAAATAAATCAACTGAGATGAGGGTCTAACTACGTGATTTCTTTGCAATGTCCTCATGCCTTGGCTACTAGTACTACTACAGATTTTATAAGGCACTTAAATGTAGGCAAACGAAAATAAATTTACAAACAATGGCCAGAATTCAATTCTTTTAAGCAAAATTGTAACTCATCATGCGAAATCAATTCTTAAGGTAGTTGCCATTCCAAATGTGAATATCCAGTCGTTGAAGGGTACTCCAATTGTACGATGATTGACTTCAAGCCACGAAAAGATTTAAGTTTTAACGTTACAATGCATCTGGTGTGCAGTTTGATCGATGGTGCAGGGGTTGATAGAGTAGCAATGTCAGCAGTGTAAGAGAACAAAGGAGATGTTGATGGTGAAGAGAAGAGAAGAGACATAAATAGTCCGATCACATGGTCATATGGGTTTAAGACCATCTCATTAAACATAGCACAGTACACTACACATTTCATATTCCATTATGCAAAATACTAATTCAGTGCAATTCAGAAAATAACTACCCATAGCTAGCTGCCTGTACACGGTTCGGTTCGGTGCGGTTATAGCTAAAACCGTTCACCTAACTGTGTTCGGTGCGGTTATCACAATTAAAACTGCAGCCGAACTGTTTAGTATTCGGTTCGGTTTTTAACCGCACCGATACTATTCGGTTACGGTTCGGTTCGGTTTTCACCTATACCCTGCACCTGTACATAAATACATTCTGAATTTCTAATAAACTGATACTACATACTTAAGTCTTGACAAGATAACCATAGTCTAGAGAATAAAAACAGAGTTGAAGTTCACAAACAAATTGACCAAAGTGTTAAGTCTAAAGATTAACCAAAAAGTCTGATGAAACCAAAGTTAAAAAGCAAGTAGCATAAAGAGTTGCCAGTAAAAGAAAAAGAGTCATCCATTTGATCTTCATTTCTCAAGTAGCAGACCAGTAAAAGATTGTAGTCCATCCATCTCTCAAGCCAATCATCCCCTTAATCTTCATCCTTTCCCAAAATGTCTGCAACAAGAATGCAAAGTAGAAATATTCAAATATATTCAATGAAGTCCAATGATAAAAGGTATAAAAACTAACAGATAAAAGAAGATAACATTCATTCAAATTTCAAGTCAAAAGAGAAGAGATTCTATTACCATCTTCAATGTTGGAATTGTCATCTGGTACATAGTCACACAGAAAATCAAGAGAGATAGGTTTCTGCAACCAGCTTTGCGTACAGAGAAGTGCTTCAACTGTCCTGGCAGATAGCGAGCTTCTCCATGGGGTAAGAATGCACTTTCCGGTACTGAATGCAGATTCTGATGCAACAGAAGACACTGGTATTGCCAAAATATCCTTCTCCATAAGTGATAGCACCTTGTACTTGGTACTATTAGCCTGCCACCATGCCAGAATATCAAACTCCCTGGTAGACGCTTCACAGTCATCAAGCAAATACCTTTCAGGTTCTGACTTTGGATGAGTACTATGAACATTCATTCTTCGCCTTTTCTTCCTTGATTCAAGCATATCCTCAATGTTCTCTTCTTGCACAGAAACAACCATGTCATCAACACCAGCAGCAGCTGTTGACCCAATACCTAAGACATCAGAAAAATCAATAGTAAGTAATGATAAAAAGCAGATAAGCAATATTAAGTAATGAACTAATGATGATCAATAGTAAGTAATGATTTCACCTTCCTCTGCATTGGCATTTGAATACATACTGGTGTACTCATCATAAAGTCTTCCCATATCTTTTTTCACAGCCTTCAAAACAGTTGTAACCCTGAAATCATCTTGCTCATACAAACATTCCAGATCAAATTTCAAACCATATTCTTTCTCCCGAGGATCAAGCAACTTAGCAAAATACATAACAGAGTTCATATCTTCATAATCCCCCCAATATGCGTTATACTTCCGAAACATTATTTCTGCCATCCTAGAAATATGAGGATCTCGGTTTCCTATAGCTCTAAGACGAACCAACTGTTCATGGATCAATGCCAACTGCCATAGAAATTCATGTGAAGTAACCTGAACTGAAGCCGAGAACTTAACAGTAACATCAAAGAAGATTTTTAAACACTTAATAAGACACATAGCATATGACCAGTCTGCAGCATAGGGAGCATGATGACGGGGCTTGTTCTTTTTCTTAATATTATTCTTTCTAGATACATCTACCTCACATTCAGATTCACTAGATGAACTAAGATAATAATCTTCATTATCAATTACAACAGTATCATCATCGGTATTAGGTAAAGCTTCACTTTCAGATTCTTTGAAAATATACTTAGAACGAAAGCTCTTGTCCTCCCTTTCTAACCTTTTAAATACCTTTTCATATGGAATGGCAGCTTCAAGCATCAGATACGTAGCATTCAACCTGGTCTTCACATCAAGGAAAACCATCTTCTTACAATCAATCTTCTCGAGAGCAGCACATTCTTTGAATTTGGCCAACCTAGAGGGAGAATCGGTAACAAACTTGATAACTGATCTGATCCTTCCAACTGACTTGTGATACAACAACACAGCATCTTTGACAACAAGCGCAAGAACATGCGCATCACACCTTGCCTGATAAGAATGGAACAAGGAAATATCATCAAAAAATCAGTAACAAGCACAAAGAAGTATAGAATAAACATAGAAATAGAGCTAAGAAAAGTAATCATACCTGCATGTATTGAGCTCTCACTACTGCTCATGTCCAATTGATGACACTGGTTTGAAGATACTCATTGCGACAGTATTTGCACTGACATTGTCACAATTTTTAAAACCAAAAAGATCTTCTAGACCCCAATCCAGCAAACATTTCTCAAGCATTTTCCCAATCTCCTCTCCAGTATGACCCTTGATCAAGCAAAACAGGATGATCCTCTTTTGAAGTTTCCAATGGATATCAATAAAGTGCACTGTCACACACATATAATTGAAGTTGTTTAGAGAGGTCAATGTATCTGTTGTAAGAGAGACTCTTTGTTTACTTTCTTTGAAGTATTTCTTCAACTTCTCTTTCTCATCTTTGTACATAATTAAAAGATCTCTGTAAATGGTCATCCTGCTTGGCACCTTGAATCTAGGTTCAAGCTGTTCACTATATCTTCTAAACCCTTCTCCTTCTACAATTCTAAATGGCAGTTCATCTATGACGACAAACTCAGTCAATCTTCTTCTACACATATCCTTGTCATAACTTACAGCAACCAGCTGTGATGACTGTCCAGGCCTTGGTGGTGGAAACACCAAACTCTTTTGTCCCTTGAGCTTCTTGTTGGGATTCTCTGGACATGTGGCTAAATGTGTCTTCATGCTGGAAGTTCCATTTCCTCTACTATGTGTTTGCAATTTCTTGTGACAATGCTTACACTGTGCTTTTTCTTCGCTGATCCTTGTAAAGTCATTCCAAACTTTTGATCTAGTTTTCCCTTTCTTCTTAGGTACAACTTCAGGTGCAGGGTCCTGTGTAGGTGTAGCCTGCGGTGTAGCTTGTGTTTCTTGAGTAGCATCAACTTGAGGTGTTATAGATAGTGTCACATCAGTAGAACCAGCTGCAGTGGATGGAAAGGGAGATGCATTTTCCATCTTGCAGCTTGATAATGAAGCTGAACTTGATCCAATCATTTCCCTTCCAAAGGTAAACAAGTTAGTTCTTACTTCTTAATACAAGCACACATATTTCTTAAAACAAGAAAGTTAGTTCTGATTCTGAACTTGATAATGAAACTGCACTTCATGTGAGTGACATTGCCTGCCATCTAACTCAATTTTAATTAAAATCAGACAAAACAGTTCTATGCTGGTCCTGTGTCACTGCTTAAGATTATAGATAGATGTCAACTAGAAGAATGAACCAAAAACGAACCTTGGATGTAATAGGAGAGAATAAAAGTGATAGTCATTTGCTACCTAACTAAATAAAACAGTTCATATGCTCTAAGGAATTTTCTATGTAAAACTTGAAAACAAAAATAAAGTTGTGGCACAGGGTAGGCTTTAAATAAACCTAAACAGTTATCCTAACTCCTAAGATACACTCCACTTAGAGCTAGAAACTCCCCTAGTAAGGGTTTAATGGAGTTATACCCAAATTCAAAAAGAAACACAAATCAGAAGCCTACCTAATAAACTCATCAGTTTGATTTGAAGCGTCAAGTATGAACAGACCTTATAGAGTATGTTTAGATACATCTTTATCTTTAAACACAAAAAATTACACAAGCAAAATCTTAAGCAAAAATTAAACCCTTTTTCACACAGTGACAGATCATAAATCACTTCATTAATCAACAAACCTTTTTCAAAACATTTAACATCAAAACCAGAACAAGTCAAAATGAAGATTGAACAAGAGAGATAGGTTACCTGTAATCAGACTCCTTCCTTAAGAAATCTTTCAGACTCCTTCCTTGAGTTCCTCCCCTTAACTCAACCAAAACCTAAAATAAAAACCCATGACTGTAATTAGAAAAATAAGATTTGACAAATGAAATTGATTGATAAACACAAAACAACAAGCAAACGATTTCGATAAAAGAAACCCTAAGTCCTAACAGAAGAATAATTAAAAAAAAAACCTAGAAATTGAAAAACAAACAAATCAATCGAAACTCGTGACCTATTTACTTACTAGATAGAGCCATAGAGGTGGTGGTGCTCTTGATGGAGGTGGTGGTGGTCTGTTGTCTACTGGTGGTGGAGGCGACTGAGGTGATTCAGGTGAAGGCTGAAGAGAAAATGAAGAGGGAGAGGAAGAGAAAGAGAAACGAAGAAGAGAAAATGACGAAGAGATTAGGGTTGCCAAAATATATATGGTGGAGACTTTAATCTAGACGGCTAGTATTAATCAGGATAAAAACTAATCGACGGTCCCTACTAATCGGTTGTTCGGTGCGGTTAGTGTGCGGTTATGGATGGAACCGTTCACCGAACCGTAAATCTAAAGGTTATTAAAATGAAAACCGTGACCGACCGTTGGATCATCGGTTCGGTGCGGTTTCGGTGTGATTAGTGCGGTTTCGGTGCGGTTTGCGGTGTCGGTGCGGTTTGTGTGCAGCCCTACTACTATCTAGGCAAAAGAATCTTTGCTTCACTGATAATCCTTTCTCACAATTAAAAAAGAGGAGAAGAAATTCCACATTGGGTAATTTGTATGTAAACTTTCATCAATGAAGGAACATTTTATACAGATGTCATGTCTTATAATAGTGGTTGTTGAAGTTTACATTTCTAGTACAATGAAAAAAGGTACAATGTGAACAATACAGTATACAGACAAGTTCTAATGATCAAAAAAACCAAAAGAACATCAAGTACAAAACCAATTCCATTTATACAGGCTAGAGATAAAATCAAGATCCAAAGACTTAAGGTAGTTGCCATTCGAAATGTGAATATCCAGTCGTTGAAGGGTACTCCAATTGTACGATGATTTACTTCAAGCCACGAAAAGATTTAAGTTTTAACGTTACAATGGTTCTGGTGTGCAGTTTGATCGATGGTGCAGGGGTTGATAGAGTAGCAATGTCAGCAGTGTAAGAGAACAAAGGAGATGTTGATGGTGAAGAGAAGAGAAGAGACATAAATAGTCCGATCACATGGTCATATGGGTTTAAGACCATCTCATTAAACATAGCACAGTACACTACACATTTCATATTCCATTATGCAAAATACTAATTCAGTGCAATTCAGAAAATAACTATCCATAGCTAGATGCCTGCACACGGTTCGGTTCGGTGCGGTTATAGATAAAACCGTTCACCTAACTGTGTTCGGTGCGGTTATCATAATTAAAACTGCAGCCGAACTGTTTAGTATTCGGTTCGGTTTTTAACCGCACCGATACTATTCGGTTACGGTTCGGTTCTGTTCGGTTTTCACCTATACCCTGCACCTGTACATAAATACATTCTGAATTTCTAATAAACTGATACTACATTCCATACTTAAGTCTTGACAAGATAACCATAGTCTAGAGAATAAAAACAGAGTTGAAGTTCACAAACAAATTGACCAAAGTCTAAAGATTAACCAAAAAGTCTGATGAAACCAAAGTTAAAAAGCAAGTAGCATAAAGAGTTTCCAGTAAAAGAAAAAGAGTCATCCATTTGATCTTCATTTCTCAAGTAGCAGACCAGTAAAATATTGCAGTCCATCCATCTCTCAAGCCAATCATCCCCTTAATCTTCATCCTTTCCCAAAATGTCTGCAACAAGAATGCAAAGAAAAAATATTCAAATATATTCAATGAAGTCCAATGATAAAAGGTATAAAAACTAACAGATAAAATAAGATAACATTCATTCAAATTTCAAGTCAAAAGAGAAGAGATTCTATTACCATCTTCAATGTTGGAATTGTCATCTGGTACATAGTCACATAGAAAATCAAGAGAGATAGGTTTTTGCAACCAGCTTTGCGTACAGAGAAGTGCTTCAACTGTCCTGGAAGATAGCGAGCTTCTCCATGGGGTAAGAATGCGCTTTCCGGTACTGAATGCAGATTCTGATGCAACAGAAGACACTGGTATTGCCAAAATATCCTTCACCATAAGTGATAGCACCTTGTACTTGGTACTATTACCCTGCCACCATGCCAGAATATCAAACTCCCTGGTAGACGCTTCACAGTCATCAAGCAAATACCTTTCAAGTTCTGACTTTGGGTGAGTACTATGAACATTCATTCTTCGCCTTTTCTTCCTTGATTCAAGCATATCCTCAATGTTCTCTTCTTGCACAGAAACAACCATGTCATCAACACCAGCAGCAGCTGTTGACCCAATACCTAAGACATCAGAAAAATCAATAGTAAGTAATGATAAAAAGCAGATAAGCAATATTAAGTAATGAACTAATGATGATCAATAGTAAGTAATGATTTCACCTTCCTATGCATTGGCATTTGAATACATGCTGGTGTACTCATCATAAAGTCTTCCCATATCTTGTTTCACAGCCTTCAAAACAGTTGTAACCCTGAAATCATCTTGCTCATATAAACATTCCAGATCAAATTTCAAACCAGATTCTTTCTCCCGAGGATCAAGCAACTTAGCAAAATACATAACAGAGTTCATATCTTCATAATCCCCCCAATATCCGTTATACTTCCGAAACATTATTTCTGCCATCCTAGAAATATGAGGATCTCGGTTTCCTATAGCTCTAAGACGAACCAACTGTTCATGGATCAATGCCAACTGCCATAGAAATTCATGTGAAGTAACCTGAACTGAAGCCGAGAACTTAACAGTAACATCAAAGAAGATTTTTAAACACTTAATAAGACACATAGCATATGACCAGTCTGCAGCATAGGGAGCATGATGACGGGGCTTGTTCTTTTTCTTAATATTATTCTTTCTAGATACATCTACCTCACATTCAGATTCACTAGATGAACTAAAATAATAATCTTCATTATCAATTACAATAGTATCATCATCGGTATTAGCTAAAGCTTCACTTTCAGATTTTTTGAAAATATACTTAGAACGAAAGCTCTTGTCCTCCCTTTCTAACCTCTTAAATACCTTTTCATATGGAATGGCAGCTTCAAGCATCAGATACGTAGCATTCCACCTGGTCTTCACATCAAGGAAAACCATCTTCTTACAATCAATCTTCTCGAGAGCAGCACATTCTTTGAATTTGGCCAACCTAGAGGGAGAACCGGTAACAAACTTGATAACTGATCTGATCCTTCCAACAGACTTGTGATACAACAACACATCATCTTTGACAACAAGCGCAAGAACATGCGCAGCACACCTTACCTGATAAGAATGGAACAAGGAAATATCATCAAAAAATCAGTAACAAGCACAAAGAAGTATAGAATAAACATAGCAATAGAGCTAAGAAAAGTAATCATACCTGCATGTATTGAGCTCTCACTACTGCTCCTGTCCAATTTATGAAACTGGTTTGAAGATACTCAATTGCGACAGTATTTGCACTGACATTGTCCAAAGTCACACCAAAAAGATCTTCTAGACCCCAATCCAGCAAACATTTCTCAAGCATTTTCCCAATCTCCTCTCCAGTATGACCCTTGATCAAGCAAAACAGGATGATCCTCTTTTTAAGTTTCCAATGGATATCAATAAAGTGCACTGTCACACACATATAATTGAAGTTGTTTAGAGAGGTTCATGTATCAGTTGTAAGAGAGACTCTTTGTTTACTTTCTTTGAAGTATTTCTTCAACTTATCTTTCTCATCTTTGTACATAATTAAAAGATCTCTGTAAATGGTCATCCTGTTTGGCACCTTGAATCTAGGTTCAAGCTGTTCACTATATCTTCTAAACCCTTCTCCTTCTACAATTCTAAATGGCAGTTCATCTATGACGACAAACTCAGTCAATCTTATTCTACACATATCCTTGTCATAACTTACAGCAACCAGCTATGATGACTGTCCAGGCCTTGGTGGTGGAAACACCAAACTCTTTTGTCCCTTGAGCTTCTTGTTGGGATTCTCTGGACATGTGGCTAAATGTGTCTTCATGCTGGAAGTTCCATTTCCTCTACTATGTGCTTGCAATTTCTTGTGACAATGCTTACACTGTGCTTTTTCTTCGCTGATCCTTGTAAAGTCATTCCAAACTTTTGATCTAGTTTTCCCCTTCTTCTTAGGTACAACTTCAGGTGCAGCGTCCTGTGTAGGTGTAGCCTGCTGTGTAGCTTGTGTTTCTTGAGTAGCATCAACTTGAGGTGTTATAGATAGTTTCACATCAGTAGAACCAGCTGCAGTGGATGGAAAGGGAGATGCATTTGCCATCTTGCAGCTTGATAATGAAGCTGAACTTGATCTAATCATTGCCCTGCCAAAGGTAAACAAGTTAGTTCTTACTTCTTAATACAAGCACACATATTTCTTAAAACAAGCAAGTTAGTTCTGATTCTGAACTTGATAATGAAACTGCACTTCATGTGAGTGACATTGCCTGCCATCTAACTCAATTTTAATTAAAAGCAAACAAAACAGTTCTATGCTGGTCCTGTGTCACTGCTTAAGATTATAGATAGATGTCAACTAGAAGAATGAACCAAAAACGAACCTTGGATGTAATAGGAGAGAATAAAAGTGATAGTTATTTGCTACCTAACTAAATAAAACAGTTCATATGCTCTAAGGAATTTTCTATGTAAAACTTGAAAACAAAAATAAAGTTGTGGCACAGGGTAGGCTTTAAATAAACCTAAACAGTTATCCTAACTCCTAAGATACACTCCACTTAGAGATAGAAACTCCCCTAGTAAGGGTTTAATGGAGTTATACCAAATTCAAAAACAAACACAAATCAGAAGCCTACCTAATAAACTCATCAGTTTGATTTGAAGTGTCAAGTATGAACAGACCTTATAGAGTATGTTTAGATACATCTTTATCTTTAAACACAAAAAATTACACAAGCAAAATCTTAAGAAAAAATTAAACCCTTTTTCACACAGTCACAGATCATAAATCACTTCATTAATCAACAAACCTTTTTCAAAACATTTTACATCAAAACCAGAACAAGTCAAAATGAAGATTGAACAAGAGAGATAGGTTACCTGTAATCAGACTCCTTCCTTAAGAAATCTTTCAAACTCCTTCCTTGAGTTCCTCCCCTTAACTCAACCAAAACCTAAAATAAAAAATCCATGACTGTAATCAGAAAAATAAGATTTGACAAAAGAAATTAATTGATAAACACAAAACAACAAGCAAACGATTTCGATAAAAGAAACTCTAAGTCCTAACAGAAGAATAAATAAAACAAAAAACCCTAGAAATTGAAAAACAAACAAATCAATCGAAACTCGTGACCTATTTACTTACTAGATAGAGCCATAGAGTTGGTGGTGCTCTTGATAGAGGTGGTGGTGGTCTGCTGTCTACTAGTGGTGGAGGCGACTGAGGTGATTCAGGTGAAGGCTGAAGAGAAAATGAAGAGGGAGAGGAAGAGAAAGAGAAACGAAGAAGAGAAAATGACGAAGAGATTAGGGTTTCAAAAATATATATGGTGGAGGCTTTAATCTAGATGGCTAGTATTAATCAGGATAAAAACTAATCGACGGTCCCCACTAATCGGTTGTTCGGTGCGGTTAGTGTGCGGTTATGGGTGGAACCGTTCACAGAACCGTAAATCTAACGGTTATTAAAATGAAAACCGTGACCGACCGTTGGATCATCGATTCGGTGCGGTTTCGGTGCGGTTAGTGCGGTTTCGGTGCGGTTTGCGGTTTCGGTGCGGTTTGTGTACAGCCCTAAGCTCACTTATACACAATCTCAATTAAATAAGAAAATGACAACTTTATCAAAATATCAATAACGATAAATTCTTCGCCTGCTACCGGTGGTGAAGTTTTCTCTAGTACTCAAATAAGTCCATGCATATATCCCTATATAAGCATAAAATGAAAGAAATATTTTAAACTCAAAACGTTGTGTTGTGACATCAACATTACCATTGTTCAGCTAACACTTAAACAGAACTTTGATAAAATCACCAAGTAATGGCTCACATTGAAATTAAACTTATTAATACCACTGAATACAGATTGATTTTTTTTTTTCACAAACCCATATAAACACATGAAATGAACCGATGGGAACTACAAACAGGGTGTAGAGAAAGTCAAGATTAATTGAATTAATTAGCAGCTTTATGATACCAAGC